>NC_050574.1:378551504-378863550 GCF_011100635.1 Trichosurus vulpecula
CGGGGAAAATAGGGAAAAGAAAGCCTGTGGAAACAGAGTGGTATCAAAATAGTTCAAGAAAAGCTAATTTCAGGGACAAATTGTCAATTTAAAAAACAAATTATTTTTAAAAAATGCTAAAGAAATGGAGGAAAAGAATATGAGTAGACTAAACAATACAATACAATGAAAAGGGCAGGATGGATAAGAAAACAAAGTCCCACAATTTGTTGTATATAAAAAACACATCTAAAACGCAAAACAAAAACAAAATCAAAATGATAGGCTAGAATAAAATTTCCTATGTATCAGATAAATCCAAAAATGCAAAAATTATAGTCATGGTATTAGACAAAACAAAAATAAAAACTCACAATATGTAGAGATAAACAAGGAAAAGTCATAATTAAAAGAACCATAAACAATGAAACACATATACACCAAACGGCAGAGTATTCAAATTAATAGTTCACTGAATTGCATAAAGGCAGATAGCAACAAAATAATAGGAAACTAATGTTCCTCTCTCAGAGCTGGACAAATCTAAAAGAAAAATAAACAAAATGGAAAATACAGAACCAAACAAACTGTTGGAGAATTTAGAGATCAAATATTTATGGCCCCTTTTGAATAGGAATATTAAGAACATGCATGTGTCTCATCATAACATGGCATCCTTACAAAAAAAATGAACTGTTATCTAGGCACTCAAATTCAAAGCAATCTCATGTTCCAACCCATCCATTTTGTTCCAACCCAAATATCCATACCTAGGACACAGAGACAAAGTAAACTATTCTCTAACCATTCTTTAGAAATCTACTGTCTGACCACATACTTACTCATCCATCCCACTTGACCCGAACTTATTTATTCAAATTGTAACACCTGTGGGTATCACTGTAAATTGTAGAATTGGCTGGCTAGCATTCAATACCTTAAATTCCATCCTGCTTGCTGGACCAAGGCAGAGAGGTTTCTTATCTCCTCCTTAGGGTGTGATCTTTTCTGTTGCCAAAGTCCTCTTCTCCCTACCCCTTTTCTCTTTGAAGATTAAATCAACTACACCCTGTTAGAACAATTAGCTTACTTTTTAGCTGGGGGAAATGTAACAGTCTTCAAGTCTGATAATATCTTAGAATCTGGATCAGATTCTCTGCTGCTTGTGCTAATTTTGGCCTAACAATTAATACCAAGAAAACAAAGGTGCTCCATCAGTCAGCACCCCACCATCCCTACGTGGAAACATCAGTTACAGCAAACGGAGTTCCGAATGCTGTGGAAAAGTTCACTTACCTTGGCAGTATGCTTTCCAGGGATGTACACATTGATAATGAGGTTGATACATGCATTGCCAAAGCTAGCTCAATGTTTGGGAGGCTCCGAAGGAAAGTGTGAGAGAAGAAGTATTAGACTGATGACCAGCCTGAAGTTCTACAGAGCCACTGTGCTGACCTCATTGTTGTATGACTGTGAAACCTGGACAGTCTACCAGCACCATGACAGGAAACTGAATTGCTTCCATTTGAACGAACTGTCTTAGAAAGATTCTGAAGATCATTTGGCAGGATAAGTTACCAGACACTGAGGTCCTTCCTGGAACTAAACTGCCAAGGATTCAAATTTTAATGCAGAGAGCACAACTCCAATGGGCTGGACACATTGTACGAATGTCAAATGAATGCTTGCCTAAAGGACTATTTTATGGAGAACTCACACAGTAGAGTTCACATGGTGGTCAGAAAAAGCGATACAAGGACACTCTCAAGGTCTCTCTTAAGAACTCTGAATTGATTGTATGACATAGGAGATACTGCACAGGACCGTCCAGCATGAGCAAAGCAGAATTGAAGTAGCTCAAAAAAGAAAGCGAGATGCACAAATTTGGAGAATTCACTCCAAATGTTCACGTAGATTATTTGTGCCTGACGTGTGGTAGAGCACTCTGAGCTGATCAGCCACAGTAGATTGTAGCTTAACCCTTACATAGTGATGTCATTTTGGGCCTCTTCAAGAATGAGGAACAACCAACCAGTTGCTTTCTCCATTTAACATTTTTATCAAATGATAAGTATTTATATATGGTATATATAATCCCAAACTTGAGGCCTAAGTTAGGAAAAGTCCTAACATCTCAACAAAGTTTTGGTCATGTGCCCTAATTAAAATGTCTTATTTCTCTTTAGCTTACCCTTTTGCCCCTTTATGTTTGAGGCAAAAAATGAGAAGGCAAGAAATGAGCAAAGTATATTACAGTATCTATTACTAGCCAGGAATGGAGAGGAGAAGATGAAGCAAGCGAAGACATTTTAAAACTTCATCTTCAAATCCTTAGAGATGTGGATACAATCAGTAGCTTCAGGTGACCAGGCCACTACTCTCCAGTCTGGATCTATGAACCAGAACTGAGTAATGGGTCACAGAGCTGCCAGATGGCATCCGTTCCTATACCTAGTACTAGTTTAGAGATCTCCTGGAATTTCTTTCTGCTTTGGTGCTTCCTGCCTGAGTGCTCTACCTCAGCCCCCTTTCTGTCCCTGAGCAGTAAAATGCTCCTTGCTGCTGCTGCAATAGGCACCCTTGGTCAGATTGCCTCCCAAGTGTCTGCAGATACTGTCTGTCTTCCTAAGCTTCCCTGGAATGGAAAAATGACTCACTGTGACCTTTTCTTGGTTTTCCCCATCAGAATCCAGTCTAGTGCACTTCCTAATTGTTTTTTTTTGTGTGGGTATGAAGGAAGTATGCTGGTGATGTAGGCAATAATTCCTCCTCTCACTCACCATCTTGACTTAGTCCCCTCTGACTACTGTTTTATATTATTTGAGGTCATTGTTATTTTGATATTCTAGATCTTTTGTTTCTTCGGATGGACTTCACATTTTTTATCAAATTCTATGTAGCAAGGCCTCATGTGTTGTGTGTCCCCATGTATACTAAGGGTTGTCTGCTGCATGTGGCATGTCCACTATACATAGTGTAGTGGCTTAAAGGGAGGCAGAATCGATATCGCTAGCCTCTTCTTCCCCTACCCTTCTCTAAGAAAGACTTTCATTCCTGCCAGGAAGGAAATCAGGAGGTTGGGGCCAGAGGCTATTCAGAGAGAGGCAATACTGGGATAGAATTATATCTGTCTGCTCCCTTAAATATTGTTAGTCTGGGAGATGTTATTTTCAGGTTCAATCTAACTTCAGATGACTGTTTCATTTGGGGAGAGAGGTGGATCTAAAACTTTACATTCAAGACTTGACCTCCTTCCCACCAAATACCAGTTCCACAATGAACACACATAGAAATTATCAAACTTATTTATCCAAATAAGTAGCAAAACCAAAATCAGAGAAGGTACAAATGGGAGAATATATACCAGATAATATAGAGTGAAGGGGCTCTCCCACTAGAAGAGAAGTACCTCAGCTCAACCAAGAGAGAGTCCTAGATCTTACCCAAAACAAAGTTCCCCCAAAGTCTCTAGCATAGTCAGTGGGGACAAGAACATGATGGAGACTGCCAATTCCTCCCAAAGTCTTTTCCTTCAGCAACCTGAAGTGGGGTTGGCCTTCTCTCTCTTTTCTCTCAAAGCTGGAAGCCAGATGTGCCTGAAGCAACTATAGAGCCCAAAGCAACTTGAAGAAAATTTGAAGACTCTAGTGCCTCAACAAGAACTCAAAAAAGACTGAAGAAACAGATGAGATCTCCTCTCTCATTCTTGCTCTGCCCTGCCCCTTATACAGGGCTAGACCTTCATCTCCACCATTAAGGAGAGAGTCTCATCCAAATGGGCTTTGGGACTGGGGTTACATCTAAAAAGTACCCCTTTGATTGTTTCATTAGAATATTATTAAAACAGTAAATTAATTTGGTAGTATTGTCACTGTCATGACCCAGCCATGAGCACTCTAGCTATTTGAGTTGTTCTTTATTTCTCTATACCAGTCTTTTGTGTGCTTTGGTAAAGTGACCCTCAAATATTTTATTTGTTTTGTAGCTATTTTGAAAAGGACTTCCCTTTCTATCATGGCCTTCTGGGTTTTATTATTATTATGCAGAAACAATGTCAATGTTTGTAGGTTTATTTTGAGGCCTTCAACTTTGCTGAAGTTTACACCTTTAATTTCTTTTTCTTATTGCAATACTAGCATTTCAGGAACTATACAAAAATAGCAGGGAGAGTGAACATCTTTACTAATAACAAATTCTGCCTTTATTAAAACTGCTTTAGTAAAGCTCCAGTGATTAACTTCCCAACAATGGTCCCAGTCCCATAAAGTGCAAAATCAACTTGGCAGATAAAGCCTGGACTTACACATTATGTAAGCCCCAACATATTTCTGGTATATTCAGGAGGATATTTGCTGGAAACATATATAGCTCTCAAGCTGGAACAAGAAACTGAGACAACTGGGTCCAATGATCATCTGGACTAGGAACCCTGAAAATACGATAGAATTGGTTTGTGGCAGAGGTAGTGAAAGACACCAAAAAGATACACACACACACGCACACAGCAATACTTTAGATATACTCCTTTGAAAAGGAATAGAACCAACCCTCTACACTCAAATGCTTAAAATACCTACATAGGACAGGCACTGAGGTGGGTTCCAGGGATAACCCTGATGGGTTTGATGGGTGGTTGGAAAGTATGTGCCCAACCCAGTGCATCCCTCCTCATAACTTTTGACTAGTTAAAATCAACCTGATGTCACTTAATTAAACAATTAACATCAATTAGCTTTTACAAAGAGATACTGACTGTGAAGGTATAGCAAGGACCTAAGCACAACAATATCCCAAACCAAAAGGACACCTTCCTCACCACTTCAATCCCTGGGGAGAGTGGACTCAAACTTAAAGTGGATATAAAACACTTCCCCAACAAAGTCATGTCTAGATGTGGCATAGCTGATGGAAACGTTGTTCCCTTGGTTGCAGAACAGAGTGTCTTGGCTTCGGGGTTGATTTACCACTGGTCTTGGTCAAACAAGTCATTCATTAGGGCTGGCTTCTTACTGGATTGGCTATTGTGTCTACCATCAGACTCTGCTACTGTCCCCAGTTGACAGACCTCTGATGGCTTTTCTGACCTTTTGAAGCTCACAGCTGTGTAACATGGTCTGTTCTTTCTCTAATATTCAGTCACCTTAAGTCAGGAAAGAAGAAATATGGCAGAGACAAAAGAAACAGTAGTGCCATGTTTTCACAGCCACATATGGTTGCCATCTCTTCCTCTACCACAAGGCTCACCACAGGTCTTGACTTGCTCAACACCAGGGAAGAAAGAGCAAGTCAGTTTTTTCAGTTTTTGTATGTACACTCACTTCTAGTTCATCACTCAATTAAAAAGATTTTTGGCTTAAACAGTAAACCAACAAGAAACAGAGGATTACTGCACATGCTCTACAGTGGAGAGGGAATTGGCCCTACATTTCCAAGCAGGGTCACCAAGCCTCCATGTGGATATTGTGCACATGCTAAAGACTAGACTCTCATTGGTTAGACCCATAATTATTCCTAGAATAATTTATAACTAACACATCTTCATCTGAGCTTAAAAGACAGAGAAGTTAAATGACTTAAAGTGTAGATTAGAGGCAGATTATCTAACCTATGCTTCTGGCAGAATACAATTGTTGTAAGAGAAAAAGAAAACCCTCTGTAAATATTTTACTCGGTGTTCTAAGAACCCAAAACGTCTGTAGATATTCTCAAGGCTGGGACTTTATCACAGTTTCAAGATGAAATCTCTAATGTGGCTTTTATAGTACGTATGTTTTTTTTTTAAAAAAGACAGTAGCTGGAAGAACCCAATTCCTAAGAATTATATGCAAAATTAAAATTTAAGAATAACTTTCTTACCCCTAGAGAGGTGGGGGAAGATGAAGAAGTAGGGAAGCAGAGGAGAAGCAGGACTGATGAAAGGTACATGCCCACCCTACTACGGAGTCATCCCTACACTGATGGAGCTGGATTGGAGTACAGTTTCATTAGACCATACAGTTAATGGAGGGGAATATGAAATAAGGCTGGATAAATAGTATCCCTCCATATTGTGGTGGACCTTGAGTCCTCTGAATGTTAATCAGTAGGCAGTAGGTAGCCATTTTGAGCAGAGGAGTGGCATGACTAGATTTTTGCATTAAAAAATCCATAATAGTGATTGTGTATAATTCAGTGTGCCAGAAGCTGGAAAGATGCAAATAGAAGTAAGACATAGTTCCTATCCACACAGAACTTACATGAAAAAAGAAGTGAGATAGGGGAAATAGCACAAAGGTTATTAATATTTATTAGAGTGAGGTAATATTTATTTGTCCCCAGAGGCAGAAAAATCTGGCCCTGAAAATAAGGAGCTCTGCAAAAAAAGAGAATATCTACAGACACCTGGCCCTTACAATCTACACGGGTCGGGGTGGAGATATTTTGAACCATAGAACTCATATCTAACACCTGGGGAAAAGAGATTGTTATGGCCATGGATCCTGGAAAACCAAACTCCAAAAAATACTAACAAAAATCCACTTTGCTTATGCTTACAATATCCTTCAAAAAACTTCTCTAGGATGTTGTAATGGTGAGGAAGAGCATAATCAGGGGGCCTCCTTGGTCTACTCTGTTAGAAGCACATCCTTCTTCATATTCCATTTGTTTCATCCCATTTCTTCCTATATATTGTTCCTTAAATCATCTCTCTTTAATCTTTAATTTCTCTCTATTGTTTTCTTCTCTAATTCCTACAAACATGCCCAGATCTTCCTCATTTTTGTAAAACCCTAACTCAACCCTAATATCTCCTCAAGCTATTGTAGTAAGTGCTCCAGGGTTACTCTCCCAAGTCCCCTCACATGGTCAGAGAATCCCCAAAGCTCAACTGCTTGATCCCCAGTCAGGACTTCAGTGGCAACCCTGGAGGTGAGGGGTGGTTTTTTTAATGCTATTGCATAAAGACTCCCATCAGTATGTCTCTGCCAATAATTATCAGTTGATATCAATTAGTAAGACTTAACTAGAGGTATGTACTTAGGTAGTGGGCAGCAAGGTGGCACCATGGATAGAGTTCTGGGCCTAAAGGCAAGAAGACTCATCTTTAAATCCAGCCTTGGATACTTACTAGCTGTGTGACTCTGGGTAAGTCACTTAACTCTGTTTGCCTCAGTTACCTCATCTGTAAAATGAGCTGGAGAGGGAAATGGCAAATCACTTTAGTATCTTTGCCAAGAAAATGGGGTCATAGTCAGACATAACTGAAACTACTGAACAATAACAACAATCTTAGGTAACTTAGTAACTGTTCACACACACACACACACACACACACACACACACACACACACACCCTAAAGTCTGTGATACAGTCTCCCTACTGTAGATACAGAGTCCAAATAAAAGTGGGCTCAAGGGGTAACTCAGCTCCTGTTTGCTAGAAGGTCTTTTCTCCCCTTCATGGGTTACCTATTAAGCTTCCCTTAGGCATGATATAATTTATGCTAGATCTGTTTTGAATCTGTCTTTCACCCTATAGTCTATGTACCTTGATCGACAGCCAGAACCCCATCATCCCAGGGTGTGGGGGAGGAATACCCAAGTTTTGTCCATTTAGAGGTTTTTGAGGGACTGTCTGCTTCTTCAGAAGCAGTTGGATAGACACTTTCACTGCCACCACCATCCAAGCCCTCTTTGGGGATGAGTTGTTCAATGACTACAGGGTCCTACTAGCAATGTGGAAGGATACCATTGGTTCCAAATTCCTTTAAGGAAAGGGCTTTACTGGGCCTGCCTCTGCCATTCTGCTACTGGGTCATGTGACAATACCCACTTCTGTTCAGACTCACCGTTTCCTGATGTCTCCATATACCTTAGCACCTACCCACAGGGTTGTTGTGAGGAGCAAATGAGATGATATTTGCAAAACACTTAGCCCAGTGCCTCGTACTTAGCATCTATCTTTCTATTGATAGACACACACACATACACACATACACACACACACACACACACACACACACACACACACACGCAACTGGAATTCCCACAACTATGCCAGCTGGATCCACTTAATAGCAATCCATTTATTGCTCCCTCATCGACTCTATCACATTCCCCTCAGCAGCTGTTGAAAACTTTCTCCTTTCTCTTCAAGGCTTCCCCACCCTACCCTAAATAGATGATGGTGTATATGTTTATCAATAGATAATTGTATTACATTATATTAATTATGTTAACAGATAGATATTAACAAATCTACCAATCTTCTAGTTTTCATTTATTTTAAAAAAAACAATGCATTAGAAAACAAATACAGAGTTAAAACATGCAATGTCCTTAAATAACAGACTTACCAAAACATTTCAATAATCGACTGCTACTATTTTTTAAAATAACTATAGTCACTCTAAGAGGACTGAAGTGACTTGTTTTTGCTTTTCTTTACAAAAACACACACACAGACTCATACTAAAGGCACCCAAGGAAATGCTGACCTATGAGGTACATAGTTATTTCATTTTCCATTTTTAGGTGATATCATATTGGGAAACTAAAGGCTTAATGAAAACCTAGTGAAATTTAATGAATCATTCACTTTAAGAAATACCATTTTCAAGATGTTCAGATATCCAGAAACAATTCAAGAAATGAACAAGATACGCCTCCTTGAGATGCCTCTGGCAGAATCATCCAACTATTTTTAGGTGTTTATATTCTGCCAAGAGGAATTTAATCCAGACTCAAATATAAATATATGCCCCTCTCTAGTCATTTGTATTTCACCACGTGGAAAATATAGTTACAACATAACAAATGCAAAGTGGAGGAATGAAAGAGGAGAAAAGGATCAGAAACAAGGATATCTATAACCAAAATACCTCAATTTCTAAGCATCACTATACTTCAAATTCTAGGACTTTAAAATCTTCTAAGAGTTCTTGAGATAGTGTCCGCAGGTTGAAATTTTGACTCTTAGATATAGTTATGATATGCTGAAGGAGCATGGAGTCACGGAACTGTGATGCTAATTTGGAGAAGACTTCTGTTTCCAGAACCACAGACTGGATAAGCCGAAGAACATGAAGACGTACTTCTGTATCTGGATCTAAGTAGAATAAAAAAGTTCAAATTTCTGATTTGACACAAGTTCTTGTGAAACCTTATATAAGTTTCTATAACTAAAGAAATTGACTCTTTTTTCTGTAAAAAAGATTAATTCCATAATCAGTAACACACGTGAGAAATAAGAAAAAAACCCAACTATATTCTGAATATTAATCAGCAATCCCATCACCAGAAGTTATTGATGATCATATAATTTCAAAATGCTGAACTCAAAAATAACTTTATATCTTTGGGTTTGCTATAATTATTTCCACTAGCATCAAATTCTTTTTTAAAAGATAACATTTCATCAATATTCTTACTTCATACCAAAATACCACACAGATGACAAAAGATAGTCATAAAAACATTTTAAGAAGCAAGAAGCCCTCACAACTAAATTCTTTGGCTGAGATATAGCCCCTTGCTTTTTAAAACCTTTTTTCTTGACTGCAACTCTCTAATGCACTTATATTATTGTGCATTACAGTCATATGTCCTCTACTAAAGTACAATTCCATTGCTTTAATGTGCTATGGAGAAGGTAATAGGTAAGGTCAAAGGCTGTGTAAGCTCTAGCAGATCTTAAGAAACTGGAAAGTCTTTGAGTGTGGCTTAATGATAATGGACAATATCCAAGGGCCAGCCTAGCTAAATTTAAGAAAGGTTTATGACCAAGTCAGCATCAGAGTGATAAATTTTTCTACAACCAAAACTTAGAATTTTAGATGTAGAGCTGGAAGAGACCTCAGAGATCAATTAGTCCAATCTCTTCACTGGATCTTCAGATTAGGAAACTGAGGCCTAGAGAGGCTAAGTAACTTGCCCCAAATCACACAGGTAGTGTCAGAGGCAGCATCTAAATCCAGTTCCTCTAACACTTTACAAGCTCTTAAAGAATACATAGATGAAATCATAGATGTTGAATTATTGAAGTAGGAGTAACAATTATTTGTATACCTGTCTTCTCCCCCTGTTAGAGCACAGACTCCATGGTTACAGCATAACAGATGCAAAGTGGGAGAGAGACCCAGACCCAGAAGTAGTTCATGTATTTATGATTTAGCACCAGGTTTCCCACAAATGCTGGGTGTGCTCTGGCCCCTTTCCTAGCTTCTCTTTTGTCCCTGAGGTATTATTTAGGCCTTTTTATCTCAGAACTGGAGGGTAGGATTTATTAGTCAAACCTGGCTGATCAGTCCAGGGGAAGAACTAATTCTGAGAACTCAATGAGGAAAATGCTGCAAGATTCCAGCAGGTAATTATCTTCAAAATTCCTATTTCCTTGGCAACTCTAAGGAGCATTACGCATTTATCCCATCCTAAGTATCCCATGCTAGTATGAACTTGTGTGTGCACAATTTTATATTCTTGTCTGGGACATGAAATTAGCTTCTTACAGTTCTGCTAGTTATAGCAGACGATATTTGATTTCTCTACTTAATATGATAAGAGGTCATCCACAGCACTCTGAGTTAAAGAACTGAGAAATCTAAATGCTGCTGAAATCAGCAATTTACTTGTTCAGGATAATTAGATTTTTATCCATTTTGTGAATATTATATAAATATTCTGTGACTATTATAAATAATATCCTTGAAAGTCTTTTGCTTATCATCTTGATTTAATAAGACAACACAAAAGAAGTCATAGTATTCTGCTTGTTTATTTTTTTCAGTTTTTCAATTTAGGCCTTCCAGATAAATTGAAGGATAATTTTCATAAAAATCAACCTCCACCAAGAGCCTGAGCAAACTATAATGAAAATCATGATATCTTACTAACAAAGGTGACTAAGAAGGGATGGTCAGTCAGGCAAGACTAAAACATATATGGCAGTGAAGCAGTTTGGGGCAAGAAGAGGCTATCCCAGCCATATTTAATATTTAACATAACTCTTATCAGTTACAATGAAACTATTTACAGCACAGTAAGCTTACATTTACCATCATGTAAATTATGACACAGTCCTCAAAATAAGTTATCATTTGCAGTAGCAGCACTCACATAAACAATTGGATGATTACTTTATGATCCTCCTAAGCCTCACTTTAGGAAAAATGCATTTTTTCTTCTTAAGACTTGGACACTTTGTACAATAAATCACAATGCAGAAGTACTTATAAGATCACTACAATGTTTTTAACCTCAAGTTCATATTATGTTTTGGTAGACCAATCTGTCAAATGTCAGAATTTACAAGAGTTGTATTACTGTCAGAAATGCTTATGGTCATTGTAATCCTTACTTCTTGTCAAGTTCTTTGTGAACCTTGTAACCATTGATGTGGACAGTTTATTAGCAAATTAATTTCTCAGCTAGTGATTCCAAGTCCGTAATTCTGAAGGGGGAAAAATGCCCTAGTTCCCTGCCTGAGTTAATGATCTTGAGTAGAAGGTATAATAGAATTCTTACCACAATTACAAAGCACTGATGTAATTTTAACAACGTAATGAAAGAGTTTCATTGTGCAGATGCCCTCTCCATAGCTAACCCTGCCATTTGGTGTTACTGACAAAAGTCTCTGATAAAGCCGGCAGATTCTCAGTCACATCTGCCATTTGCAACATGGCTCTCTGGCAAATTGTTCTCCATAGTTAGACTTAAGTAATTGCATTACATCAGTGCTAAACAGCTTAGCTGCAACTGACTCTACAAGCAGGGCCAACTCAATTCATGTGTGCCCACAACATTCTCTGGCCACCTGGACAAAGGATGCATTGTTGTCAGATGATCTATAACAGCGAGAAGATGGTACCACCAGGAGGGAATTATTTATAGAGTTGTTAGGTTTTTGTTTATGGTGAATACCAATAAATCCAGGAGAATTAGGATATCAATGTCCTTCAGCAAAATGATTCCTTTTCAAAAAATTACCTCCTTCGTATGGGTTACAGATTTTAATTTTCTTCCAAGCATGTCAGTTGAGGGCTCCTGTTTCCTCATAGGCCTTTGAGTAGCTTCTTCACACACAAAAAAAGTTTTATGTTGACTTACTGACACTTACAGGCAGTACAGCATAGTAGATAGAGACCTGGAATTGGAGTTGAGAAACCCTGGGTTTGACTTGTAACTCAAACATCAGCTATTCTACCTTGGGTAAGTTCAACCTTTCCAAGCCTCAGCTTCCTCATATGTAAAATGAGGTTAATGCTACCACCTACCTCACAGGGTTGTTGTAAAGATTTATGTAAAGTGCTTTGCAAACCTTAAGGTGCTATATAAATATCAATTATTGTTGCAATTATTATTATTACCACTATCGACAGCCCTTCTGATGTCAGAAAGGCTCACACACATACACACAAAAAATCCCTTCTCAATAACTCCCATCTATATCAGCCTAATTTATTGTTGACTCAGGCCAAAGATTTTGGCTATGGCACTGAGACACTTTGATTTCATATTTCCAAGCTGCTCAGAAAATCTGCATTCGCAAAAAGAGGATTCATGGACATGAAGAAGAAACAGCTGTTCTTTTCAAATGGCAACTGACAGACCTCTAGACACATTCTTTTTTATGCCTTAATTTCTCAATTGTCAGAATTTCTCAATCAAAAATGCTGACTTACAAATCTTTGGATTCTGGTTCCAAAGCGTTTCATTACAGCATTAATAGGAGACAGCTTTATAGATTGTTTATGTCAGTGGGAGAGTTGAACATTTTGTCTTTAGACATACTTGACAATAAAAATTCCTTCCCCTTTTTTGCACCAATATGCCATTTGTATTATTATTTCCTATTTTCAGAAATTTCATGTTTGCTTATAGTCTAAAACATAATATAAATTTATAGCTTATGATGCACTTACCCAGAACAAAACATTAATTGTAAAAAATCTGAACAAGGCGTATGATAGTTGTAGATCCGTCTCACAGATATAGAAACTGAGGCATAGTGTAACTACTCTAACAAAGATCAAGAAAAAGCACCAAACTGAGTGGTGATCAGGAAATCAACGACAGCGGGTCATTTTTACTGCCCATGTCAGAACAAGGAGATAGAATCCTCTGGGCACTGTGGGTAGGATGGGATAGGGAGTAGGGGAGAGATATTCAGAAAAACAGGGCTTTCCAAAACAGGGACTGGGCTGGGACCTGTGGCTTTCTGTGTACAGGACAAGGAGCAGGAATAGCTCTGTACCTTTGACTGGGGTGAGACAGCAAACTGAGAGATCAGAGCAAGAGGGACCTGGAAGCTATTCTGCTGACCCCAGAGCAGGATCCGGGACACCACAGACCTGGTGTAAGGCTTGTAGCTGAGACGGGGGTAGGGATAGGGTTCCCTATCAAAAAAATGTAAGTTCATTGAGGTTTGCTTGAAGCTTTAGATCCTTCAAAGCCATATACAAAACAAACAAAAACATTTTATTAATGGGCTGATTTAATACTTGAGCATGTAGCAGAGTGTGTACTTAACTGTTAATTGCAGAAATTTACTGTACTTCATTACCTATTTCTCTTGTGTCCCAGATGTACTTATCATTTAACATCTTGGTGTTCATCTTATTTAATCACTTAATTTAAAGGGAGTTTACCAAGCCATAACTCCTTTCAGTTACAATGTTCATGCTGTATTAAGCTTATATTAAGCATGAGGTAAACTATGATACAGTCCTCAAAATGAATTACACATCAATTGCAGTGGCACCACTCACCCCCAAAATGGAATATTTACTTTATAGTCCTCCCTGGTTTCACTTCAGAAAAAAAGCATTTTTCTTCTTAAGTTCAAGAATTTTGTACAATACATCATAATTCAGTAAATTGATTCAACAAATTCAATAATTCAATAAATCATAATTCATAATCAATAATCACAATTCAGAATTAGTAATAAGTACCAATAAGAGCACTACATGGAAAAATGTTTACAACCTCAAGGTCGTATCATTTTTTAGTAGACCAATTCGTCTATTGCTGGAATTACCAAAGTTTTATTACTGTCAAAAATGCTTTGAGAGTTACTACTGATGAAAGTTTCTTCACCGCACCATCAATCTTGTGATGAGTCACTCTGAACTTACCTAGCTTCACTATCACTGGACCCTATGTGAGCCATTAATACTGTGCACTTAGTGCCATAAAATACAAATAGCTCAAAATATACTAGGCTTGTGTCATAAGAACATTTAACTATCACACATCCATTTCTCTTCCATGTTTTTGCCAAGTAAAGAAAAAGCATTTTTATTAATAGTAATTGTTGTTACTGTTGTTCAGCCATTCAGTCATATCCAACCCATGATAGCATGCCAATACTGTCCGTGGGGTTTTTCTTGGCAAGTATACTGGAGTAGTTTGTCATTTCCTTCTCCAGTAGATTATGGCAAAGAGAGGTTAAATGACTTGCTCAGGGTCACAACGCCTCTGACTGAGGTCAGATTTGAACTCAGGTCTTCCTGACTCTATCCACTGAGTCACCTAACTGCTTCATTAATAATAATACTCTTGATAAAGATAAAATATTACCATTAAAAATAGGTCACAATTAATTTGAGTTATAATGTCACAAAGAAAGAAGTATAACTGATTGATGTCACGTGACCAACAGGATGCAGGACTAGATATTTTCTCTGATAAAAACTCTCAAAACTCTCCTAAATAATTATGTATAAGAGGAAAAGCAAATGCAGCTGTCTCCACAGGCTGAGACACTAAGAACCCTAATGAGGTAATAACATGATGAATTAACAGCAGAGGACATTAATTCCTAATCCCTAAGTGCTCATTTAGCACCCTCTCCCCCCAACAGTGCCCATTCTCTGAAAGGGTTGAAAAATGGGACCCATGGACTTGCACTCTGAAATCTACTCAACAATTTTCTTGCCACTAAAAAATAAATAACAGAGGTAACCAGGGTAGGTTGCCAGTTTGTGGAGGAGACTGCACCAAGTGTGAAGGAATGGGGACTGACATCTTCCCAGGGGCCAATTCTATTCCCTCAGAAGTCATTTTGGTTATATTGAGGCTGGTGAATTCCCCAGCATGGGAGGAGATGGAGACAGCTTTATGGTCCAACCCTCAAGGAAACTAATATCAAAAGGGAAAGTGTCAGAAACTGAGCAATAGGGGTATATAAGGAAAACAGACTAAAATCACCAAATATCTCAGGAAGAAAATTCAGTTAAAAAAAAAATCTTGAGCCCAAGCAGATAAATCAATAGGAAAGTTATTAATCACACAACAGGAGATGGCCTGCAGGACATCTAAATGAGTCCAAACATTTCTGAATAAATATTACAAGACAAAGGAAAATGGATCGACATTCAGTAAGGCAGAGGACCCTGTGGATTGCCAAAAGAGTATGGAACCACAATGTTCCTGAATGGTTCGAGAAAGAAGTAAGAATGATGAAGGCAGAATTTATGGCCTACAGAGAAGAAATAATTGGCAGAATAGGACAACTTGAATGCATGATGGCAAGTCTCTCAAGAGAAACAAAAGAGAGAATAACTGATTGACAACATGACCAAATAGAAATAAAAACAATCTGGGAGAAGAAAAGCAAAAAGTGATCATATTAAAAGGAAACACATTCTTCATACAAACAAAATGTACTGATCCTGAATGGAAGGTCCATAGAGAAAATCTAAGATCATAGGTGTTCAAAAAGAACATGAAAAGCCTAAATTGCAAAAAAATCATACAAGAGCCCAGGACTTCTTTTGTTGTTGTTGTTTTGTTTTGGGTTTTTTTTTAGAGCCCAGAACTTCTAAACACAGAAAACAATGTGCGATTGAAAGGACCCATTGTTCACCTCTAGAAAATAAAATCAAATGCTGTGACTCGCAGGACACATAGTAGTTAAATTGAAGAATTCCAATGACAAGCAACAAATTCTGCAAGCGACAGGAAAAAGATCTTCAAATATAAAAGAAAGAAAATTAAAATAATACAAGACTATTCTGCACTTAAAACAGAAAATCCAGGAGGGAAATTAAATAATGTATCACAAAGGGCAAAATGGACCCAAAATGCAACATAAGGCAGCATATCCTGCAAACCTAAACCAAATCATCAATGAAAAAGGATAGGTATTCAATAAAAAAGAGGCATTTGAAGCATTCCTAGAAAGAACACTAAATATGCTCTAATTATTTGCTTTAGAACATCCCAGACAATAGAAACAAAAGAAAGTTAAACAAATAGATAAACCAAGTTATTCCAGAAAAATGAGGAGAAAGAAAGAGAAAGATACCTATGGAGTTAAAAAACAACAACAAAAGAGGGGGAGCATTAAAAGATTCTTTCTAAAAGTACACAAGGAGGTAAGTACCATGGACTAACCCTGACAAGACCCTGCCTATGGGTAAGTCAATGTTGTTGTTTTTTTGTGGGATAAACTAAGGCATGGGAAGGTACATAAAAAGGAAGGGTAGAGGAAGAAGGTAGAAGGGAAAATGTGATGTACCATAATCAGATCACTAGTAAACAGTGAAGGGAAAATAACTCTTTAGTCACTTAAGAAGAAGAGGGGCTATGGAGAATGGGTGAGATGGCAAAAAAAGAGGGGTTTAAAAAGGGGGAAAGGAAGAAGGAAAATTTGATTAGGCACTGGGAGGAAATTCTACTGCAGAACACTACCATGGAGGGAGAAAGAATCTATAATGGGAGATGTGGACATTAAATGTGTATGATCTGCAGGGATTTGGTGCTCAGAGAAACCACTACTTCTCAGAATATCACACCTTCATTGATAGCATTCTGTCTTGGGAGAAGGAAAATAAGAATCCTAGGGGGCAAGGAAATGCAGAAGGCTGGCAACGAATGAACCCAGAGAGGAGATTTCATGGCAAATGGGGAAAAAGTGAGCATAAAGAGGGGAGGGGCTAGTAATGAACATCACAATCAGAGTGAAAATTTTCTACCATTAGGCAACATTGAATACAAGAAGCTGTTAATCTAGGTATATAGTCATTAAGATAAAATCTCCTTTTTCTTTACTCCTGGCTTGGGGAGTCATCATAGAGTGAAGTCAAGAACTACCAAGAACAAAATGGAATGACAAGATATAGTAATCATATTCCTGTTTTCATCACACTGATTACTAAACTGGGGGTTGGGGAGATAAGGAAGAGAGTGCTAGGGCTAACAGAAGAATATGTACAATCTTTAAGGTCAACAGCATTGTAAAAAAAAAAAAAGTACCTCTGGCTATCAATTAATAAGTTATCTTCTACTCCTTATGTGTTAGAAAAATATCGAAATAATAAAGTATCTCTAAGTTGTTAAATGAGTGTTTTCAGAACCTAACTACAGTTTGTTCTCAGCAGAAAGGGGCCAGATGATCTTTTTTTTAGCTTCTTTTGAAATTTTTACTAATGCTTTTTGTTAATATAATACATTCACTTCTTGTTATTTTTATTTTATTAATCTGCCCCTCTCAGTATTCCCTCCATTGAGAAATTTTTTTTAAAATCATGAAAAAATCAAACACTCATCACATATTTATAACACAGTGGAGCTTTTATGCAGAAATATTTACTTCCAAAGGCATAATCACAAATATACAAACATACTCCCCCCATATGTGGGAGACATAATTCTCCTTCCCTTCTATATTACCTCAGTCTCTAGGGAAAGGAAGGAGGTTAGGTTCATAGTTTGGCTCTGTTCCTATACAGTCTCAATTCCAAATTCACATACCCCCACTGGGCTTGAGTCCCAGGCATCCTGGTTATTTAGGGTTTCCATACTGTGATGGCAAGCTGCTGCACTACCCTGCCTTCAATTCTAGCTCTGAGGTTTTCCATGGTTTGAACTCTGGACTGGTCTGTGAGGATCACCTCTGGCACCTGAAACTGAGGACAAATAACAAAAAGCAGAAACAAACTCCCCAAACCCATTTCTCAGAGGATGTGGAGATAAAAGAGTAAGGAGGGGAAGGTCAAGCCCTGCCCCGCCCACACCTTTCTGGCTCAGTTCATGGCATCCATGCCGGGCACAGCAGCTAGGATTACAGTTGAAAAGATGGTGAAAAGAGAGAGAGACTAGCTTAGCAGGCAACCAATCAATGGAGATTACCTCAGCCATGCGGTTGGGGACGCAGCCATCTCCACATTAGGCAAGCTATGTATTATACTTTTTGTATTTTAAATTCATCACTTCTTTGGTAGGAGGTGAATGGTGTGCTTCATTTTCATTCTTTTGGACTCATGGCTTATCTACTGTATTAATCAGAGTTCTAAAATCTTTCAAAGTTGCTTTTCTGTTATTGTATAAACTGTCCAAATTATACTCATTTGCTCTGTATCAGTTCATAGAAGTCTTCCCAGTTTTCTTTGAAACTGTCCCTCTCATCATTTATTATGGCAAAATAATATTTCATTAAACACATATTCCACCAATTAGACATTCCCCAGTAAGAAGAAACACCCTTATTTCTAATTTTTGACTACTACAAAAAGAGCTGCTATAAATATTTTTGTACATTTAGGTCCATTTAACCTCTTAGTAGTACAACTGGGTCAAAGGGTATGTAGAGTTGAGTAAATCCAGGGGCATAGTTCTAAACTGCTTTTCATAATGGTTGGACCAATTCATAGCTCTACTCACAGTGCACAGTTTTCCCACAGTCCTGTCAACATTTGTCAACTTCCTCTTTTGCCATTTTTGCCAGTGTGATAAGTATGAGGTAGAATGTCAAAAGTTGCTTGAATTTGCATTTCTTTGCAAATATTTATAATTATTGGTGATAATATCTTTTTTCTGATAAGCTTATTATTAGCATGGATTTCTTCCTTTAAAAACTGCTTCTTGGTGGCCTTGAAATACCAGATCTCAAACTATATTATAAAGCACACATCTATCAGATTGGCTAATATGACAAAAAAGGAAAATGATAAATTTTTGAGAGAATGTCAGAAAACTGGGACACTGATGCACGGTGGAGTTGTGAACTGATCCAACGGTTCACAAATTCTGGAGACAAATTTGGAACTATGCCCAAAGGGTAACCAAACTGTGCATACCTTTTGATCCAGAAATACCACTACTAGGTCTGTATCCCAAAGAGATCATTTAAAAAAAAGGGAAAAGGACCTACATGTGCAAAAATATTTATAGTAGCCCTTTTTGTGGTGGCAAAATATTGGAAATTGAGGGGATGCCCATCAATTGGGAAATATCTGAGCAAGCTGTGGTATATGAATGTAATGGAATACTATTGTGCAATAAGAAATGATGAACAGGCAGATTTCAGATAATCCTGGAAAGACTTGTACAAACTGATGCAAAGTGAAATGAGCAGAACCAGGAAAACATTGTATATAGTATCAGCAACATTGTGTGATGATCAAATGTATTAGCAATCCAGCTAGCAGCTTCTGTGGGGGCATAAGATCCCCCCACAGCCAGCATCCAGGAGGCTGCCAGGCACGCCAGAAAAGCACAGGTTCTTTTTATCTGCTTAAACAAGGAAAGCACGGTGAAGGGGTTGACCAGCTTTCTTTAATCCAGCATTCAGTTAGCATACAGACAACATTCATCTAGTTCAGGGGGAAACGCCAGCATTCAGTTAGCATTCAATTAGTTCAGGGGAGCAAAGAGACAAGCATCAACAGACAGGCCAAATACAGATTACAGTTAGCTAGTTCAGGGGAACAAACAACCACCACCCCGAACTTCAGAACTAAATACAAAAAAATTACAAATATCAACAGACAGACCCAATACAATTCATAGTTACCAACATCTGGGCTCAGCCCGAGAGCAAGGGCTGGCCCAGAGTCACGCTGCTCCCACACCAACCGGAAAAGGAAAGAGAGCTCTTCAAGCTGTCCTCTCCCCTCTTATAGAGTTTTTGACATCATCAAGTGCTGCCTGAATGACCAGGGCCAATTGGTTATTGAGTTGGCCCCACCCCCTAGAGTAGACTAGGTTAGCACCCAATGGGGCATGGCTCTGGAGTTAACACCTCCACTCAGCCAGCCCCATGACTCATCACACAGGAAGTTCTCTGCTCGCAGGCCATGAGTCTCTGGACTTCCTGCCCTGGAAGAGGTCACACAGGAAGTTCTCTGCTCCCAGGTATGGCCCAGCGAGGCTCAATGAGGTAAGCTGAGTCACTCAAAGAAAACAAAGGCCGCTCTGGCTACATCAACTATGAATGACTCAGCTCTTCTCAGCAACACAATGATCCAAGACAAATACAAAGGACTCACAAAGGAAAACGCTATCCATATCCAGATAAATAACAGATCAACTCTGAATGCAAATCGAAGCGTATTTTTTTCATTTACATTATTCTTTCTCATGTTTTTTTTCTTTTGATATGTTTCTTCTTTCACAACTGTGACTAAAATGGAAATAATTTTTACATGATAGCACATGTAGAAACTATATCAATCTGCCTACTATTTTCAGAAGAGGGGAGAGGAGGGAGAGAGAAAAATTTGGAATTCAAAATCTTGTAAAAATGAACACCAAAAATTTTCTTGACATAACTGGGGAAAAAATAAAATACTATTAAAAACTGCTTCTTCATATCTTTTAACCATTCACCTATTGGGGAATGGCTCTTAAGTCTTATACATATGAATCAGTATCAGAAAATTGTGGAAAATGTTTTTTCCAAGTTACCCATTTTCTTTTTACATAAAAGACATTAGATAAGCTTGTACAAAAATATTTTAAATTTTATAAAACCAAAATTATCCATTTTAGCTTGTGTAATGCTATCACTTGTTTAGTCATGAATGCTTCATCTATTCATAGGTCAAAAAGGTAATTTCTTCCTTGCTCCTCTAATTTGTTTATGATGTGACTTTTTTATATCTAGGACATGTATCCATTTGGAGTTTACCTTGGTATATAGTATTAGGTGTTGGTCTAGCACAAAGCTATCCAATCTTAGGTTTTTATTGAAACAATAGACAATATATTTTGATTTGCCATTTTAGTGAGAGCTCTGCAGTAGCTTGGCTTTGTTTACTAAAGCATTTACGTAAATTTCTATGCTTGGAAGCAGGCTGCATAAACCACACTGCAGTCCACAGGCTGCGTTTTGGACAGCCCTGGTCTAGCATATAATTTCTGCCATTTAGTTTTTTCAATGGTTTTGCCAAAGAGTGATATCTTCCCTTCTAATAACTGGGATCTTTGGGTTTCCTGAACATAATGCTACTGTATTTTTTTTTAGCTTCTATATATTGAACATATAATCTGTTCCACTGAACAACCCCTCTATTTTCAGCCAGTAATGAATTTTGATGATTATTGCTTTGTGGTATAGTCTGAGATCTGGTATTGCTGAGCCCGCAGAGTCCAAATATTTTTCATGATTGCCCTTGAGATGAGATCTTCTGTTTTTCAAAATGAATTCCATTATTTTATTTAGCTCTATGAAATATTCTTTGAGAAGTTTGATTAAATAAGTAAATTAATTTAGGGCATATTGTCATTTTTATTATATTTTTTGCACTGCCCATGAGCAATTGTTTCTCCAATTATTTAGGTTTATCTTTATTTCTGCAAACAGTATATACTTGGATTCATAAAGTTCCTTGATGAATCTTAGAAGGCGTACTCCCACATATTTTATATGTTCTGTAGTTAGGTTGAATGAAATTTCTCTTTCTAGCTCTTCCTGCTGGTTTTTGTTGGGAATATACAGGAATGTTGATGATTTATAAGAATTTATGTCACATACTACTAGTTATCAATTTTGCTGAAGTTTTAGTTACTTCAATTAATGTTTAATAGATTCTCTGGGGTTCTCACATCATCTCATATAAAATTAACTATGGGATGCACAGAGGCAGTATGTGAAAGGCAAGTTCAAAAAAACCACCATCTTCCCTCAGACTGTGACATGGATGGCCCAGGACCCTGAACCCCCGAGTCCTGAGAATAACAATGGCCCCCAAAGTGACTAAACCTGCTTCTAGTCCAGGCCCCACTGAAGAGAGAAATCACTGTGTAGAGAGGCCATAGCTTTCTCATCACTATCAGCAACAACTGCTGACCAACTGCCACCAGCAGGCATAGGAACTCTGAGAGTGGCAGCACCACCCAGAGTATCACTCCTGTTTCTAGCCCAGCCCTCATGACCATCACTGGGGAATGTGACTCCTGTGAAGAAGAAGCCAACCCACCTCACTAAATGCTGCCAACCAGCTGATACATTCAGGGCAAGCCTTCCAGCCTGGCTGAAGTAGCAAGGGACCTTGCCTCAAACTCTGCTAAAGTTTTAATTATTTCAATTAGTGATGAATTGACTCCGTAGGGTTCTCATATCATAAAACGCTTAACACAGTGCCTGGCACACAATAAATACTGTATAAATGTTAGCTATCATCATCATCATCATCATCATCATCACCATCACCATTATTTCATATCAAATTAGCCTAGCTAAAGGAGCAAAATACAGGGCAGCTAGGTGGCACAGTAGGTGAGTAGAGCATCAGCCCTGGAGTCAGGAGGACCTGAGTTCAAATTTGGCCTCAGACACTTGACACACTTACTGGCTGTGTGACCTTGGGCAAGTCACTTAACCCCAAATGCCTTGCCTTCCCCTCCAAAAAAAAAAAAGAAGCAAAATACCCTGAAGCAGAGACAGTAGGCAGCATGTGCCAGACAAGTCAAACAACTACCACCATTTTGACTACTATATCTTAAAGTCTTCTATCTGGGTCAAAAATTGGCTTCATCTCATAAATAAGGAAGATATGGTTAGACGGCAGCATGTCAGAAAAAAAGTTTTTTGTTTTATTTTTGTTTCTGTGGCAACAGGTAAAGGAGCAGGATAGGTCCAGTTAACTAACACCTACTAAAAAGAAGGCTCTTTAATCATCTTTGGAAGCATTCAGAAAAGCCTTAACAGCACCAGGCTTTCTTCTCTTCTTTTTGTTTCCTTTTGCCTCATTCTCCTTCAGCTTTATTCAGTGACTCTTTTCAGCTCATGGCATATGATGAGAGACCATGCCGAATTTGAGAATGTTGAAAGGTCAAGAAAGCAAACCACAGGAATCTGTGCATTAGAATCTAGGAGTCAGAGGCCAAGTCAGGTTTCACAACCAGTGTGACACTGATGCCACAAGGAGCACCTTTTGGGAGTGACCTTCGGGTGTGTAGGCCAGGAATAGGTGACACAGACACTCATCTAGCAGTTGTACTATGTATCTGGACATAAACCTGACAGGATCAAGGCTATGTAGTAACTGAGCTAAGTTTCAAGCCTTCTTCCCCAGACACATAGGTTTTATAGGGAAGAGTATACCCCTAAGTTGTTGAAGGGCAAAAATATTTGTATATTTTTTCATGCTATATATTTGAAGCAAATATTACTTTGAAGTAAATATTAATTAATGTCACATTTGAATGAAAGTGGGGTGCTCGTCATAGGCCCCAACACATGGGGAAAACATAGATGATGGGAATATTAGTCAATGGCATTAGAAAAAAGTCCCACAACCCTACTTCTTCAGAGTACCTAGGATCTTTGAGGGGAGATGTAGCCTCAGAGGGCCCTTAGAAGAGCCAGAGTGCACTCACTACAACTAGTATATGAAACTCCCTCTACCAATGCAGATCAGTAAATGTTCTGCAATTTGAAACTAACAAAATTGAGGGAAAGCAAGATGCTGTGAAGAGAAGTCATCCAAACAGAAAAACATTCACGAACAAATCACATATACAATTAGTTCTTGATCAACATCCTTGTCTGCAACTATCTATAGATTCTTGTAATAGCATCTATCCTTGCCCATCCCTGCTCAAGCAGTCAACATCTTTGTCAGTAAGTGTCTCATCGATTTTAGGTAGGTGCTTTGAAAGAGAATAATTTGAGCATCAATGGATTAAGAGAGGCCCTTGGGAAAACTGATGAAGCCTTCAAATACTTTAGTAAAAATGACTCTTTATTATTGTGCCACAGAAGTCAAATAGGAAGGGAAGGATGTCATATTGTGCTATATACTGCATTATGTAATTTTGTCAGAAAAATTATGTTCCTCAAAATCGTTTAATACTTGATTCATTCCTTGTTCATTTTGAGAATTAGAGTGGTTGCAATTAGAACATAAATTTATTAAAATATAAGACGAGAAACTTATTTTAATAATTTTTATTTTTCAATATAAAAGTCCTAATCAAACCTGTTCTTCAGTATTTACTATGAAATGTTGGTCCCCATTTTAAGCAGATTTAAGTGACTTTTTTACCTTTACTAACTATCTTTGGATAACAAGAAGATGACAAATATTCATAGAATACCTTTAAGTTATTTTTATCTCAAGGAATTTCTTGAAAATCTAAACTAAAACATCCCAACATATTAAGTCAAAAATTTTAATAGTAAAATCTACTTAGCCATTGCATAAGAAGTTTACATACATAGCTTATGCAAAGCCCTTACCTTTCAAGAGCCATGACAGTAGAGGGATGAAACCTGGACTTTCACTTATATACTTCAGGCCTTTCAAGTTGATGCTTACATTGTACAGTGTCATTAGCATTAACCTGAAATGTGAAAGAAAATGGAGTAAAAACATGACACAATTTCTTCACCAGAAGTATATTTCATTAGATTCAACAGGACATAAATATACTTGGCAATTCGTATGAAATAAAAAATTATTGAGAATTTAGAGCTATTTCTGTTATATATAGCAGAAATCTATAGCAAACAGAAAAACTTAATATAATTAGGGTACAAATAGTATAAAACCTAAATTATTCTAAATTAAGATCTTAATAGTGACTTATTCTACCTCAAATCAAAAACAAAGTAAAGTATTATAGAGTTATAGGCCTCAAGGTAAACAATAGAAGAAAATGATATATATTATTCCTCCCCATTTCTAATGGTACTTTGTGGGATACTTAAAAACAAATGTTAAGTACACACCTAGAGTTAACATATTTTCAGAAATTCTACTCTTGATAGTCAGATAATGAAAATCATCTATAATTCCTAGATACTATTTATATATGATGAAAAGCAAAATAAATATTCATTTTTCTACAAAAACTATAGGATTATGAGCTCATATAATTGGCTATATTAAAGCTGCAGTGGGCATATATAACAGACTCGCAGACCCATTTCTTACACCATGCCTCACAACTGAATAGAGAAGAAGGGAGATTCTCAAAGGCTATGCCAACAGTGCACAAACTCTAGTAGGTTCACTCAGGGTAGGCCACTTGGAATGTAGGCTCAGCAACAGACAATGTTTGGCATCTAAGGAACAGCCTAGCTAAGTATGGTGGGGCTAATCACTAGAAAGTTAATGTGACAAATTTATTTAATAATGATTACACATAGTACTGAACAAAAATACAAAATGGCTTTCAGTACCATTTAATGCCTTTTCTATTAGAATCAAACAGATGTTAGACCAAATATTAATTTACAAACATTGATACCACCATTCATACTTCTAACATTGCTTATCCAATGACTTAGGAATTGATCTACTCAAAAGTAAACTATATGCATATGAACATTCACATTATAAGTAAAGTCAAAAGGACCTGACACAGGTTTACAAAAAAAAAAATCTTCCTCTTTCCAGTGCTATGGAGACCATAGCTCTAGGCTGTGGAAATTTGCTCAGGTGGTGACAGCTCAGCCACAGACCTTCAGGAGCAAAAGCTTGCTTGGGTCTGCAACCCTGTACCATCGATGCTGTAAAACTCTGAACTGCTGGTGTCAGGCCAAAGAACTGAGGAACAGAAGGAGTGAGACAAATCACCAGGACAAGATACTCTGTGTGTGTGTGTATTGAGGGGTGGGTGTGAAGGTAGGGAATATTATGTACTATACAGCACTCCACTACCTTGAAGGAAAGAGCACAGCATCTAGTTACAACCACTTCTATCCCTCCAAAAGTCACTTTAGGCAGAGATCTAGACTGGTAAACATGGGAAGAGGGTGAGATACTTTGAGATCCAGCCCCCACGGAAACTACCTTCAGAGAGGAGAGAGTCAGAAAGTGAGCCATAAGGAAAAATAAGTAGGTGGGGCGGGGGGGAAGGAAAGATTTAAATTACCAGAGATGTCAGGGAGAAGAAAATTAAAAGATTGTGGAAAGCAGATACATCAATAGGGAAAATACTAACAACAAAAGAAAATATGGCCTCCATATCTAGTAAACAAGTTCAGACATCTATTAATAGGTACTATAGAACAAAAGGAAATGATCTAATGCTTGATGAGGTAGGAGATCACGTGGAATGTGAGAACACAGAACCACCATATGCTGTTCTTGAGTGGTTCAAAAGAGAAATGGGAAGTATGAGAGCAGAAATGATGGCCTGCACAACCAAAATAATTGGCAGAATATAAAAAGTAGAATATGCAATGCTAATAAGCCTCACCAAAGAAATAAAAAAATAATAGATTGGGAATGCAAATATATAAAACTGAGAGACAATCTAGAAGAAAAGCAGCAAAAAAAAAAAAAACATTAAAAGAAGATATGTTCCCTATTCAAGCAAAACATACTTACTTTGAAGATAAGATTCATAGACACAACCTAAGACTATAGGTCTCCTAGGACTATAGGTCTGAGAAAGAATAATGAAGGAAACAATAGAAGAGAACTGACCAGAACTCCTAAACACAGAAAATGAAATACCAAGAATTTACAGATTACCTCCAGAAAAAAAAAAAAAAACAAAACCAAGGCTGCCAACTCCAAGACACATAGTGGTTAAATTTAATAATTCAACTGAGAAACAGCAAATTCAACAAGAGATCAGGAGAAAGACTTTCAAATAAAAGGAAAATAAATTTAAATAATACAAGACAATTCTGCACTAATTGTGACAATTAATAGCTTCAGCAAAGTCGCCAGTTACAAAATAAATCCACCCAAATCAATAATATTTCTATATAATAATAACAATAAAATACAATAAGAAGAAACAAGTAGTAAGTACAAGAAGTAAATCCCATTCTAAATATCTACAAAATGCATAAAATATCTAGAGACTGACCTACTGAAAGCACATAAAAGATTCGTATAGATTCAATGACAAAGTGTTCCTTAAAGAAATAAAGAACAACTTACATAAAGGAATATTCAACGCTGCATGGCTAGGCCAGACCAATATGATAAAAATGCAATATTACCAAAGATAATTTACACTTTTAATACCATACCCATCAAACTACTAAGGAGTTACTTTTATAGAATTTGATAAAATAATAACAAAATTCATTGGAGAAACAAAAGATCTAGAATATCAAGGAAAATATTGAAAAGAAATAAAGATAAAAAGGGAATTCTAGACCTCAAACTATATTATAAAGCAGCAGTGATCAAAACCATCTAGTACAGGTTAAAAAACAGAGAGAAAGATCAATGGATCAGACTAGACAGAGGAGAATCAGAAACAATGGAACTTGATAATCCAATATTTGATAAAGTAGAAAAGATGAATTTCTCAGGAAAAAATCTATTTGATTAAAACTGCTGAAAAAACTGGAAAACAGTCTGGTAGAAATCAGACCAACACTTTGCACTATACTCCCCATTGCTTTCTAAATGGATATGTAATGTTAATATTAAAAACCATACTATAAAAAAAATTAGAAGAGAAGCATATTATATGCCTCTCACATCTATGGGTAGAAGAAGTATCCTTAACCAGAGGTGTCAAACTTGGGACATACATGGAGTACTGCCCAAAGTAGATGAAAATGTAATTGAGAAATGTTTAACAAAATAAATAAAAATGCAATGCAACATAGATTATGGTAATTTGTGGTTTTCTAAGTCAGTATGCTACATATAGGAATAATTTGAGTTCAACACTTCTGTTCTTTGACTAATTAGACATAGAGGCAATTACTACAAATAACTTTATGTGAAAACTAAAAAACTTCTGAACAAACAAAATTAATGCAGCACCTAGGATAAAAAGGGAAGTAGTCTAATAGGAAAAAAAACTTTATATCAATTTCTCTAATAAGAGGTTGGTATCCAAAAATACATGAGCAATTAATAAATGTGTTAAAACTAATAGCTATTCCCCAATAATATAAGTGGTCAAAGATATGTACAAATAGTTCTCAAAAGAATTGCTAAGTATTCACAACCACAAGAATGCTCCAAATCACTAATAAGAGAAATGCAAATCAAAACAAGCCCGAGGTTTCACATTGCAATCTGCAAATTGGCAAAGATGACCAAAAAAATGGAAATAGTCAATCATGGTAGGGTTTGGAATAATAGGCACATTAACATATACAACTTCTCATGGTGAAAATGCCTATGCCTAAAATCCACAAGTAGCTGACTTGTCTTCTTGTCCTATTGGGTGAGTTTCCAGTGGTATTTGTTTACCCTTGCAATGGCAAGGATCCTTGGGTGGGGGGAATTTGGGGTGTCCTTTGGAATAAAGACCCAGGCAAAGCTATCTGGACCTCTATGGGGAACCACCTATGTTATAGGAACTCCTAGAGAATGTGTAGGAAGGAGAATTTTTTGTCCATAACTGAGCTGAATGGCCTTATGCACTGAGAAAAGCATGTAAGAGTTTCCACCTAGGACAGTTTCCCATCTGAGAAAGGGGTGATGCCTTTTGACTCATGTCCCAAATCCCTGTAGGGAAGTAGTTTAAACTCTATGTAGTTTGAAAAGCCCAGTGGGGACCAAGTTTCTTTCCAAGACAGGAAGCAAGTTTTCTTTGGTTTTGCTCTTTCATTTGCTTGTACGTTTACTTTACTATATGGCACTGGGGAAGCAAGTAAAAAGACATTGCTTCTGCCTCCCCATAGACCATAAGGAACTGTTCTGCACTTGGGACAAGGACTGAGTTTAAAAATGTACCCCTATCTATTTGCTGATGGCAAATTTCAAACAGAGGGAAGTATGCAATGGGACCTTGAAGCATGTCTAGGCTATCTCTGCATTCTCTCTGCTTTTCTGTGTTCCCCTACAATGCAAGAACCTTCTTCAGTTGGCTGCAATAACCAGAACAAGTTGAGTCTTTAAAGCTGCCAATCTAGGGTATTTCATTCTTTTGCCCACAAACTCTCCTATTACATCCAGACAATGAAGATCCCACATAGTTTACTCATAGCACAGGCACCACGAATTGAACTGAGAAGGAGGGATATCTTCCTGCCTCCCATCTTTTTTACTCTATGCTTGGGATGTTCGTCTTGTTCTGTTTCTTTTACTCTTCTCAGTTTCAGGTGCTGGCACTGATCCCCACCAGACTAGGAGTTCAAGCCAGGGCAACCTTGGAGGCATGATTCCAGGTAGGATATTGTAGCCAGCCAGCCTGGCAGGGAAGCTCTGAGAAGCCAGAGTGTTTGGTATTTAAGCCTAAAGGGGACTGTGCCCTCTAGGAACTGAGCTAACCTAGTAATCTAAGCCCCTTCCCTTTCTCAGAGAATGAGGTAGTATAAGGGCTGCAGAGGAGCAAGCCCCACATGTTAAGGAGTAAGTTTACACATCTCTGTATTTTTGAAGCAAATATTTCTTTGTGAAAACTCAACCATTAGTGGTTAAATGGAACTGGGGTGGGGTGGACCCTCCCTCCTATAATTAGGGGACCAACATCGTGGGAGCTGAAATCAATGGCAGAGAACCTAGAAACCCCAAACACTTTTAACAGTACAGGAGAACCCTGGGGAAGAGGTAAAATATAATATACATGGCCTTCAGGCACTGGAGGCCAACATAATCAATGTTGCATTAGTATTGCAAGTAGGCATGGTTCAATCTGTAGCAAGGGGCTGTGTAGGCAATATGTTCCCTGGCTTTAGGCCTCTCACACAGGCTCTCTGCCTCCAACTCTATCACTTTCTTGCTCCCTCTGTAAATAATTGTGGAATAACTATTTCTAGGAACAACCATTTCTAAGAGTCTTTATCAAGAGAGTCAAACTACTACTGCAGATACATCATTCAAGTGATCAATATGCTGCTGCTAAGCGGTTCAAAGGCATAATTGTACAGTCTGAATTACAAAGGAACAAAGAGGAGCTTTCCTTCTGGTGTGGTAACTTAACAAATGTCATCGGATATTTTTCCACTAGGCCTTTAACTTTGCCTTTAAGGATAAATATAAGCAGGTGTTTGGGGAGAAATGGATGAGCATATACAGTTTTGAAGGTATTTTGCTGGTAATCTTGCCCTGGTGGCACAGTTGGAGTCACTCTCTCTGCTTTGTCTACTCCCTGAATTTTTCAAGGACCCATTTGCAGCTGATACCAGGAAATCTGACACTGAGAGAGAAGTGAAAGGCCTGGGAAACTGCCTTGTGAAAATCAGCAAGTCTGATGAAATTCATAGCTTGTTTCATGTTTTCCATGGATCAATACAGGATATTGTTATCTATAGAGCAGCCCATTTTGGAATCCACGATACCACAAAAATTCTGCTCCCAGATCCTATGAACAATCATGTTGCAATAAGTTGGATGTTTGCACAATCAATGGCTGTTGTGGAAGGTGTCTCCTCCTATCGCTTCAGTACAGGAAAGTAGTGAAAGATGATTTACTCTAGGCACAAGGAGCTAATATCATGTATACTGGGACAATTGACTGCTGAATGAAGACTGCTAAACATGAGAGTCACAATTTTCTTCAAGAGGGCCTGATCCAATGTTCTTAGAGACATGGACTGAACTTTTGTGTTTGTCTTATATGATGAATAGAAGAAATTAATTTGAGAAATACTAACTAAAAATGGAAAGGGTGAAAATAGATCACATAGAATATTTAACCATAGTTGGCATTTTGGACCTTTGACTCTCAAGGGATTCACGTTGTCTTTATTGTCGGCCAGATCATATTTGTAAGAAGAGCCAAGAAAAGATCTTAGAAATAGACAATTATTTACTGTGATACATTATTCACAAAATGGTACTAATGATTCTATTGGTTTTGGGGATCCAAGGATGAAGACCAACCTAAAACATCTAGTTTAAATCCTATTTTATAAGGATCACAAATTTGTGTTAAGTATTCATTGTTTTAAAAAAATTCATGTTTGCCATTTGTACCTGAGCACTATATATACTATTTTGCATAGCTGAATCTGAATTTACATAACTGATCACAGCGATGATCTGTGTTAGGCATTTTGCTGTAAAACAATAGACACACAGAACACTCAAAAAAAGAAAATAAGGTGGTCAACATCAGCAATTTCTTATTTCTCTGTGTTTCATAAGTGGGAATAAGAGGCAACAGAGAAGGGCACGTTATATAAATACATATGTAGAAAAAAAATTAGAGAAAATAGTCCCTGTGTCAGAACTGCTGATGCTTAAAAAATGTTTACTGAATGAATGAATGAATCTTTCTGGCTGTGGACTTTGGAACTAAACAAAATAAAATGTTATTGTTAACTTTCCATGGCAGAGTAAAAGCATAAATCTAATTTTCCCCAAGACAAAAGCAACAATTTTTGTTTTGTGAGGGAAAGAGTGAGCTGCCACAACAGGCTATTTGATGCTCCCCATTAATCTATTTTTTGCCTGCTCAGATTCTCCTTTGGTCTAGCTGGGGACAGTGACTAGAGAGACAGTCACTCTCACGCAAGAGTGGCTAGAAAAGACTAGTGATATTCATATTCTAAAGATGGGGGTCAATGGGAAAGGGATTAAGAATTTTTCTATCTGTTCCATGGGTATCACATTAGGCTTTTTCACTCCTTCAGGTACCACTTTGGTGTCACATCGCCTTTGAGACAGGGCATAAGAATCCACTTTAGTCTTGCAAGGTTGGTAGTATATGTGGCATTCATAGTTAGCTAGTGCTTTCCATCAAGTAACATTGATTAACTGTCTTCTATATGTCAGGCACTGTGCTAAGTACTTGGGATACAACGAAAGGCATATTTGTTATAAGGATTTTGTTTTTCTTTTTGTTGATTAGAAAGTAGAAGGGAGAGAAAATAGCTTTCTGTTAATTAAAAAAACTTAATTTTTAAAGTCATAAACTTTACTCAAGATATAGATTCCCTGAGTACTAAAAGAGACCAGTCAGAAACCATCGATTTCTTAAGGCAGAAAGATATATTTTAACAAAATCAAAAGGTTGAAAAAGTGAACATAAATATAAAGTATCTGATATCAAAAAGAACTGAAAATAGGCCAAGGAGAGAAAATTAAAGAATCACTAGACTCTACAAAAACTATGATTTTTTAAAAACCTGGAGGAGGATCTAGGAAGATAGCAGAATAAGGCAAGAAATTACTTGGATCTTCTAAATTTCCCCACAAATAATGTAAAATAATGCCTCGAAGTGAACTTTGAGCAGCAGAAATAATTTAAAGTCAGAGTAAAGCAGTTGTCAGCCTAAAACAACTTTGGCCTAAAATAACTTCAGAGGATGTTAGGAAAGACTATTCTGGAAGTGGTGGTTTGACTTGAGGGAAGTGCAAATACCTCTGGGCAGATACTTCTCAGTCAACAAAACAACCAGCCGTGGGGGCAGCTGAATCAACAAACAACAAGCCCTATGAGCAGCTGTGTAGGCTGCAGCCTCAGCTTCACAGAACTTTCCCCTCACAGAAACCTGATCAGGGCAAGATTGCAGGGCTCTCAACTGGTGCTGAATGCGGTCCCAGGTACATCGACCTAATGTCTGGGGCTATGGCTGTGGGTCAGGAGGAAGAAACACATACAAGGTGAGTGTGATCACAGATGGTAGGGACCCTGATGGCTGTGGACACTCATGGAGCCCCTGGCTTTGGTTCCAGGGCAGAGGGATGAGCTGAAGCTTGAAGCTTTCGGAGGGACTACAGGGAACAGGAGCATTTGTGGGGACAGCATTGCAGGGGTCCCTGGTCATGGCTCAAGGACCGAGAGAAATATCTGAAGTGAGTGAGGCTCCTGGATAGAGCTAAGAAAACAACAGCACAAAAAACATGTAGCCTGGAAGGGAGGCCCCTGGATAGAGCTAAGAAAACAATAACTCAAAAAAGCCTGTAGCCTGAGATATTATCCCCCCACACCTTTGGACTAGAGCCAGACTTTAACACAAAGTCCACAGAGAAGAAATAAGTCACTAAAATGATGATAATAATAATAATAATTAAGCAAAAGAGAAAGAACCCATCACAGATTGCTACTATAGTGATAGAGATCTGGGTTCAAACTCAGAAGACAGTGAAGTTAAGAAAGCTACTTTATCCCAAAGAAAAATGCAAAATGGTCACAAACCCCAAAAGAGTTTCTGGAAGATCTTAAAAATGGACTTTAAAACTCAAATGAAAGAGGTTGAAAAAAATTAGGGGGAGAAAAGGGTAATCCAAGAAAATTCAGAAATTTATGAAAAGAATGTCAACCAATTGGAAAAAGAGATCAAAAAATTTATGAAAGAAAATAACTCCTTAAAAATTGGGCAAGCAGAAGCTAATAACTTCACAAGACACAGAGAAATAATAAAACAAAATCAAAAGAATGAAAGAGTAGAAGAGAACATGAAAAATCTCATTAGAAAAACAACTGATGGGGCAACTAGGTGGCACAGTGAGTAGAGCACCAGCCCTGGAGTCAGGAGGACCTGAGTTCAAATCTGACCTCAGACACTTGACACATGTACTAGCTGTGTGACCTTGGGCAAGTCACTTAACCCCAACTGGCCTGCTCCTCCCCAAAAAAAAACAGAAAAACAATTGACCCGGAGAATAGACAGAAGAGAAACAATAAAAAAATTGTTGGACTACCTGAAAGTTATGATCAAAAAAAGTGTACATACTGTACTTCAAGAGGTTATTAAGGAAAATTGACCTGAAGTTTTAGAATAACAGAGTAAAATAGAAATAGAAAAAAAAATCCACTAATCACCACATGAAAGATCCCAAGATGAAAACTCACAGAAACATCATTGCTAAGTTTCAAAACTCTCAGGTCAAGAAGAAAATACTACAAGCAGCAAGAGGAAAAAAAATTAATACTGTGGTGTTACAGTAAGGATAACATAAGATCCAGCAACTTCTACATTAAAAGACAAAAGGTGATGGAACAATATATTCTGAAGAGCAAAGGAGCTTGCAACCAAGAATAACTTACCCAGCAAGTAACCTACCCCTGTGTGTTATCTTGAATGGGGAAAAATTGGATATTCAATGAACTAAAGGACTTCCAGGTATTTGTGAAGAAAAGACCAGAACTAGATGGAAAATTTGACCTACTAGACTCAGGAGAAACATAAAGCAAACATTAAAAGCCAAATATAAAAGACTCAATAAGGGAAAAATCTTTACCTCTTATATGGGAAAATGTTATTTATAAGTCTTAAGAATGTTACCGTTACTTTGGTAGTTTGAAAGAAAATACATACATAGAAGGCTTGGGGTTGAGTATGATGGAATGATCCTAAAAAGTAAAACTGGGTAGAGGGAGGTAAAATGGAGCAATGATCTCATCCAAATGAGATTATGAGTGGAAGAATTGCTACAGTGGAGGCAGGAGGGGGTGGAGGGCTGGTAGTACTAGAATCTTATTCTCCTTGAAACTAAAGAGGGACATACAGAAAGGTATTAAAGTCTTCTTAACTTACAGAGAAATAGAAGGGTGGGAGGAAAGGATAAAGGAGGGATTCTTCAAGGGTGTACAGATCAAGAAATAGGGTAAGGGGAGAGGAAAAGGGAGGATTCTTGCATGATTGCACAGGTATAACCTTTATCAAATTGTTTACCATCTCACAGAGAGGGGTGGAGGAGGGAGGGATAGAATTTGGAACTCAAAACTTAAAAAAAAAAAACCAAATATTTTTTACATAAAATAGTTTACCAAAAAATGGTTTTTACATATAATGGGGGGAAATAAAATATTTTTTAAAAATTTAATGTTAAAATTGTTTTTACATGTAATTGGGGGAAAATAAAATATGAAATAAATGTATATAATAGTTGAAAAAATTATGGCCTCTTTGCCAATATTGTATTTAACAATTTGAGGCATCAGTGTTTACTAGGAATATTAGTATAGTTTTCTTTCTCTACTTTAAATATCCCTAGTTTAGGTATCAAGACCAGATTCATATAACAGGAGTTTGGGAGGATCCCTTCTTTTTCTATTTTTGTAATATTGGACTTAATTTTCCTGGAAAGAATGATAGAATTCTTTTGTATGTCCACTGGTCCTAGGTTGTTTTCCTCTTGCCCCCTTTGGAATTCCTTTTATGGGATGATCATTTTATTTGTTTGAAATTGGGTTATTTAAATGACATATTTCTCATTTTGTTAATATAGTGTTTTTATATTTTTGTAAATATTCATCTATTTTGTTTAAGGGACATTTTATTGGCATATATTTGTGCAAAATAATTTCAAATTGTTTCCTTTAGTTCATCTTTATTTAATGTGAGTTGTACTTTTTTCAATTTTGATACTGGAAATATGGTTTTCCTCTCATTTTAAAAAATTAAATTAGCTAATGGTTCATTTATTGTATGAGTTTAAAAAAAGCTTTCTGAAGTTAACGTATTTCTATAACTGTATATGTGTGTATATGTGTATGTGGATATAATATTTGAAATATTGATGAGTTCAATTTGGGGTTTCATTCAGGAGATAACTAATAGAGTCTATTTTTACTTTGCCCTCTGACGCTAATAGAACTGAGTTTTATTTTATGATTTCATGAAACATGGTACCTAGCTTTTTGTCTAACCATGGGTTTTTTTCAAATTTTTTACATTTTTATTTAAAGTCTTGAGTTCCAAATTCTCTCTCTCCCTTTTTTCCTCCTCTTTCCCCTTCCTGAGACAGTAAGCAATCAAATATAGGTTATACATGTGCAATTGTGTAAAACATTTCCATATTAGTCATTTTGTATATAAAGACTTGAATAAAAGAAAAAAAGAAAGAAAGTAAAAAATAGCATGCTTCAGTCTGTATTCCATCAATATCAATTCTTTCTCTGGAGGTGGATAGTATGCTTCATCATTAGTCCTTTGGGATTATCTTGGATCACTGTATTGCTGAGAATAGCTAAGTCATTCACAATTCTTCATCAAACAATATTGCTGTTACTGTGTACAATGTTCTGGTTCTGTTCACGTCACTATGCATCAGTTCATGTAAGTCTTTCCAGTTTTTTCTGAAATCATCCTGCTAATCATTTCTTATAACACAATAATATTCCATTACAGTCATATACCACAGCTTGTTTAGTCATTCCCTAATTGATGGGCATCACTTTGATTTCCAATTCTTAGCCACCACAAAAAAAGCTGCTATATTTTTTGTACAAATAGGTCCTTCCCCACCCCCCTTTTTTCGGATGTCTTTGGGATATAGACCTAGCAGTGGTATTAGCCATGGTTTTCAAGAAGTCCAGTGATTCTTAAATCCTCATCCTGTATTTTAGGTCAGTTGCTTGTGATAGTAGATATGAAACTAATTGCTCTAATTTTTCAGCCTTGTTGACTTGACTCTACTCTAATATTTCTTGTAGCTTCACCAAATCACTGAATTCTATTTAATTCATTCTATTTTGGGGGGATAAGGGCAAGTACTGACTACTTGAATAGGGTTATGACTTTTCACTCTAAGATGTTTTTTCTCTTTCCAAGAGTTCTAATTTCACTTTTAAAAATCTCATTTCAGGTCTTCCATTTCTTAGATCTACTATTAAAGAATCTTTGTAGCCAATTCATTCTCTCTCTTTTTTTTTAGCTTTTAATTAATCATTCTTTTCTAAATTATTTCCTTCCTCTAGGATATTGTTAGGATTATTTTAACCCATATCTTCATTACAACAGCCTTGTTTGTTTTTTATTGTTTGTTCATATCTATCTACAACTTCAGTTCTTAAATCAAGACTTTGTGCCAGGGCCAGAATCTGACCTATCCTGCACTACTGGATGGAGTGTTAAGTTCCAGGTCTTACGTCCCGCTGAAGTTCGGAAATGGGACAATGCTCTAGGACTATATCCTGCCTCCACTGCTGTCTTGTTATCCCTGAGTAGGATGCTGTCTGGGTCCAGAACCTGACTTTTCCACAGCCCTGACCTTGGTGAGTTTGGGGAAAATATTTTCTCCCCAGAAAAATTAACCTCAGAAGTCAAAGAAAGGAGCTACAGCTCTGTATAAATAAGACAGATCTTCGGTCTGTATTTTATTCAATAACAGGATAAACCCAAGGATTCTATCTTCAGAGTTGATGCTATCCACCCAACAACAGCCCACCAGCTAGTAGTTATTAAAAAAAAACTTTTTTTTTTAATTTTTAGCTTTGACTCCTGATTCATTGACCTCAAGTCAAAGGGACCACTGTAGGAGAACTTCAGGAAGGACCTCTGAGTTAAGGAAGTCTTCAGAAAAAGCATGGGTGACTAAAGCTGTTTTTGAAGACTAGGTTTCAAGTTATTTCAGCCCAGCTACTGAAAAATACTGCAAGGACAAAACCATCTCATTTAAAGCATTACCAATTTTAGGTAACACTCTGGCCCATCCAACTACACTTGGTTCGTTGTATGAGAATGTGAGCATATGAGTTCCCCAAGATGTGGACAAAGTTCTCTGCATTTATCAGCATAAAAAGAAGATATTTCAGTATATGCTGCTAAAATAGTTTAAATGATAATAACGATGTTATCATATCATCACTGTAAACATCTTTAGGTGTAATCTTCAGTGATTTTTTAAAAATTAATTTTAAATGTTGCTTTCTTTAATCAATTTTGTTTTTCAGGTAATAATAACCTTCAGTAATTTTTTATTTTAAATTTTGCTTTCTATAATCAGTTATTAAATATTTATTAAACACCTATTATGTGCTAAGCATTCTGCCAAACACTGGGGATACAAAGAAATGATAGTCTTAAGGAATCTTAAGGAGTTCACAGTTTAATGACAGAGAAAATATGCAAACAACTTTGTAACAAGCTATGTACAAGATAAACTGGAAATAATCAACAGAAGGAAGGCCCTAAAATAAAGGGGGATCAGGAAAGGCTTTCCTGGGGCAGCTAGGTGGCACAGTGAATAGAGCACCAGCCCTGCAGCCAGGAGGACCTGAAATCAAATCCCGCCTCAGACACTTGATACCTACTAAGCTCTGTGACCTTGGGCAAGTCACTTAACCCCAATTGTCTTGATTTCCCCCCTCCAAAAAGAAAAGAAAAGAAAAGAAAAGAAGAGAAAGGAAAAGAAAAGACTTCTCCTAGGTGAGATTTTAGCTAGGATATGAAGGAAGCCCAGGAAGCTAGAAGGCAGAGATGAAGAGGGCATTCCAGGTATGGATGACAGCCAGTGAAATTTCCTGGAGTGAGAAAATGGAGTTTCACATTTGAGGACTAGCAAAGAGCCCTGTTCTGCCTTGACTTGATCTCAGCATATGGGGGTAGGTTGGAGGGGTAAAGTACAAGATGATTAACTATAATAAACTTGAATCAGAAATACATTTTTATTATCCTTTGTTGTTGTGTGTGCTATGTATATTTCTATTAGCCTGGAACCAATTACCATATTTCACATAAAATTAAAATTCTGAATGGACCAATGGACCAATTTTTGAATAATGTGATCACTGTGATCACTAAGGACCTAACTGTATTCATGATGCATTAGAGAGCCATAAGGCTTCTGTGTAGTAGCCTTTGGCTTTTCTCATTCCCTACTCCAGAACCATATTTTTCCAACATTTTTCATCATCTTTGTCTTTACTTCTTGAATGCACATGATAAGGATTTGCAAAAAATGTGATTAGGGAAATAACTGAATTTTTGTGTAGAGAAACACTACAAAAACCTCAAAATACCCTCAATACCCTCCAAAATAAAAATGTACATTGATACTGTGAAAGTATACTAAAAATATTTTAGTAAAACTGAAAATATTAGGAAATAATATTTTTATCCCTTTCCAGACTTTTGTCTTCAGTAAAGTAGGTAGGACAAAAAGAGTAGTAACTAAGATTTAAAACAAAGAAAAGTTATCCTTTATCAGCTTTACCCACTGAAGTAAGTAGGCTACTGATCCACCTAAAGGCAATCTCTTCTTTTTTAATTAGTAATCTATGAGTATCTATGAGTAGCTTAATTAGGCCTTGTCAAATTTTTTCTTTATTGGTAAGATATTTCTATTAGACCAAACTTTATGGGAAGAATCTTGGGACTGGAGACAGAAAAACACAGTCACTCCTAGGTTGAGTGTAACGCTCAGTGGGCCAAATATACAGGATACCAGTCATCCAAACATGTAGAAATGGCCCTAATTCATGCAGACTTTTCCAGGGTTTATATGCCCAGTCTGGGTAACAAATTCCTTACTCAGTAATAATAAAAACTCCTTGTTCATGCATCCAAATTTAGCAAAGATAGAGGTTTATAAGATTTGGGGTGAAAAAGTATTTGTGGTAGGGATGGGTAGAATTACGTCAAAGGCATGTATGGGTAGAAGTACCATACCTGCCTTGGACTCACAACAAAAAAGATGGCCAGAGGACTCATTCACAGGGCACAATAGCTTTTCAGGCTCAAAGATGTTATAATAAAAGAAGCAACCACCAGGGAACAGAACCAGATTAAGGCAGTCTACAGCTTCAGGTAGGCCACTGTAGGGTACCTATTCCCTTCCACCTGTCAGGAAGACGCTGTCAGAGATCTCTGGCTTCTCTTTTCCTAAAACTGGATGCCTCCAAGCTTCCTGATCATCCTTCTATTGATCACCCTATTGTTTAGGAGGATTAGTCTTGCTAGATGGTCCCACCAAAACAAGACTATTATCTTAGAGATTAGATCATTCACACCAAAGTTGACATAGTTGATATGAGGCAGGATAAAGGAAGACTGAGCATTCACATGTGATGTTTTAAAATACAAAGACTGTAAAAATTAAAAAAACAAAACAGCTACAAAATATATAAATATTTGGCAATCAATTTATCAAAGTATACAAATGGCTACTGTAGATTGAATTATAAAGTGCTCCTTAAAGAAATAAGGAACAACTTAATAGCTGGAAGCTATTGTTCCTCCTTTGTTTTTGAGAAGAGGACCAATGATATCACAGTTCAAAAAAGAAATGTTTTCATAAAAGAAGTTAAATTTAGGTCAGAAATTAAAGTTCTCAACACAAAATTATAAAACAGCACAATAAGAAAAACTGAATCTACCAGGGAGAATCTCTCTAAAGACACAGAAGCTTTGAAAACAAGATGAACAAATTTGGAACACAAAAATACTGCAGAGGAGGAAAATTTAGCCAAAAGAGAATCAAAAGACAACAATATCAACAGAATAAATGAATTCCACATAACTTGACATGACTGACCTTTAAGACAGGGTGTGCAGAAATTAACTTAAGGATCACAGGTCTTCTTGAAATTACATGACAAATCAAAAGGCTTAAATACAACACTACAGGAAACAATACAAGAGCACTGCTAAAAAAAAAACCTTTTGAATATAAATAAAAGCATCAGTTAAGAAAGCCCACAAATTGCCACCAGAATAAAATTCCTTTGTTCCAAACTTTGAGACATGTAGTGGTTATACTTAACAATTTTAAGTACAAACAGCAAAATGTGCAAACATCCAGAAGAAAGATTTTAAATATGAAGGAAATGCAATTCAAATAGCAAAGAATTAGTCTGATGCTATAAGAAATCAGAGAAGAGACTGGAATAATGGTATAATACAGTCCAAGAACTGCAATAAAATACTACAAAACTGAGCCTAATCATTAATGAAAAAAGATATACATTTAAGAAAAAAAGAGAGAAAAACAACAACAAAAAAAAACAACAGAGGTGAACAGATTATTTTACTTATAAATACCCCCAAAGAGAAGCACAACAAAGTTAATTACAACCATAAAAAAGAAGTTAAGGAATGAAATATTTGCAACCTCACTACCTTTGCATTTGCAAAAAGGAATAAAAAATAAAACTGATTATCAAGTGAAATAATCTGATTTGACATCTAAGTACAAAACTTAAACCAAATGAAATGAAGCAAAAAAGTAAATCTGAACTTAAATATTTTTCTTGTGTCATCAAAGGCAGTGTTTTACTAACCTTAGAGTTTCAATATGTCTCAAAATCTTGGTTTAATTATATAAACATTCCTTATCTGTGCTATATCACACATATATGTATTTTAAATAAAATAGATTAAAATTAATTTGTGGCCATTGGGGTTATAGATGAATTTATGGGCAAGAAGGGACCCCAAAGACTATCAAATTCAACTTTATCATTTTATAAATAAAGAATCTGAGGCACACAGAGGTTGAGTGACTTGACTAGGGATAGAGAGTTAATTAGCGTCTGAGGCAAGATTCAAATTCAGGTCTTCTTGACTTCAAATCTAGCAATCTATCCACTATGTCTTACCTTGAGGTATTATAAATCCCTCTTTGTAAATTAGTGATTGGCCTAAGGAATTGAAGTTCAAATCTTAATCTGATTTTATATTTGAACGAATGAATCTGAATTTAATGTTCGCATTTGTGTATATATGCACAAACACACATATGAGAGATAAATAACATATATGTGCATACGCAGATGTGAGTATACGTGCATATACACGTACGTGCATGCACACATGTATGTATGAATATATATGATGTCCAAAAAGTCTTAGGGCAATTTTAAGGTTCAATAATTCATCATAAATACGAGAAGCAGAGTGCATAGACAGCTGGCCTTGAAGCTGGAAAGACATGACCGGGTTTAAGTCCCACCTCTGACACAGGTTGACTACATGACTCTGGGCAGGTAATTTAAGTCTCTGTGCTCTAGGCAGCTCTCTAATACTGTAAACTGCAAAGAAGGTACTGTCCCGCATATTAGAAGGAATTTCCTCACCCAGGAGTTCCCAATGCCAATGAATCACAGGTTCAGTCCATATTCCTAGGTATGTGTGTATGTGTATATGCACATACACATACGTGCATATATGGCATGTATATACATATGTGTATATGTATGTATGTATACACATACAAATATGTATGTGTTATGTATATATGGAAATATACACACACACACAAGACAGTGCTCCCTTAACTCACCAAGAAATTTGTCCTTTCTATATTTTTAAAGGAATATTCCAAAGTGAATTGAGCTTAATTAGATAGATTAGTTCAATACATTCTAAGCAATAAGAAAATGAGCTTCATCTTTTTAATATTATCCATCATACACTTTGAGTTTGGTACACTGTCCTGGCTTCAAGTCTTCCAGAAGTTGCATTATTGTATCCAACAGTACACGACTTGAATTAACCAGAAATTCACGACCACAAGCTATGGCAGCAACATCTGCAACAGAAATATAAATAAAGTTCATTGTTATTTCACATGGTTCCAAGATTTAAATAGTTATAAAAGGCTGTTCTTAGTGTATAATAATATCTAATTTCAAACAGAATGTATTAAAAAGTAGACTAAAAATTATTTTAGCCCAAGAATTGACAGGCCATAAAGCTGAACTGACAACCAAAGCATTTTAACTAAGGTAGCTGAGACATTCCTATTGTGATAAACAAACAACTCCTTTTGCAAGGAAACACTGTTTTAATTTAATTAATGCATGTATTCAGAAGCAAAATAAATATTACATTTTACTCCCAGAAGATGCAGACTAAATATCTGTCAAACTGTCAGTATTTGAATATTTGATGAGGGAAAAGCCAGCTGACTACCATATAGAAAAGTCAAGGAAGAGAATATCTGCCTCAGAACATGTTTGTGTTTACTAATGACTTTTAACCAAGATGACAAAGTCACAAGTTACTAAGTGGGACCAGAAAAAAAAAACACTACCAATAAAATTTAATTATATGGGTCGGTAATGTCAACTTCAAATACTACTACTACTACTATTACAATAATAGCATGCATGTAGCACTTTAAGGTTTACAAAGCGCTTTACAAATATCTCATTTTATTCTCATAACAACTGTTGGAAGTGGGTGCTATTATCTCCATTTTACAAATAAGGAAAATATATCTGGCATGAAAATATGAACACGTCTGCTTTTGTTGTTGTTCAGTCACTTCAGTTGTGCTCAACTCTTTGTGACACCATCTGGGCTTTTCTTGGTAAAGATACTGGAGTAGTTTGCCATTTCTTTCTCCAACTCATTTTACAGATGATGAACCTGAAGCAAACAGGGTTAAGTGACTTGCCCAGGGTCATATGGTTACTTAAGTGTCTGAGGCCAGATTTGAACTCAGGAAAATGAGGCTTCCTGACTACAGGTATGGCACTCTATCTTCTGTGCCACCTAGCTGCCCTTGCATCTGCCAATGCCTGGTTACTTATTGTTTGCGAGTCCTTATGAGTTCCTAGAAATGTGAGGTTTTGCCACAGGGCCTAGTAGATCTGGGATTAACTGGAAGTTAATGTAAACCTTTCAAGTGAGAAACTAAATTAGATGATGTACTAGAGTGTTGGAATTGGAGTTGAAAAGACCTGTGTTCAAATTCTGCCTCAGAGGAAGGGAAGGGAAAGGGAATTAATATTTATATAGCACCTACTATGTGCCAGGTACTATGCTAATCAGTGCTTTACAAATATCTCATTTGATCCACACAACAACCTGGGATGTAGGTACTGTATTATCCTCATTTTACAGTTGAAGAAACAGGCAAACAGAGGTTGGGTGACTTGCCCAGGGTTACACTGCTAGTAAGTGTCTGAGGCTGTATTTGAACTCAAGTTTTCCTCACTCCAGGATCAGTGCTCTATACACTGCATACTTAGCTGCCTCTGGCTATCCATGTGACCCTGGACACATTCTTTAACCTCTCTCAGTCTCAATTTACTCATTTGTAAAGTGAGGATAATAACAGCACCTACCTACCTCCTAGGACTGTTGTAAGAATCAAAAGAGACAGTATACACAAAGTGTCTTGCAAACCCTTAAAACACTATATAAATGCTAGTTATTACTATTATCATTATTTTTATTATTATTGCTGTTTATAACAATAGTAGGCAAAAATTCACCTGAGTCCCTGGAAACAAATAAGGGTACCCAAAATTTCTCCAAGGATTGTGGCAACACATAGGCAATCCAACTCAAGGTTCAAACAGAAAAATTCTTGCTAGGTCATTTCATAGGGCACCTAAAATTTCCCTATTCCACCCCTGCAACACAGAAGGCAATCCACATGGAGGTCTGCAATCACCCCATCATTAAAAGAAATAGATCAACTTAAAAAGAAAACACTCAGAAGATCTTCAGAAAGGTATAGGGCTCATAAAGGGATAAAGCACTTGGGGTTTGTCACTTTGAGCTTCTAGGTCATCAGGCAAATCTTATTTCATAAGCATCACAAACAAACTGTCTAGAATCACATCACTATAAAAGCTAGTAGCCTAGGCCTGCTTACAAGTACCAAAAAATAAATATGGATGAACTACCACAAAATCTAGATTGCTGATATAGCTTCTAAACTCACAATGAACACAGTAATATAACATATATCAGTACATCTGTAGTCACGTCTCAAATAAACTGGTATGCCTGTGGAAAGGCATGACGCATGATGGTTTCTTGCACAAAGGCCTCCAACTTTCCCAAGTCTAAAACTCATCCGTGACCCAGACATTTAAAAAGCCTCCATGAGTTTGACTAGCTTGTTTGTTCAGGCAATGGTGTTGTTCCCTTCTTCCAGAAATCAGAGAGATTTCACACCTAAACTGAGAAAGGACACATCCTTCTTGTACATTACAACTATTCATGACTATATAACCTTGGGGTGGAGGCGGGGAGAGTGTAGAATCAAACAGCCCCTCTGTGATCTAGTACTGCTAGGCCCCCTTTCTTCCCACCTTTTTCATATTTGTTATTTTCCCTCTTTCTATATAGTGACTCTTCTGTAGTTTGATTGTTACAGCGTTAAGGATGCCAATTTAAGTAGTAATGTCACCTATTCTTATCATTACTGTTATTGTTTATTATTTTATTATATAGTTCTTATATTATTAACATGTGTTATTTATTAAAAGACAAATAATTGGCGAGGCATTGATTCTGCATGGGCAACTCATATTTTTCCAATTACTTAAACTTCTCTTTTTCTTGACCTATTTGCTATAGTTATAATTTCTAGAACTATAGCAAATAATAGTGATGACAGTGGACATACTAGCTTTACCCTTTTTATTTAAAAGGCTTCCTGTTTCTTCCTTACAAATAATTCTGGCTCATAGTTTTAGATAAATACTATTTATCACATTAAGGAAAGGCCCATTTATTTCTATACTTTGCAACGTTTTTCATCTAAACAACGGTTGAATTTTTGTCAAAAAGCTTTTTCTGCATCTATAATCACAAAATTTTGATTGTTTTGTATCATATATGATAAATTCAATATGTAACTTAAAATAGTCCTAATTATCTGTCATTCTTTCTGACCTCCATTCTATTCTCTTCTGTACATTTTTAAAAAATACTTCAATGATTCTCATTTGTTTCCTTTTCTTTTCTTTTCTTTTTGGCTACCTTACTCCTAACCCTCATTTCATCACACCACAGTACTCCAAAATTTAAAAAACAAAATACATAGGTTTTTGTTGGATTTGTTTAGTCTTGATGGGAATACAGTGAGATCATCCACTATTATGGTTTTACTGTCTATTTTGGTTATGTGTGTGTGCCTGTGGACACACATGCAGGCACATACAGTATTGATATTAATTCACTATTTAAGGTGCCGGTAAGTATAATGTAGTGTTTATTTTTATGGCTGCCTTTTCTGAAATGATGATTGGTATCCCTGATTTCTGATTTGGATTTCTAAGTTTCTATTCAGTTCCTACCTTTTCATCAGGAATATTTGGAAGTCTTCAAATAGAAGATTTACTTTTTTCCCCTGGTAGGATTATACTCAATTTTACCAAATGAGTTATTCTGGTTTGTAAACGTTCTTTTGTCTTTTGGAATACCACGTTCCAAAATCTCCTGTTTAAAAAAGTAGCAGGCAAGTCTTCTGTGATCCTGACTGTGATTCCTTGGTACTTAAAATCTTTCTTTTTTAGTTGCTTTCCTTTCTTTGATCTAGGAGCTCTAGACTTTGGTTATAGCCTTGTTGACAGTTTTTACTTTGCAGTTTCTCTTGGGAGACTACTAGTAGATTCTCTCAGTGGATTTTCACTTTGCCCTATTCTTCTAAGAATGGGCAGTTTTTCTTTATTATTTTTTCACATCTAGATTTTTTGTTAAATGATTTGTAAGGATCTAATTTCATTCCAGTCCTGAGCCTGAATCACCATGGGCTGAATCTGGCCTAGCTAAGAGCAGCATGGTTTCCTTATATTCATTTTAGAATTTAGAGGATTTCTCTATGAAGTTTTTGAAAAACGAAATTAGCACTTAACTTGGCATGCACATTAGTACACAGATTAAACATAGTAATATAAGGGGCTAATTTGAAAAGAGCTGAAGCTCTGGAATTTTAAAGTGTTTCCTCTTTTAAATAGAAAATCAATAAAATGTTATGCTAACTTCAGAATTTTTTTTTGGAGGGGGGAAGGCAGGGCAATTGAGGTTAAGTGACTTGCCCAAGTTCACACAGCTAGTAAGTGTGTCAAGTGTCTGAGGCCAAATTTGAACTCAGGTCCTCCTGACTCCAGGGCTGATGCTCTACTCACTGTGCCACCTAGCTGTCCCCAGAATTTTTTTTTAATGTAAACTTTCAGTTATCACTGTGGTTTGAGACATGTCATAAAAAATATTTTTGTGCACATACATAACTGAACAAAATGTGCTGGCCTGTATCACGTCAATATAATATATTCTCTAGACAGTATATGTAAAGATAAATGAGCTCCAAAAATGACTTACTTGTTATAATTCCAGCCAAAGCAAATACAAATTGATTTTCATCAGAATCCAGCTCCTGTTTTATATTACTATCCAGTGATTTTACAAAACTCTCCATTGTTTGTCCAGTGATATTGAAAAACTTCAGTGCCTTACCCTGAAAATTTGGAAAGAACAATTAAAAAGTCACACTCCTTTAAAGCCTTTAAAAACAGAACAGGGAACATTACTCTATCTTTTTCCAGGACCAATTAAATCAATTAAACAAATGCTTGTTAAGTACCTACTCAGTGCAAAACACTGAAATTATAATACAATAAAACAGTACCTACCACCAAGTAGCTTATATTCTACTAAGGATATACAGCACGTACACAGATAATGGAACATAGAAACAATGTAATTTCTGGAAGGAAGAAAACACCAACAACTGGCAGAAATGGGAAGGGCTTTTGTGTAGGAGGTAGCACCTGAGTTGTGGTTTTGAAAGAAATGCAGGATTCTATGAGGCACACATGAGAAAGAGCTTCTGGCAAGGCAGGAAGTAAGAGTTAGAATGTCATGTATGAGCAGATGAAATAATACTGGAAAGATAGACAGCAGCCAGATTTTGAAGGCCTTAAATGACAGGCTGAGAATATTTTACCCTGAAGGCAGTAGGTAGCCAATGAGGATACCTGAGTAGAGGAATGATGTTGTCAGATGCATTTTAGGAATATCAACTTGACAACTGGGTGGAAGATCAGTTAGGGAGGGAGAGACTGGGAGACTAATTAGAATGACATTGTAATGGTCCTGGCAAGAGAATTCAAAGGCCACAACCAGGGTTGAGGCTGCATGTGTAGAGAAAAAAAGGTAGATGTAAATGATGCTATGGAGGTAAAATTGACAAAAATTTGGAACTAATTAGACGTGGGAGAGGAGGAAAAGAAAAGAGTCGAGGATTACTTTGAGATTAAAAATCTAGATAAATAGAACTGTGATGCCCACAACAGAAAGTTCAGAAGAGAGATGCCCTTATAAGGACATTACAAATCCCATTTTGGACCTACTGAGATCCAGGTAGAGATGCTGGTAATAAAGAGCAGAAGGTCAGGAGAAAGATTAGAATGGATAGATTTCAAAGTCATCTGCATGAAGATGATCATTGAACCCACAAAAACTGATGATACTATCAAGAGAGTATATGTAGATAGGGAAGAAGAGAGGGCCAAGGAAAATCCCGAGGAATTTCATGTTTAGGGGGTGGGGCATTGATCCTTCCAGCAAAAGAGACTGAGAAGTCATATGGGTAAAAAAAGTCAAGGAGACCTAAGAGTGTAAGGGAAACCAAGGAAGGAGACAGTATTCTGAAGGAAGAGTTAGCTGATACTATCAAAAACTATGAGGTCAAATAGAATGAGGAGAGAGAGAAGCCCTCATTCACTTATTCTCAATCGTTTAACGAAGTTTGTGGCAAAGAAACAAGGAAACCCACAGCTTGGAAAAGATAGAGTAAATGAAAACAAGGTAAAAATATGAGACAACAGGAGCTAAGATGGAGGCTGGAAAGCAGGGACTTGTGTGAGCTCCCTACCAGGTCCCTCCAAAAACCTATAAAAAATTGCTCTGAACAAATTCTAGAGCAGCAGAACCCACAAAATAGCAGAGGGAAGCAGGGCTCAAGCCCAGGACAGCCTGGATGGTCGCTGGGTAAGGTCTATCCCACGGAGCTGGGAGCAGAGCAGAACACAGCCCAGCGTGAGCCGCGCCTAGAGCAACCAGACCAGGAGTCAGGTGCAACAGGCCCCAGAGCCCTGAATCAATGAGCTGTGGCAGTTACCAGACTTCTCAATCCACAAACACCAAAGACAACAGAGAAGGTTAGTGGGAAAAACTGCAGGGGACAGAGTGGAAGGAGTTCAAGGTTGGGCCACTGTCCTAGGGGCAGGGGAGAAGGTGCAGCTACAGAACTACAGCTGCAGTTGCTTCCTGCCCCAGGCCCACCTGGTGGGAGGAACTAAGTGGCTGTGGATCAGAGCTGGAGTGCGGAGCCTGCTTAAGATCTGAGTCCAGTCCAGGTTTGCGGTTCTTGGGGAAGGAGGAGTGCTGGTGTGGCAGAGCTGAATGTGTAGAAATAGCTCTGAAAACAACAGTGCAAACCCCTCAAGCTTGGGAGAAAGTACTCTCTACTCTACAAGTAGTCATACCCCGATGAAAAACTCAAGGGTCGAGTAGTTGGCTGGGAACATGGCCAGGCAGCAAAAATGGACTCAGATTCAGACTCAGATTTTGGAATCTTTCTTTGGTGACAAAGAAGACCAAAACATACAGCCAGAAGAAGTCAACAAAGTCAAAAAGCCTACATCAAAAGCCTCCAAGAAAAACATGAACTGGTCTCAGGCCATGGAAGAGCTCAAAAAGGAGTTGGAAAAGCAAGTTAGAGAACTAGAGGAAAATTGGGAAGAGAAAAGAGAGTGATGCAAGAAAACCATGAAAAACAAGTCAATGACTTGCTAAAGGAGAACCAAAAAAATACTGAAGAAAATAACACCTTAAAAATAGAATAACTCAAATGGCAAAGGAGCTCCAAAAAGCCAATGAGCAGAAGAATGCCTTGAAAGGCAGAACTAGCCAAATGGAAAAGGAGGTCCAAAAGATCAATGAAGAAAATACTATCTTAAAAATTAGATTGGAGCAAGTGGAAGCTAGTGACTTTATGAGAAATCAAGGTATTATAAAACAGAACCAAAGGAATGAAAAAGTGGAAGACAATGTGAAATATCTCATTGGAAAAACTACTGACCTGGAAAATAAATCCAGGAGAGATAATTTAAAACTTGTTGGACTACCTGAAAGCCATGATCAAAAAAAAGAGACTAGATATCATCTTTCAAGAAATTATCAAGGAGAGCTGCCCTGATATTCTAGAGCCAGAGGGCAAAATAGAAATTGAAAGAATCCACCGATCACCTCCTGAAAAAGATCCCAAAAAGAGCTCCAAGATCAAGGAGAAAATACTGCAAGCAGCCAGAAAGAAACAATTTGAGTATTGTGGAAACACAATCAGCATAACACAAGAGCTAGCAGCTTCTACATTAAGGGATCAAAGGGCTTGGAATATGATATTCTGGAGGTCAATGGAGCTAGGATTAAAACCAAGAATCACCTACCTAGCAAAACTGAGTATCATGCTCCAAGGCACAATGTGGATTTTCAATAAAATAGAGGACTTTCAAGCTTTCTCAGTGAAAAGACCAGAGCTGAACAGAAAATTTGACTTTCAAATACAAGAATCAAGAGAAGCATGAAAAGGTAATCAAGAAGGATAAATTATAAGGGACTTACTAAAGTTGAACTGTTTTGTTTACATTCCTACATGGAAAGATGATGTGTATAATTCATGAGACCTCAGTTTGAGGGTAGCTGAAGGGAATATACATATATAGAGAGAGACAGAGGGCACAGGGTGAGTTGAATATGAAGGAATGATACCCAAAAAAATAAAATCAAATTAAGGGATAGAAGAGGAATATATATAGAGAGGGAGAAAGGGAGAGATAGAATGGGGTAAATTATCTTGTATAAAAGTTGCAAGAAAAAGCAGTTCTGTAGGAAGGGAAGAGGGGGCAGGTGAAGGGGAATGAGTGAATCTTGCTCTCATTGGATTTGACCTGAGGAGGGAATAACATACACACTCAATTGGGCATCTTATCCTACAGGAAAGAAGGAGAAAGGAGATAAAAAAGGGGGGATGATAGAAGAGAGGGCAGATGGGGGAGGAGGTAATCAAAAACAAACACTTTCAAAAAGGGACAGGGTCAAGGGAGGAAACTAAATAAAGGGGGATAGGATAGGAAGGAGCAAAATACAATTAGTCTTTCACAACATGAGTATTGTGGAAGGGTTTTACATAATGATATCCATGTGGCCTATGTTGAATTGCTTGCCTTCTTAAGGAGCGTGGGTGGGGAGGGAAGAGGGGAGAGAATTTGGAACTCGAAGTTTTAAAAACAGATGTTCAAAAAAAAAGTTTTTGCATGCAACTAGGAAATGAGATACACAGGCAATGGGGCATAGAAATTTATCTTGCCCTACAAGAAACTAAGGGAAAAGGGGATGGGAGGGGAGTGGAGTGACAGAAGGGAGGGCTGAATGGGGAAAAGGGCAACCAGAATACATGCCATCTTGCAGTGGATGGGAGGGTAGAAATGGGGAGAAATTTTGTAATTCAAACTCTTGTGAAAATTAATGCTGAAAACTAAAGACATTAAATAAATAAATAATGATTTTTAAAAAAATATGAGACAACTTGTTTTTACAATAGATAACGATAGAAAATGTTATCATGCTTATTCTATGTATTAAACCACGCACTAAGTAAAACACTGACTTGCAGAAACAAAAATCTTAGCAACTCATTACTTTCACTACCCATACCCCAAACTTTCTCTTCCAATTGATGTTCCTATCTCTGTTATTACATACCTCCAATAATTGAAACTTTAGTTATTTCTGTTTCCTCTATGGTTCACCTCCATTTACAACATATCACCAAGTCCTATTGATTTGTCTTTTATAATTATCTAATGTTTCCTTCCTATTCTCACTGCCACCATACTAATTCAGGCCCAAATTACCTCATGCCTAGAACACTGTAATGCCCCCTTGGTTTCCTTGCCCATTGTGTCTTTTGCTGGTCCAATAACAATAACAATTATTGATACATATACAGTGTTTTAAAAGTTTACCAAGTAATAAAATGGCAGTTTCAGCATCAAGTGGGGTCTTGGGCAGTAGTAGTACCAAGAAAGTATTTATGATCCTTTATAGACTTTTAGACCACTGGTTTTAATACAATTTAATACTGATCAAAGTTATTCTTTGTATGTGAAAACAAAGAACTTGTTTTAATAGCAATAATAGCAATCCACTTTGCATCTGCTCCTCTGCCTGGTTTCCATTCCACATAACAAGATAAGTTCATCACTTCTAAACTCACCACCATGCTACTAACTTAAGCCCTGACTAACACCACCACTCTCAGCCTCCTTTTCCCTCTTCCCTTTACAGAGGAGCGAAACTGGACTCTCTGATCACTCCACTTTGTATCTGCTGCTCTGTCTGATTTCACCTCCACAGAACAAGATACACATTGGTGTCTCCACCTCCTCCTATCCCCTCTCCCAACTTTGCTGCCTCCTTTTGTGTGTTGTCTCCCCCTTTAGATCATAAGCTCCTTAAGGGAAGGGACTTTTATTAATTGTACCCCCAGTGCTTAACACGGTGCCAGGCACATAGTAGGTACCTAATAAATGTGGATTGGATTGGATTCTTTGTACAAGGAAACAAAGGATCTGTTTTAATAGCAACCTGGACCAGTCTGTCTGCCTGTCTACTAAGGACTTGGGATGGGAAAGAACTATCTACCATTACTGCTAATGGGGTTTGGAATTTAATGTTTTGTATGTCAATGAATTATGAAATTCAGTAATTACATGTAGTGCATGTGGGGATCACCTAATTAAACCAGCTGATCAAAAAAATAGTTTGCCAAGTACTTTATACACACTATCTTATTTGAGCTTCACAACAACTCTGTGGGGGTAGATATCACAGTTGCTATTATCCCCATTTAATAGATGAGTAAATGGAATCTCAGAGAAGTTGTGACTTGGCAAAGGTCACACAGTTAGTAAATGTCTGAGGCTGCATTGCGGTCAAGTCTTCCTGACTCCAATCACCCTATCTGCTGTACCACATCTATGTGCTTCCTAGAACAGACTGTTCCATGTGACATTACTTCAGATTCTTGGAAGGCAACCATGATGATCCCCCTATATTTTTTCTTCTCCAGGCTAAAACGTCCCATTTCCTTTGACAGATGTTGAACTTGAGGCATGAACTTGAGGTCTTTAACCACCCCAATTTCTTTCCTTAAATATTCTCCATCTCATTAATATCCTTCATAAAATGTGGCACATCTTATATAAGCAGAACAGAATACTCCAGATGTGGTACAGTGGAAATATTACTTCCTTATTAGTAGACACTAAGTTTCTCTTAATGGAACCAAAGATCACATTAGCTTTTGTAACAACAATGCTGCTAGCAGCTGTTATGGGGGTGAAGGACCCAACAAGAAGAGCACACAGAAGGACTGCTAGCACAGGTCCTTTGATCTGCTTTTCTAAGGAAAGCAACTTTAAGAGGCTAACAATCTTACTTTAATTAAGCATAGATATACCATCCACTTGGTTCAGGGGGAAAAGCCAGCACCCTGAACTTCAGAGAAAATACAAACAGAAATTACAATCAGACAGGCTTCATCTGTCTGACCAAATCACAATACATACATAGTTACTAGAAAGAAGCACCAACATCTGGGGGACGCTTAACAATGGCTACCTAGAGTCTCATCTGGTCAAATCAAATGACACTCTTCCAGTGAGCGAGAGCTCCAAAGGAAAACGCCAACCTCAGATCTTATATACCCTTCTCAGTCACAACCGTGTGACTCAAACCTATGTGAACTAGGTTTTCTTGTTTCTTAAGCAGGTCAAAGACTCTTGATTCAATCAGATTCCTTAGTGCTGAGAAGCACTCCAAAACAAAGACAACAAAAAGTCCACTTTGCTTGCCGTTACTTTTGAAAAGCAAAACTCTTCAAAGGTACTTGATTACCTCAGCATTCCAAAAGCAAAAATAGAGAAAAAGTCTCACCCCAATTACCATAACATTTTTCTAGGGGTTATATCATACTGCTGGTTTATTTTGAGCTTTTAATCTATTAAACCTTATGAATCTTTTTCAGATGAACTATTATCTAGCTATTCCTCCCCCATCTCATATTTATGAGGTTGATCTTTTAGAGATGTGAGGCAAAGTGATGAGATAAAAGGAAGCTCCAGCTCTGCTGCTTCTTTCCTGTACAGCCTTGAACAAGTCAATACATACTCTCTGGGAATCCACTTCTGCATCTTAAAAATGAGGGAGTAGGACTATGAGACGATTCCTAACTTTGCTTATGACTCTTTACAGGAGTTTGTGACTTTGCCTTCCTAGCCTTATCATCTTCCAGATAAATATTCCATGCCAATGTCACCCCTGGGCTCATCAAGTCATTGTTCTGACTTTCTCAAATGCTCCTCGCACCGTCTCCACTTCTCAAAATCCAACCTACCCTTTGGGATCTGGCTCAGATGTCATCTCCCTCTCTTTTCACTCTGTCTATGAGTACTCTCTCTCTTTTAACACCTAAACTAAGTATATGCTATAACATATGGTTCTTATTATATCTGATTTTGTATTACAGCTGTTTGTGTATATGTCTCATCTCCATGACAAGCTTAAGCTCTAAGTTTTGTAAGGGAAGAGAAAATCTTATACTATTTTTTGTGTCCCCCACTGTGATTATTAGTGTTGCTGTTTGTCTTTCATGCTTGAAGAAGACCAAAGTGACATCACGATACCATGGTCAACTTACAGTGTGTCTGACTGTGGATGATCATACCAATACAAAGCCAGAAGGCTCTACCACAGGTCATGCACAGTCTGTATGACCATTTGGAAGCGAGATGTCTCTAAATTTGTGCATCTCACATGTTTCTTTTGAGCTTCCACAATTCTGCTTTGCTCATAGAGCACAGCGCCTTTATTGATGTGGACATGCCATGCTAGACAATACTGTGCCTGTGTCTCACAATTCATCCCAAAGTCCCTCAAGAGACCTTGATCATGTCCTTGTAGCACTTCTTCTGAGCTCTGTGTGAGTACTTTCCTTGTATGATTTCTCAGTAAATAGTCTTTTGAGCAAAAGTACATTTGGCATTCAAACAAAGTGGCCAGATCATTGGACTTGCATTCTCTGCAATAGAGTCTGAATGACAGGTACTTCAGCTTGCAAAAGAACTTCAGTGTCCAGTACCTTATCTTACCAGATGATCTTCAGAATCTTCCTTAGACAATTCACATGTAAGCAATTCAATTTTCTGGCACGGTGTTCATATACACTCCAGGTTTCACAGGCATGCAATAATTAGGTCAGTATAATAGCTCTGTAGACCTTCAGTTTGGTAGATAGCCTAACATCTCTTCTCTCCCACACATTTTTTGGAGCCTCCCAAATGGTGAGCCAATTTAATGCCATGCATGCATCAATCTCATCATCTGTATATATCCCTGGAAAGTATACTGCCAAGGTAAATGAATTTATCCACAGCATTCAAAATCTTCTCCATTTGCTATAACTGATGGTTCCATGTATGGATAGTGCAGTGCTGGCTGGTAAAGAATCTTTTTTTTTTGGTTAATTTTGGTTAGTTCTTAGGGCACAATTAGATGCACAAGCAGTAGAACATCAATCCTTACTTTGTTGCATCTCAGCCTCAGAGGCTGCAGTGAGTGCACAATCATCTGCAAACAAAAAGTCATGAACTAACTCTCCCTCCTCTTCAGTCTTGACTTGTAGCCTTTTCAAGTTAAATAAATGATTGTTGGTGCAGTAGTTGACTTTGATGGTGTTTTCATCCTTGTTGAAAGTGTCTGACAATATTGCTGAAAACATCATGCTAAAAAGCACGGAAGCAAACAAACAACCCTGCTTCACTCCATTGGTGACTGGGAAAGGGTGAGAGTTATTGTAGTATTTTAAGTACTAAATCAATTTTTGTAAAAAGATACAAAGAACTGGGTCTTTTATATTAAAGTGTTAATATAACTACCATATCCTTTAAGTTATTTAATGTTCAACTATAATACTGGATCTAGTTCACATAGGATGCTTACTCCTCCCAAGATTGCTTTTACTGCTTCCTCACTGCTGGAGACACTCCACAAAAGGGTACATGTTGCTGCTCCCATTTCTGTACAATATTCTGCCTGCTGCAATAGTTGCTGCTTCAGTTCATTCAGCTGCTGTCTAAGAGCAAGTTTCTCCTGAAATTAAATCAGAATAAAATATCAGAAGATTAACAGCATCATTCTGTTTCTACTCTTATTCACAAGTAATAGTAAATTTAAAAAAAATTCTAGAATTGTAAGTATAAAGGTTATCTAGAAAGCTTGACTCACCAAAATTATTTCTTGGAGAGCCATTATCCAGGGCAAACAAAGCTCAGAAAAAGGATACTACTAAGCACAACTGTTTTATATCTTTTTAAATTTTCCTTTTTTAAATTATGAATTTGACAAGCATTGACAAACAAGAACATGTCCACATACAAAGAAAAAAAAAGAGACCTGTATATGAAATAGTAAGTCTCTATTATGTACAACTTATTTTTAAAGTATTTATTAACTTGAACACTGTTAAGAGCCCTGTTTGTGCTCCCTAAAACAATAGCTCAAATACCCTACCTTTAATAGTTAGAGGTGATAATTAGATCAAAGCAAAAATATAAAATGAAATTTCATAGTGAGTAATGTAACTATAAAATGTTTCCCCAATAAACCTCTCACAAACACATACCATCAGTGAGAAACATGAATATATGTAGGGAATGGGACTGGAAAGGCCAACATGTAAGAAGTATGTTTGGCCACAGTGAATGTAGATGGCAACTCATGCTTCTGATGCTTTAGGGACACTGATGTCTTCTGGTGACACCATCACACTGTCCCATCAGGCCTGCTCCCCACTCCAACACACAATTTCCACTTGATTCTGCTCCACTAGACTCTGGACATCAAATGTGTTAACTCCACTAGATGTTGGTCCACTGAAAACTGCTCTGTTAGACACAGTCAACTCCAAAGGCTTCTTTGCTTAACCACTTAGCATTGCCAGGTCTAATCCCACTAGGACTACAAGGACACGGAGCTTCTGTCTGCTTCTGACTGAAGACTGTCTGGCTTCAGCTGAAGACAATCTCTAGGGCTACTTCTTTTTTTTAATATGATTTTTATTTTTAGTCTACAACACTCAGTTCTGCATGATTTTGAGTTCCATATTTTCTTTCCCCCCACCTTCCCTCCCCAAGACGGCATGGAATCCGATATATCTTCTACATGTAACTTTGCATTTAACTTATTTACACAATAGTCAAGTTGTAAAGGAGAATTATGACCAATGGAATGAATCATGAGAAAGAAGAAACAAAACCAAAAAACAAAAACAAAAGAGAAAAAAAAAACAAAAGAAATAAAAGGAGAGCTAATAGTTTGCCTCAATCTGTATCCAGACTCCATAGTTCTTTCTCTGGATGTAGACAGCTCTCTCCATCATGAGTCCTTTGGAGTTGTCTTTGAACCTTGCATTGTTGGGAAGAGCCAAGTCTATCAAGGTTAGTCATCACAGAATCAATATATCTGTGGTTGTGTATAACGTTCTCCTGGTTCTGCTCCACTTACTCAGCATTATATCATGTAGGTTTTTCCAGGTTATCATGAAGTCCAAATCTTCCCCATTTCTTATAGCACAACAGTATTCCACTACCTTCATATACCACAACTTGTTTGGCCATTCCCCAATTGATGGGCATTCCCTTGATTTCCAATTCTTTACTACCACAAAAAGAGCTACTATAAATATTTCTGTACATATGGGTCCCTTTCCCATTTGTGTCATCTCTTTGGGATACAGCCCCTAGAGTACTTCTGCTTGTATCTTTTAGTTCAAATCCTGAAAGGTATCTTTATAGTTCTTAGAAAAACAGCCACCCCAACCATTGATGAACAGAAGTCCTAGGGGAAAAATGCTTCTTATTTACAGACTAACAGTATTTACAGACTAAACTGTCTCATTCCCTGAAGAGAATTGGTTATGAGACCTCTAAACTCTATCTAGAAATCATTGATTCCAGGCATCAAGCTCATTAAAACAAAGAGGAGAAAGGACGCTCTTAGCAAAAGAATTAGTGCCTCAGTCTCAATTCTACCTTTTGTTTGGACTCAGTTTTTCCTTTGGACTAAACAGCCTTTAGTCCCTCTAGAGATCTCATTTATGGCAAGCAAACATCCTTTAACTTCTGAAGCCTAAACTACTGCTCATCATTATCCATGTAAGGGTATTTCCTAAATAAACACTAAACAGCTCTTGGGTCTTAGGTTCCCCAGTTTTTCAACTCCAAGTCCTTTCCATCCTCCATGTAGATAAGTGGGCAGGAAAAAGGCAGTCAAAGATAACCAGGGGCAAGGTCATTGTCTCATCTACCAGTCTAGTCACATTCCTAGCCTACCATACATTAGATAAGGTCAGTAAAGCCTGAGCAACCAGCAAAGAAGCCCAATAGGACCTTGTATTCTTTATACTTTTCAGTCAATTGTGTAACTATGAAAAAGTGATCTGTGGTAGAAATGCCTGTCCATCCCCTCCAAATAATGGCTTTAAAGACACCCTCCATATATGTATATGCTATTCTCATGAAATTTTACAAAAATGAGAAAATATGCATATACATTCATTATATTATATTCATTATAGATGTCTTCTCAGTTACTTTTTTGGGGGGAGGGGTAACATGCATTTACCCATGTTTTGATACTCTGCCCTCTCACTGAGATACAACAAATACAATAAATAAAAATAATTACTTAATATTTTTAAAAGTGCATCAAATTCAGTATGGATTCCCTTTGTATCTATATGGTCTATCCACTTTTTCCTCCTAAATTCATCTTTATGTCATTCCTATACCTTGATATAGCAGTTTAAATGTAGTAGCTCCAATGCCGCTGATCAATCAATTGAAAAGGATTTATGATTTGCGATATGCCAGACAACGTGTTAGGGAATAGGCAGACAAAAATGAAAGTTTCTGACCTGAAGGAACTTACGTTATAACAAGGGAGACAAAGTACAAACATATACAAAACATATACAAAAGGAGGGAGGAGAGTACTAGCAGCTAACAGCTGGGAGACCAGGAAAAGAATCTTGCAGAGCGTAGTACTTAATCCCAGAAGTGGAAGAAAGGAGGAAGTGAATTCCAGCCATGGAGGATAGCATGTACAAAGTCTCAGAGACAAGTGACAGAGTATCAAAGTATAAAAGAAGATGATATCAGCAGAACATAGTATGCAAGAAAGAAAGTAATATGTAATACAATTGAAATGGTAAGAAGGGGTCAGGTTTTGAAGGTTTTTTTAAAATTATTGTTAACCTAACAAGAATTAATAAACATGAATATATCCATATAAACAGAAGAGAAAAAATGCTTAAATAATAAATTATCAATCTCTTTTTTATATACAAGTTAGTTTTTTAAAGTATATATTAAATTTAACATTGTAGTTAAAACAGTGCTCTAATTATATGTATTCCCTTTTGAACTTCTAGTCTTCTTTGTATTTTTAAAAATGTTTTGCTGATATACTTTTCCCTTTTTTTGTTATCACTATATCTACTCCCTTTCCCTTATAATTCTCTCTCCCTCAGAAAAAACCCCAAACTCATAGCAAATATAGTCAAACAAAACAGTCACAACTGGCCATGTCTAAAAGCACGTCTCATTCTGAATCTCCACATTATCATCTCTTCACAAAGACATGAGAAGCATGCTTTATCATCTATTTTCTGAAGTCACAATCAGTCACTGCATTAATCAGAGTTCTTAAGTTATTCAAAGTGTTTTCCTCTATAAAATTATTATTATTTAACAATTATTTTCTGATTCTGCTTGTTTCACTCTGAATCTGTTCATAAAAGTACCATATTTCCCCATGTATAAGACGCACCCTTTTCCAAAAAATTTGGGGTCTAAAAACTGGATGCGTCTTATACAGTGGTTGTAGATTTTTTTAACTTTCATTTCCCGCTTTTTAGCACTTGTTTTTGCACTCATGGTTGTAGATTTTGTTACTTGCATTTCCCACTTTTTCGTGCTTGTTGTCTTTGCGCTCATTGTTTCACATTTTGTTACTGGTATATTAGGCTACGTTTTGCCACGTTCTGCCCAGAAATGGCTCAGAAAAGATCTTCGTACAGTGCTGAATTCAAGTTAACAGTGATCCAGTTTGCAAAAGTGAATGGAAATCATGCTGCTGAACGTAAGTTTTGTCCTCCTCCAACTGAGAAAACAATCTGAGACTGGCTACGGTAAGAAGAAACCCTACTGAAAACGCCACAGCAGAAGGCCATGAGAGGCAAGTCAGCAAAATGGCCTGATTTAGAGAGAGAAATGAAGATATGGATTGAAGAGCAAAGGGCAATGGGAATTCCTGTGTCCACAAAGATGGTTCAGCATGAGGCAAGAAGAATTGCTGATGAAAAAGAAGTTACTGATTTCAAAGGAGGACAAAATTGGTGCTTCAGGTTCATGAAACGGAATGGACTAAGCCAGCATACACACACCAGACTTGCCCAAAAGATGCCTGAAAGCTATGAGCAGATGAATAAAACTTGAGGTCAATACTTTTATGTAATACATTTTTTTTTTCAAATTTCAGGCTCCAAAATTAAGGTGCATCTTATATATGGGGAAATACAGTATTCCCAAGCTTGTCTAAATGCATCCCATTCTTAGAGCATAATATAGTATTTTATTACATTCATATACCATAATTCTCCAATTAATGGGTACCAATTTTGTTTCCAATTCTTTGTTACAACAAGAGTGCTGCTATAAATACTTTGGGGCTTATAGGACCTTTCCCTCTTTCTTTGATCTCTTTGGGGTATTTGCCTAATTGTGGCATTGCTGAGTCAACAGGAATGAAGTTTAGGGACTCTTAAGAAATAAATTCAAATTATTTTCCAGAATGGGTACATTAATTCGCAATCCACATATAAAATATTAGTTGTGCCTATCCTACCACATCCCCTACAATTGTCATTTGTCTTTTTTTGTCATCTTTGTCAATCTGAAGGATGTGAAATAGAACCTCAGAAGCGTTTTAATAAACATTTATTTTAATATTTGTTATTTGGGGGGCGGAGCCAAGATGGCAGCTGGTAAGCAGGGAATAGCATGAGCTCCGTACCGAGTCCCTCGAAAAACTTATAAAAAATGGCTCTGAACCAATTCTAGAACGGCAGAACCCACAAAACAGCAGAGGGAAGAAGGGCTCCAGCCCAGGACAGCCTGGATGGTCTCTGGGTGAGGTCTATCCCACACGGAGCTGGGAGCTGGGAGCTGTGAACGGAGTGGAGCAGAGCCCAGCCTGAGCGGTGTGGACCGAGACCAGCAACCGGGCAGAGTTAGCCCTAGCGCCCTGAATCAGTGAGCTGCGGCAGTTACAAGACTTCTCAACCCACAAACACCAAAGACTGCTGAGAAGGTTAGTGGGAAAAGCTGCGGGAGTGGAAGGAGTTCGCGGTTCGGCTTCCAGGCTGTTGCTGCTTCTGGCTCCAGGCCCACCTGGTGGGAGGAATTAAGTGGCGGATCAGAGCAGGGGTGCACAGCCTGCCGAAGATCTAAGCCCAGTTCGGGTTGGGGGTTTTTGGGGAAGGAGCAGTGCTGGTGTGGCAGAGCTGGCACCTCCCCCCCAAACATGGAACATAGAACTCTGTAGTCTACAAGCAGTGATACCCCACTGAAAAACTCAAAGGTCAAGTTAGTTGACTGGGAATATGGCCAGGCAGCGAAAACGCACCCAGATTCAGTCTCAGACTTTGCATTCTTTCTTTGCTGACAAAGAAGACCAAAACATACAGACAGAAGAAATTAATAGTCAAAGAGCCTACAACAGAAACCTCCAAGAAAAACAGGAACTGGTCCCAGGCCATGGAAGAGCTCAAAAAGGAGCTGGAAAAGCAAGTTAGAGAAGTCCAGGAAAAATTGGGAAGAGAAATGAGAAGGATGCGAGAAAACCATGAAAAACAAGTCAATGACTTGCTAAAGGAGACCCAAAAAAATACTGAAAAAGACACTGAAGAAAACAACACCTTAAAAGACAGACTAACTCAAATGGCAAAAGAGCTCCAAAAAGCCAATCAGGAGAAGAATGCCTTGAAAGGGAGAATTAGCCAAATGGAAAAGGAGGTCCAAAAGACCACTGAAGAAAATACTACTTTAAAAAATTAGATTGGAGCAAGTGGAAGCTAGTAACTTGATGAGAAATCAGGATATTATAAAACAGAACCAAAGGAATGAAAAAATGGAAGACAATGTCAAATACCTCATTGGAAAAACCACTGACCTGGAAAATAGATCCAGGAGAGATAATTTAAAAATTATTGGACTACCTGAAAGCCATGATCAAAAAAAGAGCCTAGATATCATCTTTCAAGAAATTATCAAGGAGAGCTGCCCTGATATTCCAGAGCCACAGGGCAAAATAGAAATTGAAAGAATCCATCGATCACCTCCTCAAATAGATCCCAAAAAGAAATCTCCCAGGAATATTGTCGCCAAATTCCAGAGCTCCCAGATCAAGGAGAAAATACTTCAAGCAGTCAGAAAGAAACAATTTGAGTATTGTGGAAACACAATCAAAATAACCCAAGATCTGGCAGACTCTACATTAAGAGATCGAAGGGCTTGGAATACGATATTCCGGAGGTCAATGGAGCTAGGATTAAAACCTAGAATCACCTACCCAGCAAAACTGAGTATCATGCTCCAAGGCAAAATATGGATTTTCAATCAAATAGAGGACTTTCAAGCTTTCTCAGTGAAAAGACCAGAACTGAATAGAAAATTTGACTTTCAAACACAAGAATCAAGAGAAGCATGAAAAGATAATCAAGAAAAAGAACAAGAAAAAGAAATTGCAAGGAACTTACTAAAGGTGAACTGTTTTGTTGACATTCCTACATGGAAAGATGACGAGTATGATTCATGAGACCTTAGTATTAGGGTAGCTGAAGGGAATATGCATACATATATGTTTATGTACATATATGGGTGAATGTATATGTATGTATATATCTACATGTGTGTATATATATGTATGTGTGTGTATATATATATATATAGAGAGAGAGAGAGAAAGAGAGAGAGAGAGAGAGAGAGAGAGAGAGAGAAAGAGAAAGTGGACACAGGGTGAGCTGAAGATGAAGGGAAGATATCTAAAAGAAATAAAATCAAATTAAGGGATGAGAGAGGAACATACTGAGAGAGGGAGATAAGGAGAGATAGAATGGGGTGGATTATCTCGCATAAAGGAGGCAAGAGCAAGCAGTTCTGTGGGAGGAGGGGAGAGGGCGGATGAGGGTGGAATGAGTGAACACTGCTCTCATCAGATTTGGCCTAAGGAGGGAATACCATACATACCCAATGGGGAATCTTACCCCACAGGAAAGAAGAGGGAAGAAGATAAAAATAAATGGGGGGGATGATGGAAGGGAGGGCTGATGGGGGTGGAGGTAATCAAAAACAAACACTTTCGAAAGGGGACAGGGTCAAGGGAGAAAATTCAATAAAGGGTGATGAGTTGGGAAGGAGCAAAATATAGTTAGTCTTTCACAACATGAGTATTGTGGAAGGGTTATACATAATGATACACATGTGGCCTATGTTGAATTGCTTGACTTCTTAGGGAGGGTGGGTGGGAAGGGAAGAGGGGAGAGAATTTGGAACTTAAAGTTTTAAAAACAGATGTTCAAAAACAAACAAAAATGTTTTTGCATGCAACTAGAAAATAAGATACACAGACAATGGGGTGTAGAAATTCATCTTGCCCTACAAGAAAGGAAGGGAAAAGGGGATGGGAGGGGAGTGGGGTGATAGAGGGGAGTGCTGACTGGGGAACAGGGCAACCAGAATATACGCCATCTTGGAGTGGGTGGGAGGGTAGAAATGGGGAGAAAATTTGTAATTCAAACTCTTGTTAAAATCAATGCTGAAAACTAAATATGTTAAACAAATTTAAAAAAAATAAAATTGAGAAGGTTTTGCAAAAAAAAAATATTTGTTATTTGGAGCATATTTATATGTGATGGTTGATAAATTGTTTTTCTCTCTTTAAGAACTACCTGCTCGTATCTCTTTACCATTTATCTACTAGGAAATGGTTCTTATTCTGCTATTTTTATAACCATCTCTTGAATATCAGACCTCTATTAGGTCAACAGCAAGGACCAAAGAAATTGAGTTTTGGACTTAACATGGCCAGAGTAGTTCAATTCAAGTGTTAATAAAAATAATTCCATACTTATCTTAAAATAAATTTCTTTTTCTTTCTATTCCTGCTAGGTTTTGTTGGTAATATAGGACCTATTAAAATTTTTTGCACACTTGAATTAAAAGAACTCAAAAGGTAGTTGTTAGTGGTCCAGTGTCAATATAGCAGGCAGTCTCTAGCAAGGTACTACAGATCCATGCTTGGCCCTATGATGTTTAACAAATCTATGATTTTAATAAAGACATAACTCCTCAAATTTATAGAGGACACAAAGCTGGGAGAGATGATTAATATACTAGATAACAAGAGTCAGGATCCAGAAAAGACTAGAATAGTCAGCTGAATCTAAAAATTTGAAATTGAATAAAGACAAATGTAAAATCTTACACTGGGGTACCAAAAAAATTAAATTTATAAGATGGAGGAAGCGCAGGTAGAAAGCAAGTCTTCTAAAAAATACATCTACAGGTTTTAATGAGCTATAAATTTAATACTTGTCATCAATGTGATATGGTAGCCCCCAAAAAAGCTAATGAGATCTTGGGTTGCATTAAAAAGAGCATGCCTTTTGGTAATAGGGGGATGATAGTCTCACTGTACCCTGCTTTAGCTATCTTTATTATTTTAGATCTCATTTGAAGTAAGTTCTGAATGCCAAAGTTTTAAAAGGGCATTGATAAACTTAAGAGTATGCATAGGAAGACAACCAGGATGCTGAAGGGCACTGAGTCCATTTCATATGAGGATTAGTTATGGAACCTGGCATGGTTAGTCTGGAAAAGAGGGAGAACATCACACCTATTTTCAAGTATTTGTAAAAGATATTAGACTTATACCATTTGTTCCTACAGGGCAGAACTAGGAACGCTGGGTGGAAGTTAGAAAGATGTCAGTTTAGGTTTTGCTGGGGAAAACTTCCTAATAATTAGAGCTGTCCAAAAATGGAATGGACTATGGAGGTGGGGTGGGGAATTCTACCTCTTCAGAGATCTTCAAGTTAGAGCTGGAAAACCATGTATTTGGTACTGTAATAGTGTGGATTCCTTTCATGCCCAGGTTCAACTAGATGACCACTGAGGTAGATTTCAAATATCAAATTCCATGATTCTCTGATTTTGTGATTCTGAAAATCCAGAACTCTTGCTACTAGACTACAGTTCCAAATTATAAAGAACCTGCATAGATAGGTGTGTGCAGCATATTTCATTAAGTGTATACCCAAGGATTTTAAATTGTCTTCAAAGGCCAATACTAATTAGATATTCAAACAAAAAGGTTGTTATTTTTACAAATAACGCAGGTCTGTCATTCTCAGAGCAATCAGTTTGTTCTGCCTGATACTACCACAAAAAGAAAAAAAAAAAGACTGAGGAACTGGTTTCAAATCACATGTTATGGAAGGGCCCCATTCCCTAGTTCAGAGAGTGCCCAGGTATCGTGACTGTCTCCTGTCCCCATCACATGTGGTAAAGAGTAGTCTTTAGATTGGCTGTTACACTAGTAATGAGAATGTGTACAAAAGACAATGATGAGATGATCTGGCCCTTTTTCATTCTTTGGTAGTGAGCAAAGACAGGCTGCTCTTGGCTCTCAGCTACCACGAATCTGAGAGTACTATTAACAGAGGTTACAGTGGCCTCCTGCCGTCAACTGCCTATCTCCCCACCTGGACCAACATGTGGCCCACAAATACAGGCCTCTGTTCTTTGCCTCTTTGTTTGTTTTCCTGTTCTTAGATTTTAAAAAAAAAAAGTATCTGAACAGTCTACAACTTTGTATGCTTCAAAAAAAAAAGGTTGGCAGAGCAAGTCACTTGAGGTCTAGGAACTAGAGGCCATGCCAGATTTTCTGGCAGACTATTCCAGTGAGAAAAAAAGTTCTAAGTGACCAACTTGATCTCATACAGCAGAGGACTGAGCAGGATATGGTGGCATATGTTTATAATGTTAGCTACTGGCTAGCAGGTCTTAAGTAAGGGAGTTCTGAACTGCATTGGGTTCTACTGATACAGTGCCTAAACTAAGTTCAGCATTAATGTGGTATGTGCCCAGGAGCAAGGGACCACAAGGTTGTCTAAGGAGGAGTAAATCAGTTCAGGTCAAAAAGGAAGCAGGTCAAAGCTTTGAGCCCAACAAGTAACGGTGCCATGAGTAGCTCCTGCACCCAAGACAGGATGAGACAGAGAGAACTAAACCTAAAATTTTTTTAAAGGGGGGAAATGATTACATTGTGAAATGCGGGTAACCTAAAAACAAGAAACATCACTAAAATTTATTCTTTAAATAGATGGAAAATATTCGGGGTCACTTATGACGAGTTACAGGAATTTTCCAACCCTGTTACTGCAGTAAATAAGCTAAGATCTGGCACTTAAAGAGCCTTAATTTACCATCATCCAGGATATAGGATATAGCAAATGAAGAGCAAAGTTAACTTGAATAAGTTTATTTCAGGGATTAGATGCCTGGCTTTCATTTTAGCTCCAGGAAGGTAAGTTGTTTCAATATGCTCTTGTTAAGTTTATAAAATGTTCGATTGAATTTTGCTTTATAGCAGACATTGTTTTTGCTCTGCATGCCCATCTTGTGTTTGACAGTAACTTCAAAGCCTCCAAACTCAGTCCTGGTGAAATTTTCCCTACAAAGGCATAAAAAGTCTAACACCAAAAACAAATTTAAAAATAAAAACAGTTCTGTTCTGTTTACTTGATGTAAACTTGATGATAAGGTTCAAACAATGTTCATGGCAATGTACTTAGAATATTTCACTGTTTCTTTTTTTACATTTCATTTGAGCTCTCACAGCACATCCAGATATAATCAGTGTGTCATCCAAACAGACAGACATTACTGATGACTAGTCAACTTTGAGAATACAAAGGACATCCTTTAATTGGTCAAAAATAAAGTATGAACAGACACAAAATGTTCAAATGAACTATATTTTTCATTGTCAAAATATCATAAAAAAGATATCGGTTCATGGTGTCCAGTCAGTAGTGACATTACTAATTATTGAAACCATTTTTTCACTTAGTGAAGACACAATCTTTTGTGGCACAACATTTTGAAAGGCTATAATTAGACTATTTTAGATGAGAAAGGTAGCATTTTGAAGACAGTGTTATGAATAACATTATGAGGTCATATTTTGGGGGTAGATTGTCAAGATTTATCTTTTAAAAACTCTTTTTAAAAAAACTATCAGCTTTCATTGTGTTACAATTTTCCCTTAATGGTTTCCACCATTTGGCCCAATACAAAACAGAGTCGATCAGGAGCTACATTACTCTTTGATTATAGCACATTTCTTCTTCTTCCTTGGACAGATAAGCTTGTTCGTATTCATCCAACAATAGTAGGTTTCCATTCATTGAATGTGACCATCAAGAACATGAGGTTTGGAAAGACAGTGATTTTTTTAAGTTATATTGATTGTTTTTTTTTTTGTTTTACATTACAAACACAGATTACTCCCACTTTGTGAGAAATATCTTGTAACAAAATAAAATAGTCAAGTAAAGGTAATAGTACCAGTAATCTCATTTGAAAATGCATGCAACACTTCATATCTGGAGCACCCCTCCACTTCATTATTTTTTAAAAATTTAACATAAATCTATTTATTCTCTGTCTGACTCCTACCTTATTGGAAAAGAAGAAAAGAAAAACAAATTTCTTGGAATAAATATGCAGAGTGAAGCAAAATAAGTTCCCTCAACGGATACATGCAAATATGTTTATGTCTTTCTAAACACTAAATCCAGCACCTCTCTGTCATGGATAACATGTTTCATCATTGGTCCTCTGGAATCATGATTGTTCAGTGCTATTCAGCTTTCAAAATTGTCTGTTTTTACAGTGTTGTTATTTTATAAACTGGTCTTCTGGTTCTGCTCATTTAATTCTCCATCAGTTTATAAAAGTCTTCAAAACTGTTCATTGTTTTGATAGTAATGTTATAACACAAATTATTCTGGTTCTACTTCATTCACTCCGCATTAGTTCATATAAGTCTTCTTATGTGCCACAATAAAAAGAGCTGCTATAACTATTTTTATATATAAATGACCTTTTCCTCTTTTTTTGGATCTCTTTTGGTGAGAGGCCTAGTAGTGGTATTGTTTGGTCAAAGGATGCATTGTTTAGTAACTTTTTATGTGTAATTTCAAACTGCTTTCCAGAATGGTTGTACTCATTCACAAGTCGTACTCATTTACAATGCATCGATATTTACCATGATCCTTCTAAAATTTATCATTTTCCTTTTCCTCATTGTTGTCAATCTGATGGGTATGAGGTTGAATCTTAGAATTGCTTTTTAATTTACTTTCTCTAATTTGGAGCATTTTTTTCATATGGCTAATAGATAGCCTGGGTTTCTTCCCCTGAGAATTGCCTGTTCTGGGGAAAGATTCTATTTCCTATCAATTTGAATTAGTTCCTTATCTATCTTGGAAATGAGACCCTTATCAGAGAAATTTGCTGCAAAGATTTCTTCTCAGTTGTTTCCCTTCTAATCTTAGTTGTATCATATTTGTTTTGCAAAATCTTTTCAATTTTATGTAATCAATATTATTCATTTTTATTTTCTGTGAACTCTATTCTTTGTTTAATCATGAACTTTTCTTTTATCCATAGATCTAATATGTTAATTTTTTCCATTTTTCTCTAATCTGTTTATGATGTGACCCTTTTATATCTAGGTTTGGAGTTTATCTTTGTAAAAGGAGTAAAATGTTGATCTAAATCTAATTTCTTCCATACTGCTGTCTAATTTTCCCAACAGTTTTTATTAAATAGTGAGTCCTCATAGCAATAGGCTTCTTTGTGTTTATCAAATACTAGAGCATTAGATATATTTTTATATGTTGTATATCTGATCTGTTTCACTGATCAATCTACCTATTCCTTAAATAGTAACTAACTGTTTTAGTAATTAATGCCTTGACAGTTTTCAGGGGAAGAAATTAAAACTATCTATAGTCATAAGAAAAAATGCTCTAAATCATTACTGATTAGAGAGATGCAAATCAAATCAACTCTGGGGTACCAAATCACACCTATCAGATTGGCTAACATGACAAAACAGGAAAATGATAAATGTTGGAAAATATGTGGGAAAGGGGGGCTGGAAAGCAGGGACTTGAGTGAGCTCCCCACCACGTCCCTCCAAAGACCTATAAAAAATGGCTCTGAACAAATTCTAGAACGGCAGAACCCACAATATAGAAGAGGGAAGCAGGGATCCAGCCCAGGACAGCCTGGATGGTCGCTGGGTGAGATCTATCTCGCATGCAGTGGAGGGGAGCGGAGCTCAACGTGGAGGCAGCAGGACCAGCCTGACCAGGAGCTAGGCAGAACAGGCCCTAGCACCTGAATCAGTGAGCTGTGGCAGTTACCAGACTTCTCAACCCACAAACACCAAAGACAACAGAGAAGGTTAGTGGGAAAAGCTGCAGGGGACAGAGTTTGCCGATTTGGCCACCGACCCAGGGGCAGCGCAGGAGATGCAGCTACAGAACTACAGCTGCAGTTACTTCTGGCCCCAGGCCCACCTGGTGGGAAGAATTAAGTGGCGATCAGAGCAGGAGTGAAGAGCCTGCTGAAGATTTGTGTCAGGTCCGGGTTGGTGGTTCTTGAGGAAGGAGGAATGCTGGTGTGGCAGAGCTGGCTATATAGAAATAGCTCTGAAATCAATGGTGCATCCCCTCAAGCTTGGAACAAAGTACTCTTTGCTCTACAAGCAGTCATACCCCGAGGAAAAACTCAAGGGTCAAGTAAGTTGGCTGGGAACATGGCCAGGAAGCAAAAACGCACCCAGATTCAGTCTCAGACTCTGGAATCTTTCTTTGGTGACAAAGAAGACCAAAACGTATGGCCTGAAGAAGTCAACAAAGTGCAAGAGCCTACAACAAAAGCCTCCAAGAAAAACATGAACTGGTCTCAGGCCATGGAAGAGCTCAAAAAGGAGTTGGAAAAGCACGTTAGAGAAGTAGAGGAAAAATTGGGAAGATAAATGAGAATGATGCAAGAAAACCATGAAAAACAAGTCAATGACTTGCTAAAGGAGACCCAAAAAAATACTGAAAAAAATATTGAAGAAAACAACACCTTAAAAAATAGACTAACTCAAATGGCAAAAGAGCTCCAAAAAGCCAATGAGGAGAAGAATGCCTTGAAAGGCAGAATTAGCCAAATGGAAAAGGAGGTCCAAAAGACCACTGAAGAAAATACTACCTTAAAAATTAGATTGGAGCAAGTGGAAGCTAGTAACTTGATGAGAAATCAGGATATTATAAAACAGAACCAAAGGAATGAAAAAATGGAAGACAATGTCAAATACCTCATTGGAAAAACCACTGACCTGGAAAATAGATCCAGGAGAGATAATTTAAAAATTATTGGACTACCTGAAAGCCATGATCAAAAAAAGAGCCTAGATATCATCTTTCAAGAAATTATCAAGGAGAATTGCCCTGATATTCTGGAGCCAGAGGGTAAAATAGAAATTGAAAGAATCCACAGATCGCCTCCTCAAATAGATCCCAAAAAGAAAACTGCTAGGAACATTGTCACCAAATTCCAGAGCTCCCAGGTCAAGGAGAAAATATTGCAAGCAGCCAGAAAGAAACAATTTGAATATTGTGGAAAAACAATCACGATAACACAGGATCTGGCAGCTTCCACATTAAGGGATCAAAGGGCTTGGAATACGATATTCTGGAGGTCAATAGAGCTAGGATTAAAACCAAGAATCACCTATCCAGCAAAACTGAATATCATGCTCCAAGGCAAAATATTGACTTTCAATAAAATAGAGGACTTTCAAGTTTTCTCAGTGAAAAGACCAGAGCTGAATAGAAAATTTGACTTTCAAACACAACAATCAAGAGAAGCATGAAAAGATAAACAAGAAAGAGAAATCATAAGGGACTTACTAAAGTTGAACTGCTTTGTTTACATTCCTACATAGAAAGATGATGTGTATGATTCATGAGACCTCAATATCATAGTAGCTGAAAGGAATATGCATATATATATACACACATATACACACACGTGTATACATATATATATACATATGTGTGTCTATGTATGTATATATGTAGGTATGTGTGTGTGTACATATATATATATATATATATATATACATAGATATATATATATACACAAAGGGCACAGGGTGAGTTGAATATGAAAGGATGATATCTAAAAAAATAAGATCAATTTAAGGGACAAGAGAGGAATATATTGAGAGAGGGAGAAAGGGAGAGATAGAATGGGGTAAATTATCTCACATAAAAGTGGCAAGAAAAAGTGGTTCTGTAGGAAGGGAAGGGGGGCAGGTGAGGGGGAATGAGTAAATCTTGCTCTCATTGGATTTGACCTGAGGAGGGAATACCATACACACTCAATTGGGTATCTTACCCCACAGGAAAGAAGGAGGAAGAAGATAAAAAAGGGGGGATGATAGAAGGGAGGGCAGACAGGGGGAGGAGGTAATCAAAAACAAACACTTTCAAAAAGGGACAGGGTCAAGGGAGAAAATTCAATAAAGGGGGATAGGTTAGGAAGGAGCAAAACATAGTTAATCTTTCACTACATGAGTATTGTGGAAGGGTTTTACATAATGATATGCGTGTGGCCTATGTTGAATTGCTTGCCTTCTTAGGGAGGGTGGGTGGGGATGGAAGAGGGAAGAGAATTTGGAACTCAAAGTTTTAAAAACAGACATTCAAAAACAACAACAACAACAAAAAAGTTTTTGCATGCAACTAGGAAATGAGATACACAGGCAATGGGGCATAGAAATTTATCTTGCCCTACAAAAGAAGGGAAAGAGAGATGGGAGGGAAGTGGGGTGACAGATGGAAGGGCTGACTGGGGAATGGGGCAACCAGAATATACGCCATCTTGGAGTGAGGGGAGGATAGAAATGGGGAAAAAATTTGCAATTCAAACTTTTGTGAAAATCAATGCTGAAAACTAAATATATTAAATAAATTTTTAAAAAAAGATGTGGGAAAGTTGGAACCCTAATTCATTGTTGGTGGAGCTGTGAGCTGATCCAACCATTCTGGAGAGCAATTTGGAACTATGCCAAAGGGCTATAAAAAATATGCATACCCTTTGACACAGCAATATTACTTCTAGGGCTGTATCCCAAAGAGATCATAAAAATGGGAAAAGGACCCACATGTACAAAAATATTTATAGCAGCTCTTTTTGTGGTGGCCAAGAACTGGAAATCGATGGGATGCCCAACAACTGGGGAATGGTTGAACAAGTTGTGGTATATGAATGTAATGGAATACTATTGTGCTATAAGAAATGATGAGCAAGCAGACTTCAGGAAAACCTGGAAAGACTTATATGAACTGATGCTGAGTGAAGTGGGCAGAACCAGGAGAACATTGTACACAGTAACAGCCACACTGTGTGATGAATGATTTTGATAGACTTGGCCCTTCTCAGCAATGCAAGGACCTAAAACAATTCCAAAGGACTCATGATGGAAAATACCATCCACATCCAGAGAAAAGAACTATGGATTTGGAATGCAAAGTGAAGCAGACTCTTTTCTCTTGTTTTGTTTTCTTTCTCATGGTTTCTCCCATTAGTTATAATTCTTCTATGCAACATTACTAATGTGAAAATGTTTTTAATAGGAATGTATGTGTAGAGCCCCTATCAGATTGCATGCCATCTTGGGGAAAAGTGGAGGAAGAAAAAGGAGAAAATCTAAAACTTATGGAAGTGAATGTTGAAAACTGAAAATAAATATTTTAAAAATTTTTTTAAATAATTACTGTCTTGAGGTAAAGTTTAAGACTAGGAACTGCTAGGCCCCTTTCATTCCCATTTCTTTTTATTATTTCTCTTGAGATTCTTGACCTGTTTTTCCTCCATGTGAACTGCTTTATTATTTTTCCGGTTCTATAAAGTAATCTTTTGGTGAGTTGATTGGTACTGCATTAAATAAGTAAATAAATGTAAGTAGCATTATCATTCTCATTATATTGGCTGGTTCTACCACGAAAAATTAATATTGTTTCAATTATTTAGGTCTGGTTTTATTTCTGTTGACAACTGTTTGTAATTATATTTACATACTTTTATTCATATCTTGGAAGGGAAACTTCCAAGTATTTGTTACATTTTGTAGTAATTTTAAATGGATGGTGGTTTTGTTTTATAAAAATTGTTAGATCTATGGAAGTTTCGGAATTAACATCAATAGATTAAAGGAGAAACGGAAACAGCAATAAAAACAAAATACTGCTTTCTTTGATGAACTATATTCTAACCACTTGTAGTTTTTTGTTTTTGTTTTTTATATATATTCATTAATTTATTATTAGTTTACAACATTCACTTCCACAAGATTTTGAGTGCCAAATTTTCTCCCCATCTTTCCCCTCCCCGCACCCCAAGATGGCATGCATTCTGATTCCCCTTCCCCCAATCTGCCCTCCCTTCTATCACACCCCCCCTCCCTTTTCTTATCTCCCTTTCCTTCTATTTTCCTGTAGGGCAAGATAGATTTCTATACCCCATTGCCTGTATATCTTATATCCCAGTTGCATGTATCAACAATTTTTAACGTTTGTTTTTAAAACTTTGAGTTCCACATTCCTTCACTTTCTCCCTCCCCAGCCACCCTCATTGAGAAGGCAAGCAATTAGATATAGGTTATACATGTGTAGTCATGCAAAATAATTCCATAATAGACATGTTGTGAAAGACTAACTATACTTCTCTCCATCCTAACCCACCCCCATTTATTTTATTCTCTCCTTTGACCCTGTCTTTTTTCAAAAGTGTTTGCTTCTGTTTACCCCCTCCCCCAATCTGCCCTCCCTTCTATCATTCCCCCCCTCTCTTATCCCCTTCCCCCTACTTTCCTATACAGTAAGATAGATTTCCATACCCAATTGAGTGTGGCTGTTATTCCCTCCTTAAGCCAAACCTGATGAGAGTAAGGCTCACTCATTCCCTCTCACCTCTCCTCTTTCCCTCCACTGTAAAACCTTTTTCTTGCCTCTTTTATATGAGATAATTTATTCCAGTCTACTTCTCCCTTTCTCCTTCTCCCAGTACATTCCCTCTCTCACCACTTAATTTCATTTTTTAGAAATCCCTTCATATTTAACTCACCCTGGGCCCTCTGTCTATATATATATAATGTGTGTGTGTGTGTGTGTGTGTGTGTGTGTGCGTGTGTGTGTGTGTGTGTATTCCCTCCAGCTACCTTGCTACTAAGAAGGGTCTCATGAGCTACAAATATCATCTTTCCATGTAGGAATGTATACAGTTCAACTTTGATAAGTCCCTTATGATTTCTCTTCCCTGTTTCTTTTTCATGCTACTCTTTTGATTCTTGTATTTGAAAGTCAAATTTTCTATTCAGTTCTGGTCTTTTCATCAAGAATGCTTGAAAGTCCTCTATTTCATTGAAAAGCCATTTTTCCCCCTGAAAGATTATACTCAGTTTTGCTGGGTAGGTGATTCTTGGTTCTAATCCTAGCTCCTTTGACTGCTGGAATATCACATTCCAAGCCCTCTAATCCCTTACTGTAGAAGCTGCTAAATCTTGTGTTATCCTAATTGTGTTTCAACAATACTTGAATTGTTGCTTTCTGGATACTTGCAATATTTGCTCCTTGACCTGGGAAACTCTGGAATTTGGCTACAATATTCCTAGGAGTTTTCCTTTTAGGATTTCTCTCAAGAGGTGATGGGTAGATTCTTTCGATTTCTATTTTACCCTCTGGTTCTAGAATTTCAGGGCAATTTTCCTTGATAATTTCTTGAAAGATGATATCTAGGCTCTTTTTTTTTTATCATGGCTTTCAGGTAGTCCAATAAAGTTTAAATTTTCTCTCCTGGATCTATTTTCCAGGTCAGTTGTTTTTCCAATGAGATATGTCACACTGTCTTCTATTTTTTTCATTTTCTGGCTTTGTTTTATAATTTATTGATTTCTCCAAGAGTTATTAGCTTCCATTTGCTCCATTCTAATTTTTAAGGAATTATTTTCTTCAGCAACCTTTTGGACCTCCTTTTCCATTTGGCCAATTCTGCTTTTTAAGGAATTCTTCTCCTCATTGGCTTTTTGGACCTCTTTTGCCATTTGAATTAGTCTATTTTTTAATGTATTATTTTCTTCACTATTTTGAGGAGTCTCCTTTAGCAAGGTGTTGACTCATTTTTCATTATTTTCTTGCATCACTCTCATTTCTCTTCCCAGTTTTTCCTCTACTTCTCTTACTTGACTTTCAAAATCCTTTTTGAGCTCTTCTATGGCCTGAGACCAACTCATATTTTTCTTGGAGGCTTTACATGTAGGAGCTTTGGCTTTGTTGTCTTCTTCTGGTTATGTTTTGATCTTCTTTGTCACCAAAGTAAGATTTTATAGTCTGAGTTTTTCCACTGTTTCCTCATTTTCCCAGCCAATTACTTGACATTTTTAACTCTCTGTTAAGGCAGGACTATGCTTCCAGGGTGTACTGTCCCAGGTTTCAGGGGTTTTGTGCAGCTATTTTCAGAGATATTTCTAGGGACCTGTATATTTTCAGTTCTTCCAAGGTGGTATGATCAAAGGAGAGGTATTTACTCCTCTCCTGGCCTGTGTTCTGGTCTGTGAGTGACCACAAGCACTCTTTTCTGCCTTGGAACTGTGAGAAAGATTCCCTTTCCACTACCGTCAAAAGCTCCACCACACTAGTGCTCCTCCTCGCCCCAGAACCGCCACCCAGGACTGCTACAGCTGCCGGTGATTTAGTCCCCTGAGGCCTGCTCCAGGTTTTCTGGGGTCTAGTCTGTGCTGGTGTGTTTGTGCTGGTGTGTTTTGTGCTGGACTGCACTCCTCTTTCAGAGTGGTGCAACAGACCTTTCCTGTCGACCTTCCAGGTTGTCTTCGGCTGGAAATTTGTTTAACTCTGTCATTTTGTGGGTTCTGCTGCTCTAGAATTAGTTTAGAGTCATTTTTACAGGTATTTGGAGGGATCTGGGGGACAGCACAAGCAATTCTCTGTTTTTACTCCACCATCTTGGCTCCACACTACCACTTGTACTTTTTCATACAATGCTGAAAACTTCTTTTTTTATTCCCTATTTTACTCAATAGAAGCTGATAATTAAGAATGGAGTTCTACAGGAAAGAGAAATCATAAGGGACTTACTAAAGTTGAACCATTTTGTTTACATTCCTACATGGAAAGATGATATTTATAACTCATGAGACCCTTCTTAGTATTAGGGTAGTTGAAGGGAATATACATATATATAGACAGAGGGCACAGGGTGAGTTAAATATGAAGGGATGATATCTAAAAAAAAAATTAAGGGGTAAGAGAGGAATATATTGGAAGAAGGAGAAAGGGAGAGATAGAATGGGGTAAATTATCTCACATACAAGTGGTAAGAAAAAGCAGTTATAATGGAAGGGAAGAGGGGCAGGTGAAAGCGAATGAGTGAATCTTTTTCTCATCAGATTTTACCTAAGGAGGGAATAACATACACCCTCAATTGGGTATTTTACCCTCCAGGAAAGTAGGGGGAAAGGGATAAGAGGGAGGGAATGATAGAAGGGAGGGCAGATAGGGGCAGGAGGTAGTCAAAAGCAAACACTTTTGAAGGGAGAAAATTGAATAAAGCGGGACAGGATAGCATGGAGGAAAATACAGTTAGTCTTTCACAACACAATTATTATGGAAGTGTTTTGCAAATGATACATTATGGCCTATGTTGAACTGCTTGCCTTCTCAAGGAGGGTGGGTGGGGAGGGAAGAAGGGAGAGAATTTGGAACTCAAAATTCTAAAAACAAATGTTCAAAAAGAAAAGGTTTTTTTACATGCAACTGGGAAATAAGATTTACAGGCAACGGGGTATAGAAATCTATCTTGCCCTACAAGAAAGTAAGGTAAAAAGGGATGGGGTGGGGAAGTGGGGTGACAGAGGGAGGGCAGACTGGGGAAAGGGGCAAACAGAATATATACCATCTTGGGGTGGAGGGGAGGGTAGAAATAGAGAGAAAATTTGCAACTCAAAATCTTGTAGAAATCAATGTTGAAAACTAAAAATATTAAATAATAAGAATGAAGTTCTAATCTATTTTTTGGAATATCGCAGACCAAGTCAATAGGGTAGATGTTTGATAGCTCTGATTAGGAAATATACTAACCTGAACTAAAATACAAAATCTGTTTCTACGGGTCATTATTCAGTTTGTTGCTCACAGTAGAATTGGTAATAGTACTATCTTCATGTACCAATGAGCCTGAAGTATTTGTATGAATATCAGCATATTCATTAATAGTTTGTTTATTCCTTTAATTATCTTAACATCAAAATAATTTATATTTTAAAATTTAAAAGAGGTGCCACTATAATGAATGTAAGGCCACAAGCCTGATATGTTATTTCATTAAAGTACAGGTGACAAAGATTACAAACACTACAATGCATTAGGCATACCATACAAAGCCATTTATATAGGTCAAATTTTTTTTTTACAATAGTTGTCAGAGAAGAGGAGGAACAAAAGTAATACTCCGCCACATAAGTGGAAATACAGGCTTTAAGTAAACATGAGCTTTTAATACATTTTCTACAATAATTATATTACAGAAGTCGGTGCTTATTGTATAATATAAAAATCTATGCTTTAAAACTAAAAGAGCATATCATGCAATTAAATTAAAACACAAAGATACTTTTTAAAAGACATTACTGTTTGCTTGGCACTCCCAACATGCTCTTTAAACACATCCTTGATAATTTTGATACACTAAAGCCCTGGAAATAACTATGATTCTATGTTTTTATACAAAAATGGCACTAAAAAAGATCTTTGCATAATCCCAGACAAACTTTTAAGTAGCTAACATTATAAATAGCCATACTTAGGCTTAAACTAAGTGGTATATTATCAGAATATATGATTCTGCTTCAAAGATGTTTCAGCAGTTTTCCTATGCTCTGAAACCTAGAATTCTCTATCTCCTAACACAAATGCAAATTCTTAAATTATAGAGCCCAAATTTGCCTCCTAGACTACTTAAGCTTAGACATGGACTCAAAAGAAAGCAGAGAACAAGGAACAATAATCTTCAAATGAATTATCTTCTAAGTTGTTCCAATGTGTTGCTCCTGCACCTACTTCTACCAGGTCTTGAGCTTTTAAATTGACCTCTATCTTGGACTCTATAACTTCCAGCTTGACCTTATCTCTAGACTGATTATTTGGTACAACTTCATTTGATTCCTAGTCACTGGTTTCTATCCATGTTCCCCAAACCTAATTTCTTCTCTCAGATATCTGCCCAAGACTCTGTTCTTAAATGGAATATAAACTTAACCAAGGTAAAAACAATCTTGGGGTTCCTCACTGGGGTTCAACATATTTTGCAGTTTTAACTGGACACCATAAAGATATTAGTTAAAGTGGGTTTCTTCTTACATAAATGTAATGGGTATTTAGTGCATGCTAAAATCACGTAAAATGGAGGAACCTATGTAGAGAACACCAGGGACCAGGGACCTGGGGGCAGATATGGATATTCTTCTTCAACCTACCATGTGATTAGGAGCAGTCTGTCTGTCTGTCTGTCTCTCTCTCTCTCCCTCTCTCTCTCTAGGGCTAAAGGACTCATTCACTCATAGCAGGTGACACCATGTACTGAGAGGGAAGACCTGAGGGCCATCTCCCCCTCCCCTTAGACAACTGGTCCTAAAACATTGAACTGGATTTTTGTTCCTTTTCATTTATAGATGCAGAGTGGAATTCTGAGCTCAGGCCAATCCTGGGATACAAATCCAAGGAGGGGCTTTGAATGTGTGTGTGTGTTAGAACAATCATACTAAATTAACAGTAATCAGCTACTAAAAGACATAAAGTGAATATATATATTAGTTACAAAAATATATCATCTGATGATTTTCAAATACATTCTCTGCCTCTCACCAATAAATATCTCACCAAAAAGAGATGAATACTCCAGATTAAATATGTCTTTAAATCTGTTTGTAAATCACTACTAGGACTGCATTTTTATTTTATTATTTTTATTACAATATAGGTCTTTACGTTTTTGAACAATCTTTTATACTAAATTAATTATAAGTAGCTACTAAAAGGCATAAAGTGAATACCCCCTAGCTATAAAAGTCCACTGTCCAACAATTCACTCAGAATTTTAAAAACTTGAGAAATATTACCTAATGTTATTTAAGAGCTGTAAATAACAATTTTTTTCATTTCTTATGCAAAACTGAAATACTCTACTACTCTACATAAACATAGATTTGAAGGGTTAATTTTGTCTTTAACAACTACTATACCTTCTTCTCTTTTATGCTATCTGCTTGTGCTATTTCCAATCGGGCTCTAAAATGTTCACAATCCATTCTTATCTGTTCTACTTCATGCTCTTTCTTTTCCAAGCCTGGTGAGAAGGAAGAAAAAAAAATATTCTTGACATTTTTCAAACTGTTAATCTCTATAAGCTCAAACTTTTGACTCTTCTGTTAGAAAAGTCTGTATTTGATTTTCTATAAAAAAAAAAATCATAGGATCAGACCAAGACCTCTAAGATTTTTACTCTCTGAAACATTTTTTGGTTCTTTGTGTTTGGCTAACAAGTAGGAAGCTGCTCTTTTAAACTTTTTCTTTTGTATAATGCCTCCTCCTTGTGGCCAGTTATAAACATCACCACAAAAGCCATTTATATGAAGTGCCCCCTTTTTGCCATCTCACATTTGGGATTTCAGTGACTCAGTCTTGCTTAATAAAACCTTATACCTTATTCATTCAATGGTTTCTGTTTAATTTTACAACAGATGACAAAAGTGGCATACAGGCAATACACAGTTGAGATTTTTTCTTATAATAATTTCCTTTATAGTGTCATCTTTAAGATACGTTAAGACTAGGGGGCAGCTAGGTGGTGCAGTGAATAGATAATGAACCCTGGAATCAGGAGGACTTGAGTTCAAATCTGACTTCAGACTCTTGACACTTACCAGCTATGTGACCCTAGGCAAGTCAATTAATCCTGATTGTCTCACGAAAAAAAAAATAGATTAGGACTAAAAGTATGGACTGCCTTCTTAAAATTGTCCTGCAAATTCTAAATTAATCCCAAATTGTTATTAATTTTATTTTTTAATCTTTGTTACATAATCAGAGAAAATAACATTGATAAAATAAAGCTGAATTACATAAAAAACTGAAAGGATAATTCATGTCTATGAAATCTTATGGTAATTGTTAAGATTTTATTTAAAACGTTTCATCCATATTCATTAGGAATATTTGCCTATAATTTTCTTTCTTTGTTTTGTCTCTTCCTGGTTTAGGTATCAAGATAGAAGGAATTTTGTAAATTCCTTCTTTCCTATTTTCATCAGTAAACAAGTATTTATTAAGCATCTACTAAGTCACAGGTACCTTGCTGATCACTAGACACACATAGGAGGGGGGGAAGTCTCTGCTCTCAAGGAGCTCACAGTCTAACATGGGAGTAAGGTATAAGAAAACTGAGAATGTAGGAAGGACCACATTATGAAGAGCTTTAAAGAGGATTTTATATTTGATCCTGGAGGTAATAGGGAACCACTGGAGATGACTGAATGGGGGGTAGGAAGTGGGGGGAGTGACATGGTCGGACCTGAAATTCATGAAGATCAATTTGACAGCTGAGCGAAGAATAGAATCAAGTGAGGAGAGACTTGAGGTGGGGAGACCAAGTAGAAGGTTATTGTAATAGTCCAGGGATGAGATAAGTGCCTACAGCAGAGCTGATGGTAGTATCAGAAGAGAGAAAGGACATAACAAATGATTGGATAGGAGAGGAATGAATTAGAGTATGAGATCTAGATTATAAGTCTGTGTGACTGGGGGAAGAACTTTCAACAGTAAAGGGAAGTTAAGAAGAAAGGAGGGTTTAGGAAAAAAAGATAAGGAAATTAGTTTGGATATGTTGCGTTTAAAATATCTATGGGATATCCAGTTAGATATCTCATTGCAAATAGTTTGTGTGATATTAAAATTAGTTGTTTTAATATCTGATAGAATATACTTCCATATTCATTTAGTCCTGGACTTTTTTTTTCTTTGGGAGTTCATTTATGGATTGTTCAATTTCTTTTTCTGAGATGAAGTTCTTTAAATAATCTATTTCTATCTGTTCATCTGAGTACTTTATATTTTTATAATGTTCATCCATTTCTTCTCATTCTCATTAGAATATAATTAAACAAAAATATAATAATAAAAACAAAAATCTGATAATTTTCCTTATTTCTTTAACTCTTACAATTTTTTCTATTTTTGATATAATCTGGTTTTCCTTCTATTTTTAATGAGGTTCATCTATTGTATTCTTTTTTAAAAAAAAAAAAGCTCTTTATCATGTTAATGAGATTTTTTGCTCTCAATTTTGTTAACCTTTTCTTTAATTTTTAAAATTTCTACCCTGTTTTTTGCTTTTTTTTTCTTATTCTAGTATTTTTAGTTTTGTGCTCAATTCATTGATTTGCCCTTTTTCTCTTTTGCTACAGAAAGCATTTAAAGATAGAAATTGTACCCTGAAGGACTGTTTTAGCTGTATCCCAGCTGTTTTAATATGTTGTCTCATTGTGGCCATTTTCTTTAATAAAATTTTCTGTTTCTTTGACCCACATATTATTTATAAGTAAGGTTTTTGGTCTCCAGTTAGTTTTAAGTATTTCTCCAAAGGCTCTTTATTGAATAAAATTTTTGTCATATGGCAGTCAATAAATGATGTATTCAGTATTTCTGCTTTTCTAAATTTTAGGTGAGGTGTTTATGCTCATATATAGTCACATTTTGTAAAAGTGTCATGCTCAGCTGAGTATTTATAATATCCTTCCTGTTCCTATCATAGCCACCAGATCTATCATACCTATCTTTTCTAAAGTTCTATTCAGGTACTTATGATTTTTTAATCCTTCAGTTAGATTTGTCTTGATCTGCAAAGGATACATTGAGTCCCCCCACTACCAAGGGGTAGCAGCTGGGTGGTGCAGTAGAGTGCTGGTCCTGGTGTCAGGAAGACCTGACTTCAATTCAGCATCAAAAACTTACTAGCTATGTAACTTTAGGTAAGTCACTTAACTTTTTTTTTTTAATTTAACAGTATTTTATTTTTTCCAATTACATGTAAACACAATTTTCAACATTCAGTTTTTGAAATATTTTGAGTTCCAAATTTTTCTCCCTGCTTCCCTCCCCTTATTATTTCCCCAAGATGGCAAACAATCTGATATAGGTATACATATGCAATCTTGTAAAATACATTTCCACATTACACATATTGTGAATGAAGAAACAGAACAAGAGGGAAAAAAAGACATCAAAAAAATTTAAAAAGTGAAAATAGTATGCTTCAATCTGCATTCAGATTCCATCAATTCTTTCTCTAGAAGTGGACAGCATTTCCCACCATGAGTCTTTTGGAATTGTCTTGGCCCATTGTATTGATGAGAAGAGCTAAGTCAATCATAATTGACAACACAATGCTACTGATACTTTGTACAATGTTTTCCTGGTTCTGTTCACTTCACTCAGCATCAGTTCATGTAAGTCCAAGTTTTTCTTAAATCCACCTGCTCATCATTTCTTATAGCACATTAGTATTCCATTACATTCATATACTACAACTTGTTCAATCATTCCCCAATTGATGGGCATTCCCACAATTTTCAATTCTTGGCCACCACAAAAAGAGCTACTACAAATATTTTTGTACATGTAGGTCTTTTTCTCTTTTTTATGATCCCTGTGGGATACAGACCTAAGTAGTGGTACTGCTGGACCAAGGGGTATGCACAATTTGATTGACCTTTGGACATAGTTCCAAATTGTTCTCCAGAATGGTTGGATCAGTTCACAACTCGACCGACACTGAATTGGTGTCCCAATTTTCTCACATCTTCTCCAAGATTCATCATTTTCCTTTGCTGTCATAATTGCCGAGCTGAGAGGTGTAAGGTGGTATCTCAGAGTTGTTTTCATTTGCACTTCTCTAACCAATAGTGATTTAGAGCATTTTTTCATACGACTATAGATGACTTTGATTTCTTTATCTGAAAACTGCCTCTTCATAACCTTTGGCCAATTATCAATTAAGGGATGGCTTGTATTCTTATAAATTTGACTCAGTTCTCTACATATTTGAGAAATAAAGCCTTTATCAGGGACACTTGCTGTAAAAATTGTTTCCCAGGTTTCTGCTTTCCTTCTGTTCTTGGTTGCATTGGTTTTGTCTGAAGTCATTTAACTTCTGTTTGTCTCAACTTCTTCATCAGTAAAATGAGGGTAATAATAGCAGCTACCTCCTAGGGCTGCTATGAGGAACAAATGAGGTAGTAATTGTAATGTGCCTGGCACACAGTAAGCATTATATAAATATTAGCTATTATTATTATAGTGTTACTACTCCTCTATCCTATGCAACTAGCATAGTATTTAAATGTTCTGTGATTTGGTACATATAGATTAACTACAATATTGATTCATTAGGGTGCCTGGGGAAAAGTCAAGACGGCAGAGTGAAGTCAGCATTTGTGCTGAGCTCTCCGAACACGGGGGGCGGAGCCAAGATGGTGGCCGGAAAGCAGGGACTAGCGTGAGCTCCCTGTCAAGTCCCTCCAAAAACCTATAAAAAATGGCTCTGAACAAATTCTAGAACTGCAGAACCCACAAAAGAGCAGAGGGAAGCAGGGCTCCAGCCCAGGACAGCGGAGGAGAGCAGAGCCCAGCTTGGGCTGCACCTGGACCAACCAGACCAGGAGCCAGGCGGAACAGGCCCCAGAGCCCTGAATCAGTGAGCTGGGGCAGTTACCAGACTTCTCAACCCACAAACACCAAAGACAACAGAGAAAGTTAGTGGGAAAAACTACGGGGGACAGAGTGAAAGGAGTTCGAGGTTGGGCCACCGCCCTGGGGGCAGCAGAGGTGGTACAGCTACAGAACTATAGCTGCAGTTGCTTCCAGCCCCAGGCCCACCTGGTGGGAGGAATTAAGTGGCCACGGATCAGAGCTGGAGTGCAGAGCCTGCTTAAGATCTGAGTCAGGTCCAGGTTGGCAGTTCTTGGGGATGGAGGAGTGCGCTGGTGTGGCAGGGCTGGTTGTACAGAAATAGCTCTGAAAACAACAGCGCATCCCCGACACACCCCTCTACAACTTTAAAAAGTACATCAGGGGGAGCTAGGTGGCGCAGTGAGTAGAGCACCAGCCCTGAAGTCAGGAGGACTGAGTTCAAATCTGACCTCAGACACTTGATACTCTTACTAGTTGTGTGACCTTGGGCAAGTCACTTAACCCCAATTGCCCTGCCTTCCCCACTGCAAAAAAAAATTTTAAAAAATAAAAAATAAAGTACATCAAACCAAATTCTAGGTGGGTGAGTCATTTTTCTAGCCCAGGGCAGCTTAAGAAGACAGAAAGAGAAATCTATGGACACTGAGGTGGGGCTGGCTGGGAGCAGAAATGGCACCAGCTATGAGATACGGGGCAGCAGAAGAGCAGTCAAGCTCTTGGGAACAGTAAAGGGACTAAAGATCTGGTCAGAAAAAAATGCCAGAGAACCCCTCTACTTGCACTGAGCACAGGATTTAGTGCCATTTAGCAGGTCTGTTGACTATTATGCAGTTTCAGGTCATAATTCCAGAGTGGAGAGGAATGGTCAGCAGTGTAAGGAATATAGACCAGCAGGGCAGTGACCAACCAAATCTCTTCCTGGATTATACCACTTTGGAAGCAATAAAAACTTAGAGGTACCCATTGAGCTACAAAAGCAGCAAAAGCTCATGAAATACGGAAACTTAGGCTCGACTTGCCTTGACTCCCCAGGGGGAACAGAGCCCAACTCTAACACAAAGCCCAAAATCAAGAAATAGGTTGGGAAAATGAGCAAAAACAAAGGAGAGAGAGAGAGAGAGAGAGAGAGAGAGAGAGAGAGAGAGAGAACATGACTATAAAAAGCTACTACGATGACAGGGAAGCTCAACAAAAATTCAGAAGGCAATGACTTGAAACACAAACACTCTCAAAGAAAAATGCATATTAGGCACAAAACCACCAGGACTTTTAGAAAAGTTAAAGAACCAGGTTTTTTAAAAAGAGCAAAAAAATTTTTTAGATCAAAAGAGATTTGTAGAGGAAAAATTGCAAAATGAGAGCAATGCAAAAAAATATGAAAAAGAATTAACAGTTTGATAAAAGAGGCACAAAACAATACCAAAGAAAATAACTCCTTACAAATAAGAACTGGTCAAATGGTAAAAGACACACATTATCTGCGGTACCTTTAAACAAAATTTAATTTCTCTGCTTATCTCTTATCTTATCTATAATTACCATAGCCTTATCTGAAATTGTGATTGATACTCTCTGGTTTGTTTTTTAGTTCAGTAAAAACATAATAGATTTTGCTTCTGCCTCTCATTTTGACTAGGGTCAGAGGTGAAGCTACTGGAGGAAGAAAGGGGGCAATGAAGTATAGACAAACTACTTCATCTATAGATCACATGTGTCAAGCAAACCATGTCTTTCTCATTACCTTTATATTTGTAAAGAGGGGAGTGGGAACAAAAGGAAGAAAAAGTACAAGGACAAAATGTAAAGAAATAATCAATTAACAATCATAACCATGAATGTGAATGGGAAGAACTCTCCCATAAATTGGAAGGGGAAAGCAGACTAGATTAGAAAGCAGAATCCAACTATATGTTGTTGTTTACATATGTTTCTTACACATCTGTATCATTAAGATTTATACAAATCAGCATAGCTGAGAGCAGCTAACTATAGACAGGCAGGCTCTTTTAATTGATAGAGAAAGCTCATCTGACTGAAGGCAAACTTTGACTTTGGGAGCTCACTGAAGAAAGGGAAGGAAAGAGAATGAGCATTTATACAGTGCCTAGTACATTTCAGGCATTGTGTTACATGCCTTTTATAAATTTTATCTCATTTGATCCTCAAAACAACCCTGCAAAGCAGATGCTATTATAATCCCAATTTTACATTTGAGGAAACTGAGTAAAACAGAGGCTAAATGACTTGTCCAGGGTCACAAAGCTAGTTAAGTGTCTAAGACCAAATTTGATCTCAAGTCTTCCTGACTTTTCCTGACTCCAGGCCCAGGTATAGATCCAGCTAATTCTATATTGTGTGAAGAGCTAGCTGGGGAAAGGACATCTTGCTTTCTAGTGACTACTTCAGCTTGAAAGGGGGTGAACTCTCCAGTGACTTGCCTACATTGTTTTTATTGCCTCTTATAGCTCAAGAAGAAAAAACTCCTCAAAGGAGATCTACAAAGCAGATACGAAAAGCTTCGTGGATCCCAGGCTTAAGGGATCCCAGGCTTTTTACCGAAAGAGTTTAACGCTCCCTCAAGGCACAGCCGAAGAACAGTTTCAAAGTTCTTAAAATGCCAGGATTAAAGAGATATTAGCTAAAAGAGCTTAATGCTGCTTCAGTGGGCTTTTGAGTAGCAGAGAAGTGGCTTTATCTAGCAGGAAAGTAGAGAGGCTCAGAAGAGCACAGCACTGCCCAGCAGAGGACCCATGGTAGATTGTTATCTAAAAAGATTACACACAACCAAGCCTATAGTGTCCAGGATTTTGAGGACCACCACCCCCCTCACCCCCACCCCACTACCCAAAACATGGGCTCTCTTCATATGCTTCACTGCTAGGTTTCTCTAAGTTTGTGCCTAATCCAAGGGTGGGGAACCTGTGGCCTCAAGGCCACATGTGGCCCTCTAGGGCTGTAAGTGTGGCCCTTTGACTGCATCCGAACTTCACGTAACAAATCCCCTTAATAAAAGGATTTGTTCTGTAAAACTTGGTGTCAGTCAAAAGGCCGCACCCAAGGACCTTGAAGACCAGGCCCTAGTCTCTGTCCCAGACACTGTATGCACAGGTTGGAGAATATGACCCAGGGTTTATGTATGGACTGTTTTGCTTTGACTGTTCTTGCCTTTGCCTTCTATTTAGTAAATGTTGTGTGATGATTATTCTTGATTTTGCTTTCTCATTTAGTTTATGTTTCATGCTTAAGAGTTAATGGTGTTACTGTAACTGATTTCTATAAGTGGGAAGTACACCAGTAGGGGTTCAGTAATTACAGTGGCAGGTAGCAGGAATATATCCCTACATATAAGGGCTACTCTTAAGACTGAGAGTAGGTTGTAACAGTGTGGTAGCTGTGGCCAGCCATGACAGGGAAAAATCCCCCACAGTAACCAGTGAAATGAATGAGCCAGCCCAAAGAGAGAGAAAAGATGGATGCATGTGACACATCAGAAGCCATGTGCCAGGCTATATTTACACTTTTTAAGAGAAAAGAAGGATCACAAAGTCACTTCCAATATCACTCGAATAAACTGACTTCTGAAAACAGCCCCTCTATGCAGTTCTCTAAAAATACCAAGCGAAGTCTCCTCTTAAAGATTCCCTTTATCCTTTACAGGAGATAAAAGTTAAAATTTCCACCAGGAAAAAAAGGTACAACTTCTTTTTTGCTGTCTTTTCCAATTTCTTTCAAACATTTCTATTAAAACTTAGCTTCTCAGTTTCTCCACAACTGTGACAGATATCTGTAACAGATAACTAGTTAACACTATTACTCTAAACTTCTCTGGCTCTTAAAGAGACAGTAACAATCACTACAGCCCTGAAGGAGAGACCTTTGATACAAGCATTATATGTAACAATGCGCTGTGCTAGAAGTTTGGAGAATATAAACATGAACGAAATGGTCATTGCCACTTTCTAGCTGGAAAACCTTGAGCAAACCACTTACCATCTCTGGCCTTCAGTTATCTCAGCTATAGATTATAAGACTTGGGCTTACAAAAAAGATTTAAATTAGGTATGTCTAATTTTGCTGCTTTACTCTAATGCCAATACAATTTTAACCTCCTGTCCAAAGCTTTTGCCTATAACCTTCCTGATCCTAATACAGGATAATCCTGAATAATCATACAAAGGTAAATAAAACATACAACATGAAGAGTCATCCATACTGCCTAAAATTATTCACTCCGTCATGCTGATGTTCAACCAATTAGATTTATTTGGTTTTATTTTAATTGCCTTTTTAATAGACCTTAGAGGAGGTTGACTGAAGATGATTAGAATTCTTTGCACCCCAGTAGGAATGGGCTTACACAGGATAGTTGCTTAACAAGAAGCTGATATCAACCACCGCTGAAAAAAATACAGCTAGCATTTCTACAGCTTTCAAGATTTGCAAAGGGCTTTACATGTGTTATTTCCTTTGAGGCTCACAGCATCCCTATGAGATAAGTGCTATCTCTGTTTTACAGCTGAGGAAACTGAGGCTCTGGATAGCTAAAGGAACATGAACAGACTAGACATGAGGAGGCAGGCAAAGGAGGAATTAAGCAATAAGACTGAACCTCCCAGACTTTTGCCTTGGACAAGTCCCGGGAATGTGCTAGAAAAGAAAGTGCATCATGTGTTTTGTGGCATCTCTATTTTATTTTAGATAAAATCTTTTCGGCTTACTTCCTGGTTCTTGACTGTTCCATAAATTTGAAGCTGCCAAGGTCTGATCGTATGGTAAGTGGGATAAGACTTTTAGCCCTACTTCAAAGTATATATTCTGCATTTTGAAACTTAAAAATAAAGCAGAGGTGGTCTAGAATCTAGATAGCTATTATCAGTGAATTCCAGTGAATTTTTAAAAACAAATTAATTCCTATACTTATTGTTGTTCAGTCGTGTCCAACTCTGCAAAGATGCTGGAGTGGTTTGCCTTTTCCTTCTCTAGCTCATTATACAAATGAGGAAACTGAGGCAAACAAGGTTAAGTGACTTGCCCAGGGTCACACAACTAGTAAGTGTCTGAGGCTGAATTTGAATTCAGGTCTTCCTGACTACATGTCTAATATTCTACATACTACGAGCTGCCCAGATTCCTACACCACAAAAGATTATCCACTCAGACTACACTGAATTTGTGCCAGGGATGCAAAAAAATCAATTATTAGGAAAACAAATAATATAATTACTCATAAATGACTAAAAATCCACATGATTATAAAAATAGGTTTAGAAAAATATTTCTTTTAAATACAGCACTCACTTATGTTAGAAATTCTAAAAAGTATAGTAGGCCTGAAAGTGCTTTTTCTTCATCTGAAATAGAAAATTACTAAAAGGTTTTCCGATGGGAACAAGAATAAATTAAAGGTGCTCCTCTCTCTTCACTATTAAATGGCATAGTTCTATAAATATAGCAATAAAACAAGAGAAAGAAATAAAAGTATAAAAAGTGGCAAAAAAGAAACAAAATTATCACTCTATGCAGGTTGTATAATGGTTCATTTTAAACTCAGAGAATCAGTGAAGAAACTAAATAAGACAAGTCATTAAAAAGTAGTAGGACATAATCAACAAAAATCTGTAGCATTTAGTACTAATGAAAACCAGGAAGAAATGATCAAAAGAGAAATACCACTCAAAATAACTACAAAATGCATAACGTGGAGTCAATCTGCAACAATATTCTAAGGACTTACATAAATACACTAAGTAAAGCACTTTTTACAGAAATAAAGAAGCATTTGAATTATTGGAGAAACATTAATTTTTTACTGTTGATAGCACTAATAAATAAAAATAACAAGAATACAAAATTAATTTACATATTTATTCCTATACCAATCAAGCCACATGGTGGTCACTCTATACAAAGTCAAAATTAATAATAAAATTTATTTCAAGGAGCAAATTCCAAGGATTGTCAAGGAAAATAACTTAAAAAGAAAGCAGGAAATGGAGAAAATTGTATTCTTGATTTTAAACTATACCATAAAGCAGTGATTTATTAAAACTATTTGGCAATCATTTCAGAAGTAGCGAAATAGATTAACAAGTCATGGAAAACAAGAGAAGAAATCAAACACAATAAACCCAAGAACAAAAATGAGTTGAGGAAGAACTGAAGTCAACACAGAAGGACCCAGATCTACAAGACCTACAATAAAACCAGAAAGCATATTAGAAATTAAATGTAGGTGATTTTATTACAATATATATCATAATAAATTACCAATCGACACATGATCTGAATGGATATGCAACCCACAACCTCAGTTCTGTCCAAAACCTTTTTATTTGGCACAATGGACAATGCACAAGATCTAAAACTCAGGAAGACATGAATTCAAAGCCAGTCTCAGACACTCAGCTATGGGACACTGGGCAAATCACTTAAAATTGTCTGCTTTAGTTTCCTCATCTATAATATAGGGATAACTACAGTATCTATCTTCCAGGGTTGTCGGGAGGATGACGTGAAGTGATATTTTCTATATCAGATGAAGATCATCATCATCTTCTCTCTCTACATCAGGTCTGCACAATGTGCAGCCCACTAAAGGATTTTGGGCAACCCACAAAACACGCAGAGGATGTAAAAGAAAGTAAAGATGTAATGAGTGCTTTATCCATGCCCTGCTTAACCTGCCTTCCACTAGTCACTATTGTGCCCATTATGTAACTTGGCAGGTGGGTGCCACTGGCACATTCTCTTCTGTCACGTGACCCATGACAACCAATCACTGTTGATCTGTCTCTAGTCTGAGAAGAGTGAGAGGCGTATCATTTCACTGTGATTTCTCGGTCATTACTGGTGTTGAACTGGGATCAAAGTGAGTGCAGACACGTGCCAACGCAGCTGATGCCTGCTACACGATGAGCAGCAACAGTGCAAGGGCTTCTTCCCCTTCCTCGCTGTACAGCTGCCTTCCAAGTTACATGAGTGTCTGGTGCCCTCTCCAAGGTCAGATACTCAGTTCAGTATTTCTTTGTATGTGAGCAGTTGCTGTGGAGATTTTTTGGTTCTAACATTAAAGGTTTTGGGGTGACTTTATAAAATGGGTGATAAAAAGAACCATAAGATTGAATCGGAACGTGGAGTTTTTAATCTAGAATAGACAAATAGATACTTGTTTACTTATACAAGAGACAAAATATTGTGCCTTGTTTGCCAAGAAGTAACAGACATTCTGAAGGAATACAATCTTTATCAACATTTTGAATAAAAACATCCTGACTTAAACAAATTGGGCAAATTGAAAAACAAATTAAAGCTTCCAAACTGTTGAAAAATCTCAGTGGGGAACAATGGTTTTTCAAGAAAATAAACTCAGAAAATGAGGCAGCTACTAAAGTTAATTTTCAGATTTCTAAATAAATTGCTGCTGCTGCAAAGTCTTTTACTGAAGGTCACTTCATAAAGAAGTGTTTGCTGATCGCGGTTTCTGGAGTATGTCTTGATTAAAATAAAAGGTACTTTTAGTTTCTCCTGTATGATTGTGCAGCAAAGAGTAGCTGATATATCCAATAACCTTAACGATCAGTTAAGTCAGAAGGCAAATGAATTCAGCTATTATTCTTCAGCGATGGATGAGAGCACTGATTTGACAATTATTGCTGAACTTCTCATTTTCGTTCACGGGGTTGATGACAACTTTGAAGTAACCAAGGAACTGGCTGGTTTATACTCCATTCGAGGTCAAACTACTGGAAAAGAAACTGCAAATCAAGTGAACAAGTGTGTAACTGAAAAGTTCGGCATAACATTTGAAAACTTAGTGGCCCTTTGCACTGAAGAAACTCCATCTATGTGCAGGAAAAACCTTGGTGCAGTAACTCTTGTTGAAGAGATTATTGGAAAAAAAAAATACGTATCATTGCATATTACATCAGCAAGTGTTATGCAGCAAAGTTTTTAATATAAACCATGTAATGTCAGTGGTACTTTCTATTGTAAACTATATTTGTTCAAGGGGACCAAAACATAGGCCATTTCAAGCATTTCTTGAAGCAGTTGGTGCCACCTGCAACGATGTACTCTATCACAAAGAAGTCTGTTGGTTGAGCTGTGGAAGAGTATTGCAACATTTCGTTGCTCTCAAGGAAGAAATCTTTCAATTCTTAGAGAATGACTTGAAAAGTTTCCCAGAGCTGCATAATGAAGTTTGGAATAATGACCTATATTTTTTATGTGACATCACAGGTCATCTAAATGAACTGAATTTACAGCTTCAAAGGAAAAGTCAACTTATTTTTCAAATTATTGCTGCAGTAAAGGCTTTCAAAATGAAACAAGCTACTCAAAAGTCAACAGTCAAGGGGCATCTAGGTGGCGCAGTGAGTAGAGCACTGGCCCTGGAGTCAGGAGAACCTGACTTCAAATCCGGCCTCAGACACTTGACACACTATGTGACCTTGGGCAAGTCACTTAACCCCAGTTGCCCTGCCTTCCCCCCTGCAAAAAAAAAAAATCAACAGTCAAAAGGAGAAATGTGCCACTTTACTACGTGTATGAAACATATCCTATGTGTAAGCATGATGAGTTAGGAGAAAAATATTCAAACAACATTGAACTTTTGATCCAGGAATTTGACAGAAGGCTGACACTATCCAAAGAAGACATAAAATTTAAGTTAATTGAAGATCCTTTCTCTGTGAATCCACGGGAACTTTCCACGCATTTAAAGCTAGAAGTTATTGAACTTCAGTGCTCCACAGTTTACCAAAATAAACACAGCCTTCAAGACTTGCACAAGCGTGTGGATAAGGGAAAGTTTAAAAATCTGCGAGATGGTGCTTTACAGGTTTTCAGCACATTCGGGAATACCTACATATGTGGATAAACTTTCTCCATTATGAGCTTGAATAAAAACAAGCAAAAATCAACTCTAACGGATGAACATTTGGAAGATATTTTCAAAACACTGACTTCAAACTTGATTCTGGAGTACAATAAACTGACTGCTGACAAGAAGTGTACTATGTCCCATTAACTAAATTCAGAAAACCAGCAAAATGTATTAAAACTTGTACCACTTAGTAATTTTTTAACACTAATATGATTTCATGATAAATAAAAATCTACTTAAGTAATAAGTATAATTAATTGATATTAATTGAAATTTCCCTTTTTTAATATGGTTTATTTACAAGCTAATTTAATCATTAATTATGCCTTTACTTGGAAAGTGAGCCACTAAAAACTGATCTGCAGCCCACAGAAGGTTAGCCTATTTTAATTTTGGGCCCCACCTGCTGCCGAGTTGTGTTGGTCTGCTCTGCATACTCCCTCTAAGTGACCTCACCAGTACCCATGAGGCCTACTTATCAACTATATGAAGATGGCTCCCAGATTCAGCTATTGAATCCTATTCTCTCCGCTGAACTCCAGACTCTTATCACCAACTGCCATATTATATATTTTGAATTAGATAACCTACAAGTACCTCAAACTGAATATGTCCCATCCCTCCTCCAAACTTTGCTAATTCTGTTAAGGGCACCACACCATCCTTCTAGTTACCATAAGTTCTGGAGTTCACAAACTCAAGAGTCATCCTCAACTCCTTGCTCTCCCTCAGCCTATATACTCAAATCAGTTGCCTAACCCTGATGACTCTTCCTCTATAACAGAGGTATCAAACATATGGCCCACAAGACTCCCGAGTATAGCTCAAACCAAATTAAAATGCAATTGGGAAATATTTAACAAAAGAAATAAAAATACAATAAACTATAGACAGTATTACAATTTTAAATTAAGTCAACATGTGGCTCTTATAGACAGATGCAGGGATCACTATGTACAGATTAGTGGCCCCCCTTTCTATTTGAGTTTAATACCACTGCTCTACAACGTATCTCATATCCATTCACTTTTCCCTACTCACATACCACTAAATTAGTTCAAGTCCTTATCACATCTTACCTAGATTATTAAAAAAGCCTCTTAACTGACCTCCCTCCCTCAAGTATCTCTCTTCCATTCAATCTTCCACACAGATGTTAAAGTAGTTTTCCTAAAGCACAGGTCTGATAATGTTACTCCTCTATATAATAAACTCCTGTGGCTCCCTTATTTCTAGAATCAAATATAAAGTTACTAATTGGTCTTGATTAATTTCTTCGTTGACTGTTAGGCATTTAAAACTTTCAGCCACCTGGCTCCAACCCACATTTCTAAACTTATTCAATCACTCTCTTTCACACACTCTGAAGTCTACCTAAACTGGTCTTCTTGTTGTTCCTTGCACACAACACTCAGTCCAGAACAGAATCAGAGGACGTGGGTTCAAATACCACTTCCAATGATTACCACCTGCGTGACCTTGGGCAAGTAACTTAAATTCCTTGGTCCTCAGTCTCTCATCTATAAAATGAGGGGATTGCCTAGATGTCCAAAGTCTCTTCCAGCTCATTATTTATGATCGTATATTCCTTCTCTGTTATCTCCCATATCTGAAATGTACTCCCTTCCTTACTTCTGTCTCTTGGTAAAAAAGGAAAATCCTTGGATGGCCAAACAGTCTGCCTCAAAGTCTTCTGAGAGATAATGTCCAGAGAAAACATGCTATTTGTTTCTAAATACCTATAGAACCTTGCTTGTACTGACTACATTAAGCCTCAAAATATTGCAGGACCTCCTCAAAGACATAGCAAAGGAGAATTCCTAACAATTTCTACAAGAAAAACTAAACTGATGAAGAATGCCTATTGTATAGCCTATGACATAAAATAGGATAGCTAACTGAGTTAGAGAAATCATTTGGCTGCTTTCAACAACCTTAAGGTGAACCCACCCCCAAAGTCCAACTTTTCAACTTAAATATTCTCCTGACAATGCTATATAATTTATGACAATATAATGCTATATAATGAATATGAGACTATAATGCTATATAGTGAATATGAGAACAGATGTTGCAAGGTGATCCACAGGACAATGGAAAGATTCATGGTTGTAACAACAATGCTATGTGCAGCTGCCGTGGGGGTGTAAGACCAATAACACCAGCATGCAGGAGGGCCACTAGCACTTGTTCTTCCTAGTAACTTTCTTTCTTCCTTTCTTTCTTCTTTCTTTCTTTCTTTCTTCCTGGAAGGGGGAAGGTAGGGCAATTGGGGTTAAGCGACTTGCCCAAGGTCACAGGGCTAGTAAGTGTGTCGAGTGTCTAAGGCCAAATTTGAACTCAGGTCTTCCTGACTCCAGGGCAGGTGCTCTACTCACTGCGTCACCTAGCTGCCCCCTTAGTAACTTTATATAAGGTTTCAAAATCTGTCCCAAATGCGGAATGTGATATCTCCAATATCCAAACAGTCCTATAAATTTTTGGGCCTCTTTCTTATTGGTAGGGATAGGAAAATCCTGAATCTTTTGTCAGGCTTTGTGGGAGGATTTCTCACAGTCCCTAACTCCACTGTAACCCAAAAATTTTACAGTTTGAGCTGGACCTTGAATTTTTGCAGGGTTAATTTCCCATCCTTTGCTTTTCATATGCTCAATTAATAGTGTCAAACTCTTCTTCACTTCTTTTACATTTCCTCCCTGTATCATAACATTATTTATGTAGTGGGTAAGCTGTACACTAGGTAACTTTAATTCATCCAAATGTTCAGCCATAATCCTATGACAAATAGTGGGGCTATGCAGATATCTTTGGGTCACTTTGGTAAAAGTATATTTTTGGCCTTGCCAAGTGAAAGCAAATTGGTCCCACTGTTTAGAGTCTATTGGGATCGTAAATAAAGCATTGACCAAATTAATAACTGTGTACCAGTCCATCATATTTCTGGATTCTTTCTGTTAAGGTAACAGTATCTGGAACAGCAGCATACAAGGGAGGAATAACTTTATTCAACCGTCTATAATGCACTGTCATTCTCCATGTTCCATCTGACTTTCAGACTGGCCAGACAAGATTATTCCATTGAGTGTTTGTAGGGACTAACACTCCGACCTCAATATATTCCTTTATAGTATTGGTAATTTCATCTTGCCCACCTGGCACACGATACTGCTTCAAAGTAATTACTTCAGAAGGTTCAGTTAAAGTGATTGGGTCTATTTTTATTTTTCCCACTAAAACTGTAATAATTCCTATCTTCCTTACTGCAAACTGGTATCTCCCTTCAGGTAAATTTAGAGTCATACCTCTCAATACATCTGTTCCAATGATGTATTCAAGAATGGGTACAATTCCCACAGTATATTCTTTCTTAGGTAACTGCCCAATTTTCATCATAAGTTTGACTTGTCTGGCTGATATGTCAGCCCCTCCCAGACTTGTGATAGTAACAGGAGTTCCATGTTTATTAGGGTTCCCATAAACAAGGGAAGCCTCTGCCCCAGTATCTACCAATGCCCTAGTTAGAGAATTTGATCCACTTGTCCAATATACAGTCAGATTGATATGGGGTCTGCAATCCTGTCTGTGTATTTCTTTAATCTAAGCTGGGGCTCAGCCAGTTTCCTAGTCTCCCTGAAGGTGTGACACACTTGGATACAAGGGTTCAAGATCTGTATGATTTGTAGGGAAAGTTCTTACTTCTCTATTTCATCTGCTATTAAGCCCCTTATCTCAGTACATTTTGTATAGCTCACTAGTTGGAATACTATCTATTCTTCCAAAATCTACCCCTGCTCTCAATAGAGCAATAAACATTTCTCTTCTTGTCACTCTATTCTGACTTTGAATCCACTGGCTATTCACTCTTCTCTCCCAAGGAAATTCATCTTTCTCCCCAGTCCCCGAGTCACTTAACTGTGAAATCTTACCCAGCACCTATGAAAGAGGGTGCCCTATCTCCCCAATTAGTAGAGTCAGAACTAAGTGTTTATAAGCATGATGAGCCATCTTCACTATTATATTTCTATGAAAGACTCCCAAGGGAGTATCATAATAAACCTCGGCATTTCTGGTCATGACTGCTGTCTTCATTACCTCCTCCTTTAACTTTCTCATACAGTCCCTAAGTGAATACCAGGGCCTATCTGCACTGGGCCACATAGAGTCAGTGGGATACTCCCTGTTGCATCCTTCTGCTGCTAAAGCTAACAAACTAATCATCCTGTCACCTCCTTGCAAATTATAATCCCTAAAAACTTGATGTACAAAAGAATTCTGACTAATATTTATGAATTTGAAGCAATCCATACTATCTACCGATACTCCACTAGTCCCTTCATCACTGATTCTCACCATCCAAGATAGGGTAAATCAACCCAAGAGATCTGTGACTTCCTGCTGTGTAAAATCTTCACGCACCTCTCTAAATACTGCATTATCTCCCTGGGTCTCTTTTTTCCTTCATAGTATGGGGTGTACATCCGCCTGAGCCTCATGTAACAACATTTTATTTATTTATTTTGTTGTTGTTGTTGATGTTGTTGTTTTGGCAGGGCAACTGGGGTTAAGTGACTTGCCCAAGGTCACACAGCTAGTAAGAGTGTCAAGTGTCTGAGGCCAGATGTGAACTCAGGTCCTCCTGACTCCAGGGCCGAAAGCTCTACTCACTGCGCCACCTAGCTGCCCCCAATGTTTTATTTTCTATTTGAGAAACCTGATCTAACATTGTACCATTTTCTACCAACACTCTCTCCAGGCAGACATCACCATGGCAACTACACTTGCCCTGTATGCACTTTTAACCTCTTTGCTGTTTACTTTTTCTTAGCTAAATTAACAGCAAAATTCTCATTCAGATCAGCAGATTCCCAAACAGTAACCTGTTCTGCTGCCACCTGAGATCCCCCATTTTGCTCTTCTGACAGAAAGCTCAAAGCCTGTAATACACCAGGCAATTTCCTCTCCCTATGAATTTTTTCCTGTAACAATTTGTCTCTGCTTTTATATACAGTACAGTAAGCTATTAATAAAATCCAACCTCTTCTAGACACTCCTTGCAGTTCTTTCCCTGGTTTAATTTGAATTCCTTGCAAACATCTTTCCAAATCTCTAGGTTCACCCTTCTGTAGCCTTGATTCCTAGTTTTCACAAGGTCTGGTGCCTTGAGCCCAATCCCTTGCTAGGGAGGAATAAGGTAAATCCTCCCATCCTGGGATATCCATTTCTTCCTCTAAAGTCCATCTGCCTCCAAATGGAGGTTTCATACCTTGCGATCCCATCCTCACTGCCAAATATATCTCCAAGGCAACATTTACAACAGTTGTGATCGTTGTGAGTATGCCGGCATGGTTCTGTATCGCAAAATATAACAGACTCTCCATATAGAAGACAGAAGAAGCAAAACACTGATTCAGATATCAGAAAACCCAATGCCAAAACCGGTACGTCCAATCTATCCAAGTAGCAAAGAGGTTAATACACAATTCACAGCACAGAACCACTCTATCCCAAAGGCATCCACCCCTCTACTGTGTGTGTGTTCCCACAAACACACTCACAGCACAGTTAGCTTGCCTCCTCTTTCTCCCGCAGCTCTAACTGCTCTCAGTATTTCCCACTCCACCCTTTCCAGTTCCACTCCTTCAGCAAGCTCCTCCCACCACATGTGACTTAGACTTCCTGTGACATAAGCGGGTCACATGGGCCTATTAATGGATGGGGAAGATCTTCAAATTTACATGACCATTACATTTTCTTATACAACTGCCCAATGATAGTCCAATCTGTGTGACTTTTGTCTATGTTTTCTCAAAATTTGCTACAGAAGGTTCTACCCAAAGTGCTTGAGGCTTTTTTTTTTCTTTCTCCCTGAAGAAGATCAAGTCCTTCCTCTACCCATGACTGAGGCTTCAAACTTCTGCTAGGCAAATCCTCAGAGTGAAGTAAGCAAGGATCCCAGCCAACTTCCATATGCCCCAAGCAGACTTCCCTCTGCATCAGGAGATTTCTACTTCCTGCTGAGACCACCTGATCTACAGCCTCATATGAGAAGAGGAATGAGAACTTTTGATGGAGATGTCAATCTCCTGCTGCCTGTCCCCTGAGGGAAGGGGTTAGTGAAACAACTTCTATCCGTGCTAGCACAAAATAACTTCCACCTCCTATAGCCAGCCTGATCTCCCAACGGGGATGTGGAGAACCTGTGGAGCAAAGGCAAGCAACCTTCCCTTTGATTTCAAGTCTTCCATCTCCTTCTGCATTTGTCCTTTCAGGGAAGAGGGAAGTCAGTGGGGAGCAGGACTTCCTTCTCCTATTCTGCAAGTTTGACTTTTATCTCCTACTGCTCCCTTTCCTGCCTAATGTCCAGCCATCAAAGGGAAGAAGAACAATGAAACAGGGCCTCCCATCTGACCATATGCCTTCCATCTCATCTTGTACTTGTCTCCTGCCTGATCTCCAGCCTCCTCTGGGAAAAGAAGTAGCACTTTTCATTCAATTATGAATACTGTCACATAAGGTCATACTCTACACATCCAAGTCATTCTGAATCCCTTAGGTCATCATCCAAACCCCACTCCTCATCCTCTATGTCCCAGTTCTTTATTTCCATCACCTTCAACCCTCCCACCTCAAAATCTACTCTGCCCACTCATTGTACCGAGGCCTCTGGAATACTTGTTCCATAGGCAATAAACTTCTCTTCATCCTAAATCTTTTCCTCTCTCACTGTTTCTATCTTCTATCCCTAAAATCTGGCTCCTCACTAATGACACAGTGTCCCTGTGTCACTATTGGCTTCATCTTCATTCATTATCCTTGGTTGAGAGAAAGAAGTTGACATATTCTTTGCTTCACATTGCCACTTTCAGGTTTTCCCCCATCTCCGTCACTCAGTAACCTTTCCTGCTTTGAGGTTCATGCTACTCCTATTTCCTATTCAGTCAAAATCCTGGTGGTTGCTGTCTACAGACCTCCAAGTCATTCCCCTTCCATCCTCAATGGAATGGTACATGGCTTACAATTTTTCTCTCCTCTCCAATTCCTGCCCTCATACTAAGGAACTTCAACATACGCAGTAACTCTCTCAAACACCTTAAGCACTCAGTTACTCAAAACTACTCACTTCCCATGGACTACTTTTCTACCATAATTCAGCCATACCCCAAGAGAGTTATACCCTTGAACTTGACATCACCCACAAATGTACCACCTACCTCCATTTTGAAGAATTCTGAAATCTCTTGAAATCTATTGGCCTTCAACCTCTTCCTCTGCTTTCCCTTACCAAACCCTACTCTTTGTCCACACTACCATATCCAATCCCTCTATCTCTTAATTGTCTCCCAGGTCATCTCCCCTGCACTAGCCACTCTCTCCTCTTTTGACCCCTTGACGAACCAATTCAACTCCACATTGTCTTTTTTCGAGCCCCTGGCCTCTTTATCATATCAAATGCACCCTGCCAAGCCTCACTCGGCCTTAGATCACTCCAACCATCTGCTGCCTTTATTCCTACATGTGTGCTACTGAATGTAGATGAAGAAAATAAAACAACAATTCCAACAGGGTCCACCACAAATTTACGTTATACAACCTCAACCAGGCCTTCACTGCCACCAGGAGATCCTTCTACATCTGCCTCATCAACTCACTGTCACACATATCACAGCAGCAATTTCGTCTTTCCATAAACCTCCCATGACTACTCTTCTTCCCTTCTCAGCTAAGAACCTCAAATTTTACAGAAAAAAACTGGGACCATTCACCATGAACTTCTCTTCATCATCTCATATCGCTCAGATACCACTACTTCCTCCTTCACCCCTGTCATACACAAAGAGGCAGCCTTACTCCTTACCATGGCCCACCATCTGCACAAGTGATCCCATCCCACTGTATCTCTTTCAATAGATTTCCCCCTCTATGCCCATGAATTAGAGAATGGTTGAACAAATTGTGGTATATGATTGTGCTGGAATACTATTGTGCCGTAAGAAATGATGAGCACGATGGTTTCAGAAAGACCTGGGAAGACCTATAAGAACTGATGCAGGGGCAGCCAAGTGGCTCAGTGAGTAGAGCACCCACCCTGGAGTCAGGAGGACCTGAGTTCAAATCCAGCCTCAGACACTTGACACACTTACTAGCTGTGTGACCTTGGGCAAGTCACTTAACCCCAATTACCCTGCCTTCTCCCCTCCAAAAAAAAAAGAACTGATGCAAAGTGAAGTAAGCAGAACCAGGAGAACATTGTACACAATAACGGCAATGTTGTAATGCCAATCAACTATGAAAGACTTAGCTACTTTGATCAAGAGAATGATCCAAGAAAATTTCAAGGGACCCATGATGAAAAATGCTATCCACTTCCAGAGAGAGAACTGATAGAGTCTGAGTGCAGACTAAAGCACTTTTTTTCATTTTCTTTATTTTTCTTGTATGGGGGAGTGTTTTCTTTTGCAACATTAATAATATGGAAATATGTTTTGCATGACTCCATCTGTATAACTGATATCCTATTGCTTGCCTTCTCAAGGCGTGGGGAAACAACAGGAGGGAAAGAGAGAATTTGGAACCCAAAATTTTAAGAAATGAATGTTTAAAAAATGTTTAAGTGTAATTGAGAAATATTTAATGAAATATATTTTTTAAGAAAAAGATTGCCCCCTCTGTCATTCTCACAGTTATCTTCAATTTCCCTCTAGAGTAGGGACGTAGGTGCCCTCCTTACAGCCTACAAAAATGTTCAGGTCTTTCCTATCCTCAAAAAAAAAAACTCACTTGACCTTTCCATCCCTGATAACTATCATCCTATTTCTCTTCTGCCCTTTTGCAGCTAAACTCCTCAAAAAGACCATCTACAATAGGTACCTCCATTTTCCTCTCCTTTCACTATCTTCTTAACTCCTTACAATTCATCTTTTGACATTATCATTCCACTGAAACCACTTTCTCCAAAGTTACCAATGATCTCCACACCTAAATTCAATGGCTTTTTCTTAACCCTCATTCTTTTTGACTTTCCTGCAGCCTTTGATAGTATTGATCACTCTCTCTTCCTTAATACTCTTCTCTCTGGGTTTTCAGGACACCAGTCTCTCCTGGTTCTCTTCTTACCTGTCTGACCTCTCCTCAGTCTCCTTTGCTGTATCCTCATCTAGGTCAAAACCTCTATCTGTATGTAGGTGTTTCCCTCAAGGTTCTGTCCTAGGTCTTCTCTTCTCCTTCTATACTACTTCACTTAGTGATCTCAACAAATCCTATGGATTTAATTATGATGGCTATGGTGACAAGTCTTAAATCTACCTATCTTGCCCTAACACCCCCGCTGACCTCCAGTTTTGCTTTTCCAACTGCCTTTCAGAAATCTCAAAATGGATGTCTAATAGACATCTCAAACTCAATATGTCCAAAACTGAACTCACTATCTTTCCCTCTAAACCACTCTCCCCACCACACAAACACATAAAACATCCTTATTATTGTTGAGAACAATGCCATCTTCCCAATCCCTCAGGCTCACAACAGGTGTCATCCTTGATTCCTCACTATCTCTCACCTCTCCCCCATCCAATCTGTTGTGATACAGCCTGTTGATACAACCTCTGCAACATTTCTTGAATATACCACATCCCATTCTCTCCTCCAGTACTGTTACCACCATAGAAAAGGCCATCAATTCATATCTGGACTACTGCAATAGCCCGCTAGTGGGTCTTCTGCCTCAAGTCTCCTCCCACTCCAATCTATCATCTATTTACCAACTAAAGTGTTTCCCTAAAGCACTGGTACAACCATATCACACACACACCCCTCCCCCTTCCCACTCCGTAAACTCCACTGGTTCCCTATTGCCTCTCGGATGAAATGTAAAATCCTCTGTTTGGCATGCAAAAACCTTCATAAAAAACCTCCCCAAATCTACCCCACCTTTCCAGTCTTCTTACACCTTATACCCTGCAACCTACTCTTCGATCCAGTTACACTGGCCTTCTCACTCTTCCACAAACAAAACCTTGATACTCTTGATCTCTCAGATTGGGGAATTATCTCTGAATGTCCCTCGTACCTGGAATGCTCTCACTCTTAATATCTACCTGCCTTCCCTAGTTTTCCTCAAGTCCTGACTAAAATTCAATCTTCTATAGGAAATATTTCCCAGTCCCTCCTAATTCTAGTGCCTTCCCTCTTTTAATTATTTCCTATTTATCCTGTATTTATCTTCTTTGTACATTTTGTTTGCTTGATATCTCCTCCATTACATTATGAGCTTCTCAAGGGCAGAGACTGTCTTTTGCCTCTTTTTGTAACCCCAGTGCTAAGCACAATGCCTGGCACATGACAGGCATTTAATAAACGTTTAATTGATTGACTGTCCCAACATCACAAGGATACCAGTAGAGTACTCTGGCTGTCTACTCACCACCTCTTGCTCTTGTAACTATATCATCTCTTCCTGTCAAACAATTCATTGGTAACATCCTTTACTCATAGTATAGGAAATAACAAATTGGTAGACTTGGAAAAATATGGAAAGACTTGGACTTACGAAGAAAGAGGTTATCCATCTTCAGATAAACAGGAAAAATAAATATAGTACAGCCTTATACAGATGTATATGAATGTATACGTTTATGTGTATGATTATAGCTATCCATTACAGATTATAGATATCTATGCGTATGATTATAGATATCTAAGTACATGTATGCACATGTAAGTATATGTATGTATGTGTATATGTGTGTGTGTGTGTGTGTGTGTGTGTATCTCAGAACTTAATTGTAGCCTTGGGTGAGGGGAGGGGAAAAAAAGTAAAAAGTGCACAGCAGAGAACAAAAGAAAACTTAAAAGGAAACAAAGAAAAGAGGGACAGCACTTAATACAATGTGTAGTATTTATTATATAGGCTTTCTTGAAATGGAAATTTGTGGCTGTATATTTTGAACCCTCTCTTACATTCTGCTGTGTACATGGCAATGCTTTTTTTTCTTTTCTTATTTTGTATTTTAAGTTTCAATATTCAAGTTTATAATATGCTTCTTTTTCTTTTTATTGTATATTTAAGTTTTAGTACTTAATAAAAATTTTTTTAAAGAAATAAAAACAAAAAGCCCCCAAATATAAGGTTACATAATAAACTAGAAGTGAAAAATGGAACATAACATAGATTTCTAGTCTGTCAGGGCTTGGTAATAAATCACAAATTCCTTTATGATTATTTTCATATATAACGTGTATCATTTATTTGTTGATTTGTTACTGCCACTTCTGTAAGATGGGACTTACTTGTCTCTACAGCATCCAATCTCTGGAAGCTTTCCAACATCTCCCCATTCAGTATTTTGGGTAAAAAGTCTCGTAACTGCATCACTTCTGTTGTCAACCGCTCTAGGTCTCTCTTTCTGACTTGAACAAATTCTTCCTTAGTATCCACCTATCAAAAGATAAAGTAGGCAATTTTTGATCAAGGTGTCGAGTGAACATGAACAGAACAGTCCCAATCCCATACATATACTCAAGAAAAGATAAAACAAAAAAATCTAATTGAATAATGATTAAGAAATAAACTACAGTTAAGTGCCTTCATCCAGTCTATATTAGCAGAAGTGGACATTCAGAAGTCTGCGGGCATGAAAAAGTGGAGCACAGATAGGTGGGATAAGGCGAACATATCATTGGGAGATCTCCCAACTCCCACGGCTTCAGAAATTCCCTACTGGGAGTCTCCAGATACAGGGACTAGAAGATCCTGGAAAGCCCCAGGCAGGTCAAGGACAACTTAGATCTCAGGATCAAAAGACCTAAGTACTCCTAAGAGAGAAGCCCCGAGTTGTTAGGCATTCATAGAGCTCTGGGTTCAGAAACAGAGATAGGAGACAGCAGAGCAACAAACCTTTTACCAAGAAGGTGATTGATTAATCTGCTCATCCTGGTGGCTCTTAAAGTTTATATGCACTTATTTAAGCTACCACTGAAAGCCTAGAAGAGCTCAGCACACTGTACCATGAGGCTATGAGTGAGCTTAGGAACGGCAATCTTTTGTGCACAGCAAATACCAGCAGAAGGTCCAGCAACCAAAAATGAGACAATACCAATGTAGAGGAAATAGGGGCCCTTCAAAGCATACAGGAGCAATCAGAGCCTAGCCCTGACAAAAAGCCCCATTTGGGGAAGTAATGCTGGAAATATAAACAGAAGATGCCTATGACAAAGGTATTTTGCAGATCCAGTGACATCCAGGACATGTCAAGAGAAAGAAATTAACTCACAAAAACTACTAAGAAGAGCTTCAGATAAATTTATAGCTTGGCCACAAATTCTATTAGAATTTCTAATAAAAGTGAAATGATAGATAAAAGTATATCATAAATTAAATAAGAAAGAAAGAAATTAAGAGAAATAAACAGCTTAATATAGGAGGTAAAAAAAACTTACACAGATAAAGATAACAGAGCATATAGCAAATAGCTGATAGTTGCATGAACTAGGGATAAAGTATATATAGCCTTCTTAAATTTGATATATTTCTCCCAAAATTAAGGGAAAAAATAATGAATGGAGAAAGTGAATTGCAACAACAAAGGAAGAAACAAAGATAGAGATAATTCAATCTCCACTCTGTCTGGAGGTGGATAGTATGCTTCATCATGAATCTTGTGAATTCATCATTATGTTGATGAGAGTTCCTAATAGGTCTTTCAAAGTTATTTGTCTTTGCAATATTGTTATTACACAAATTGTTCTCCTGGTTCTGCTCACTTCCCTTTGCATCAGTTCATACAAGTCTTCTCAGGTTTTTTTTTAATCATCTCTTTTGTCACTTCTCACAAAACAGTAGTATTCCATAACATTTATATATCCTAACTTATTCATCCATTCAATCAATCAATAAACATTTAAGTGCCTACTATGTGTCGAGCACTGTCCTAAGCACTGGGGATACAAAAAGAGGCAAAAGATAATACATGCCATCAAGGAGCCTACAATCTAAAGAGGGAGACAACACACAAACAAAGGTACACAAGGTAAGGTATATACAGAATAAATGGGAAACGATTAGCAGAGTAAAGGTTGGGGAAGGCTTCCAGTAAAGGACGGGATTTTTTGGGGAGCACTCAAAAGAAGCCAGGGAGGGCAACAGTCAGAACAAAGGGAGAGCACTCCAGGGATGTGTGACAGACAGAGAAAATACCTAGAGCTGAGAGATGGAATATCGAAGAGATACTGTTCAAGAAAGAAAGAGTATCTTGTCGGTGGAACATCCAGGAGGCCAGTGTCACTGAATCAGAGTATATTTTTTCCCATAGACCCTACAGCATTTGTCATTTTCCTTTTTTTGTCAATTTAGCCAGTCTGATGGGTGATATGGTACCCGAGTTGTTTTAATTATAATTTCTTTTTGTTGTTTTCAGTTGTATCCAACTCTTCATGACCCCTTTTGGGGTTTTCTTAGCAAAGATACTTAAGTAGTTTGCCATTTCCTTCTCCAGTTCATTTTACAGATGAGGAAACTAAGGCAAACAGAGTTAAGCAACTTGCCCAAGGTCAAACAGCTAGTAAGTGTCTAAAGCCAGATTTGAACTCGAGCAGATGAGTCTTCGTATCTCCAGGCCAGGTATTCTATTCACTGAATCACCTAGCTAAAAATAATCCCTATTTCTAGCTACATGTGACTCAGGATGTGGTCACAGATGACTAATTCCCTGGTTGCCTCGGTGGTCCAGTGGAGGAGTCAGAATACTCCTTATTCTTCATTGTCACTTCCAGACTTTCCTTCCACCACCATCACTCAACAACCTGTTTTCCTTTCAGGGCTTCACTACCCTAATTCATAATCCAATCTAGATCATTGTATCTATTATCCATCAACTCCTAAGGCATTCTTTCTTTCTCAATGAATTCAGTGCCCAGCTCACAGCCTTTCTCCTCACAAGCTCTACCCTCATACCAGAGGACTTCAGCATACATACTAATGATTCCTCAAATATACTTGGTTCCTAAATTTACTTAGATGCCATGACCTAATTGCCTCCCCACCACACAGGGGAGGTCAGAGCATTGACCTTGAGCTCTACTTCTCTGCACATAAACTCCAAACTTTATCTATCCAATTATCTTTCATTGTTGCATCTTTTCCTCTGCCTTACAACTCCTACCACCGTTTGTGATTCTATAACCTTAATCCCCTCCTCTCCTCACTTCTTCTCCCAGGCCATCACCCCAACAAATTATGTACTCTCCTCCCTTCTATATCTTGACTCATGACGAACCAGATTAACTTTACACTATCCTTTACTCTTGAACTTCCTGACCCCTTGTTTTATCACTGATGATATCCCGCCAACCTTGTATGGCTCTTTCACTATTACTGTACTGCTGAAGAAAATCATGAGAGTGCATCGAGTCCGTCCACTATAAATTTGCTATTTCATTTCTACAGCCCTCGTTTCTGAGCCCTCACTACAGTGAGGCAATCGTTCCACTCCTTTCTGATCTACTTACCATCTCACTCTCCATAGATGCTTTTCCAGACCTTTTAATTTCTCCATAAGGTTTCCACAACACCCCTTCTTCCCACACTCTCTGCTGAGGATTTTGCCTCATACTTCACTGAAAAAAGCTGAGGGTTATTTACCAAGAGCACTCCCTCCTACCCTTTTCCTCATCTCAAATCACTCAAACACCTTCCTCTATTATCTTCTCCTTCACATTGATTTCCACAGAAGAAGTGGCCCTTCTTGCCAAGTCATATCCCTTCCTCTACATGTACCATGTCATATCAGTTGTGTCTGACTCTTCATGACACCATTTGGGGTTTTCTTGACAGAGGTACTAGAATTGTTTACCATTTCCTTCTCCAGCTCATTTCACAGATGAGGAAAGTGAGGCAAACAAGGTCACACACCTAGTGTCTGTGACCAGATTTGAACTCATGAAGATGAGTATCCCTGACTCCAGGGTCAGTATGCTATCCACTGCACCACTTAACTGCCCAATTATTTCTCTAATTAGTAGTAATTTAAAGCATTTTCCATGTGGCTATTGATAGCTTACATTTTTTCTTATCCTTTAAGCATTTATCAATTGGGGAATGTCTCTTATTCTTATAAATTTGAATCAGTTCCCTATATATCTTAGAAATGAAACCTTTCTCAGAGAAACTTGCTGCCAACATCCCCCCACTCCACCATCACCACCACCATTTCCTACTTCTACTCTAATTGTAACTAAATTGGTTTGGCTTTGTGCAAAAACATTTTAATTTTAGGTAATTAAAATTATTTATTTTACTTCCCATTAAGTTATTTCTTATTTGGTCAAGAATTCTTTCCCTATCTACAGATCTGATAGGTAATCCTTCCATGTTCCTCTAATTAGGTTATGATGTCATTCTTTATGTCTAAATCATGTATATATTTGGAGCTTATCTTGGCACATATTGTAAAATGTTTAACTATACCTAGCTTCTGTTAGACTGTTTTCCAGTTTTCTCAAGGTTTTTTTTCCCCCAATAGTTAGTTCTTGAGCTAATTGATGGAATCTTTGGGTTTATCAAACACTAGATTACCGTGCTCATTTGCTTCTGTATAACGTGTATCTAATTTATAGTTTGTTCTTCATTTTGAAGAGGACCAATGACATCACAGGGTAATGTCTTGATTTGCATGTAAATTGGATTTAAGTGAGGCACAAAGTCATCAGTCTCACTCTTTTTTCCAGAGACATCAAGGTCCAGTGGCTGGACAAAAATCAAGATAACTAGTGACGGCCCAGAATGTTGATAACTTTAGCATCTTCGATGCCTGACCAAGGTCTAAGTGCTCCACAGCAGATGACTTTTTTTTTTTTTAGCTCTTTCAAACAGTCCTTTGGGAGTATGGTTAGTATGCCACTGAAATAAATTAATTTATGTAGTACTGTTATTTTTGTTATATTGACTCATCCTACCCATGAGCACTATTTCTCCATTTTTGGGGTCTGCCTTTATTTGGGTAAAGAGTATTTTATAATTATGTAATTACGCATATTATAATTATGTAATTTGTAATACACACTTCCTATGTATGTCTTAGCAGGTAGACTCCCAAGTATTTTATATCATCTACAGTTATTTTAAATGAAATTTCTCTAATTCTTCCTACTTGATTTTGCTGGTAATATACAGAAATGCAAATGATTTGTGTTGGTTTATTTTATATCCTGCAACTTTGCTGAAGTTTTTAATTGTTTAGTTTTAGTTGACTCTCTAGAGTTCTCTAAATAAACCATCATATCACCTGCAAAAAAATGATAGTTTCATTTCTCCTTCTGTTTTATTTCTATAAATGTTTTATTTCTTATGCTTATTCCTTTAATTTTTCTTTCTTGTCTTATTGCTATAGCTAGCATTTCTAGTATAATACTAAACAGTAATGATGATGATGGATATCACTGCTTTATTCCTGATTTTATTGGAAAGGTTTCTAGCTTGTCCCCATTAGAAAGAATGTTGGCTCTTGGTTTTAAATAGATACTTTTGTCATTTTTTTTAAAAAAAGTTCCGTTTATTCCTATTCTTCCTAGTGGTTTTAACAGGAATGGGTGTTATATTTTGTCAGAAGTTTTTTCTGCATTAATTGAAATGACTATATGATTTTTGTTTTTGTTATTAATATGGTTGGTTTTATATAATTCTAATATAGATCTGTAGTAGCAATTAGATTTGAAGGTCTTTCCCACCCATTAATAGGCCATGTGACCTGCTTGTCACAGGAAGCCTAAGATACATGTGGTGGAAGGAGCTTCCTGACAGAAAAAGGAAGTTATGTCATAGGAAATGCTGAGAGAGCGATGTTATGGCTACTAATGGTCGCCCTCATGATTGTTAGAACTGAACAGGCTGACTTACCTGTACTGTGAGTTTGTCTTTGGGAAGACCCCAGCAGGGAGTCAGAAAGGTTTTGGGATGGCAAGACTCCAGGTTGTTATATTGTATATTGAATGTTTTGGGTTACTTGCTTTTATGATGAAGTGGACTGACTGGATAAATGGCTTGTGGGATATGGTTCTCTGGTGTCCGAATAAATGGTTTACTTCTACCTTCTATGTGGAGAGTCTCGTATGCTTTGTGATATATAACTACATAGGCATTTTGACAATTATCATTTACATTGTTATTATTGCCTTACTGATACAAGTTCCTAACATATAATCCTAATATAGACCCTGTCCTGCATTCCTGGCATATAAACCCATCCTGGCTACAGTGGTCTTTGTGATATATTGCTATAATTTCCTTGCCAGTATTTTATTTAAAATTTTTTGCATCAAAATTCATTAGGAAAATTTGTAGCTTTCTGTTTTGATACTCCATAGTTTGGGCATCAAAACCATATTTGCGTCACAGAAGGAATTTGGTAGGATTCCGCCTAATGTTTTTTTTCAAAGTTCATGCAGTACTGGGATTGTTCTTTAAATGTTTAGTAGAATTCACCCCAAATCCATCTATTTCTGTTCCACCCCCCCACTCCACCCCCGCTTTGGGAGTTCACTTATGGCTTGTTCAATTTCTTTTTCTAAGATCAGTTTGTTTAAACATGCTATTTCTTGTTCTGTTAATCTGGGTAATTTATATTTTTGTAAACATTCAAATTGTCAGTTCCACTGGCATATAGTTGGGCAAAAATAGTCATAATAATTGCTTTTATTTCTTCTTCATTAGCTGCAAATTTACCTTTTTTCATTTTTGATACTGGCAATTTGGCTTTCTTCTCTTCTAAATCTTCGATCTCTCTTTATGAGCTCACTCATTCTCCACAAACATTGCTACAAGCATCCCTATCTTTAAAAAATTCATTTGATCTCTCTGTTCCCACTAGATATTGTTCTATGTCTCTCCTCCCTTTTATGAGAAAGAAATCTATACTGTTTCTCCTTTCTCTTTCTAAACACTATGCAGTATAGCTTCTTATCTCACAATTCAACTGAAACTCTTCTCTCCAATTGGTCTCTCAGTTGCCAAGTCTAATGTCTTTTTCTGTCTTCATCTTTCTTGACTTCTCCGTTGACTATCACCCTCTTTTCATGGATACTTTCCCCTATCTGACCACTCCTCAGATCCTCTCCTGTGCCCTCTTCTTGTCTTTCTACACTATATCACTTAGTGACTTCATCAGTTCCCATGGGTTCAATAATGAACTCTGCACAGATGATTCTCTGACTCAAAGAACAATGAGGGTGGAAAGGTCATTTAGGGCTGAGCTGTTTCAGGTTTTAAAAGCTTTTTTTTAACTTTATATTTTATCCTAGAGGCAATAAGGAACCACTGGAGTAGACTGAAAAGAGGAGTTACATGATCAAATCTGTGCGTAAAGAAAAGCCATGTGTAGTTGTGAGTCCATGTGTATTGGAGTTGTGAGAGACTTGAAAAAGACCAATTTGTGACCATTGCAATAGTTGGGTAAAAACTGATGAGGATTTGAAATAAGGTGTTAGCTCTGTGAGTTAGAAGGAGTCAGAATTAAAGAGACATCATGAAACAGACACTGTGCAACTGATTTTGCTATATGGGGTGGAGAAAAATGAGGAGTCAAAAATAACACTGAGGTTTTGATAGCGCTAAAACATGAGCAAGGGAACTGCGCAGCAATTTCACTTAAGTGTCACACAACGTGAAGTGTTTGATAGCTCTAAGCCTGCTGGGATTTCAGTTAGCATTCACTGACCTCAGAAAGCTTTATGCTGTGAGACTGATCTACTTATCAAGCCAATTATGAACAACTGTTCTCTAAACTCCTTCAAGTAAATCCAAACAAACACAGCCCTTACTCTGTTAGAAAAGATTAAGGATACTAACAAAGGACAATGTATTCAGGCAGTTCAGGAAAAATGATAGCAACAAGCAAAGTTAACAGAGACGGCTGTGAAGCAGCTAAGAAATTTGGTATGAGTAAATATCCCAGCACACATAGAAATTAGAGTACCTGCCTCCATAATATCATTTGGCCACTAAGCCGACATTACAAGCACTGTTCACAATATCCTTAAATAATTTAACATTATTTTATAGACAATATATTGACTTTTTTCATCATCACAAGTTATATAACTGTAACAAAATCAGATTAATCAAACTGCACATGAAACAAATTAATTATAAGTGTGTTTTTAAAGTATTTAGGTCATCTTGCAAGTATTTTTCCCACTTAGACATTGTTGTTATTGTTCAGTCATTTTCAGTCATGTCTGACTCTTCATAGCCCCATTTGGGATTTTCTTGGCAAAGACAATGGAGTGATTTGCCATTTCCATCTCCAGCTCATTTTACAGATAAGGAATCTGAGGCAAACAGGGTTAAGTGACTTGGCCAGGGTCACAGAGCTAGTAAGTGTCAGAGGTTAGATGTGAACTTAGGAGATGAGTCTTCCCCACTCTAGGCCCAGTACTTTATCCACTGTGCCACCTAGATGCCCTACTTAGACTTGAATAACATTTTTCATCTGATTTCCAAATACAGAAAAAGAAAATGCCTAATATTATTTATTTCAATGTCATTTGGTGACTTTTAATTTTTTCAAGGAGGCTCCAGGGATGGGAAACCTACAACCTCAAGGCCACATGTGGCCTTCTAGGTCCTTAGGTGCAGCCTTCTGAGTCCAAGTTTTACAGAACAAATCTTTTTATTAAGGGGATTTATTCTGTAAAGTTTGGATTCAGTCAAAGGACCACATTTGAGGACCTAGAGGGCTACATGTGGCCTCAAAGCAGCAGGTTCTCCACCCCTGGTATTGGGCTGGGGGGAGGACCAGGGCACACAGAGTAGGCTTCTACCTAAAACCAAACTTGATATTTACTTAGAATAAAAATGTGTATTATTTGTTCTTCTTGTGTAGTTTCCTTCAATAGTTTCTGAATGTGAAAAATACTTGTTTGAATTTTTTCCTCAGGGATAAGATTTTTAATGATACTGTTTGTATCTCATTCTACTATAGCTATTTTGGTACAAGTTAAAAGAAAAGTCAAGAGACGATGTGGGAAAATTGGAACACTAATGCATTGTTGGTGGAGTTGTGAATTGATCCAACCATTCTAGAGAGCAATCTGGAAATATACCCAAAATGCTCTAAAAATGTGCATAGCCTTTGCACTCAGAAATACCACTTCTAGGTCTATATCCCAAAGAGATCATGATATGGGGAAAAGACCTACATGTACAAAAATATTTATAGCAGCTATTTTTGTGGTGGCCAAGAACTGGATTAAGGGGATACCCATCAATTGGGGAATGGATGAACAAGCTATGGTATATGAATGTAATAGAATTCTATTGTTCCATAAGAAATGATGAACAGTGAGGCTTCAGACAAACCTGGAAAGATTTACATAAACTTATTGCTGAGTGAAGTGAGCAGAACCAAGAGAACACTGTACACAATAACAGAAACACTGTGCAATGACTAACTTTGATAGACTTAGCTCTTCTCAGCAATGCAGGGATCTAAGACAACTCCAAAAGACTCATGATGAAAAATGCTATCCACATCCAGAAAAAGAACTATGGAGTTTGAATGCAAATTGAATCATGCTATTTGCGCTCTCACGTGCTCTTGCTCTCATGCTCTCTCTCTCTCTGTTTTGTTTCTTCTTTCTCGCAGTTCCTCCCATTGGTTCTAATTCTTCTTTAGAACATGATTAATATGAAAATGTTTAATATGAATGTATATGTAGAGCCTTTATCAGACTGCACGCTAGCTTGGGGAGGAAGAGAAAGGGAGAAAATTTAGAACTCAAAATCTTATGGAAGTGAATGTTGAAAACTAAAAATTAATTAATTATTTTAAAAAGTCAAGAACTGGGACCAACCATGTAATCTGCAGCCTATATGAATATGTTTGCTGATAAAAGTGACCACTAAAATCTCAGCAACATATTTTCCTTACGGGAACACAACAAGTACAAGCCAAATGAACTATGACAAAATATAAAAAAGAATGTACATTTTTCCTCTCTGTAGATTATCCATTATAGTTCTATAATTTTTTTTATTTTTCTGAGAACTGGAATGTTTCTCGTATTTCTTATTATTCTCCATATTATTCTTTGCATTTTTCTGGATATATGCTTTTAAGAAACTCATACATGATTGCAAAATGAATGTAAAGAACTATGTGTACATGTCTTTATTTTGTGGTATTATATTAAAAATGATGAGTAAGTTATTAGGGAAAAAAAAGAAACAAGTTTTCAGCAAACATTTGCAAGTGCCAAAAGTCACTAATAATCAAAGAAATACAAATTAAAGCCACTGAGATATTTCACCTGAGAACCACCAAATTGACAAAGATGGTAAAAGATTTTAAAATTCAATGCCAGCAGAGCTGCAGAAAAAATGCTGGTAGGGCTGTAAAACCATTTTGGAAAGCAGTAAAAAACATTCAGACACTTTCTGCCTCAGGGATTTCACTATTAAGTTTATACCCTAAGGAAGTATAAACAGACATACAGGAAGACCTGTATCTATTAAAATATTCATAGCAACACTATTTGTAATAGGAAAAAGCTGTGAACAAACTGTGAATCCAATCATTTGGGAATGGCTGAAAAATTCGTGGGATAGGAAAGGGTAGATGTGTAAAATACAAAGAAATAAAGGAAACTTATATGGAATGCAGAGTGAATAAAATAGAAATAAAATAATAATATATGTATTGTTTGTAACTATACAAATGAAGATATTAAACAACCATTAAGTACAATGGACTGTGATTTACAGTTTTAGTGTCATATTTTTTAGTGTCAAATTACCACAGGGGTATTTTAAAGAGCTAGACAAAATAATAAAATTCATTCAGTGGAATGAAAATTCTTGAATATCAAGGGAATTAGTGAAAACTGTAGGCTTGAAGGGAAAATAGCATTTCCAGTCCCCAATTGTAATACAGTAAACATTTGGTATGTTAAGAAACAGAGGTGTAGTTTAATGAAATAGACTAGAAAAAGAAGAATCAAATAATATAATTCAATGATCAAGTGTTCTATAAATCTGAAAACATAATCACCTAGGAAAGAATTCTCTATTTGATAAGAATCACTGAGAAAACTGGAAAGCAGTCTGGCAGAAATTAGGTTTACACTAGTACCTACAAAGCAGAGTAGGAAATGACTAACAAATGGCAGTACATTACTATAATGAAACAATTGTACTCTAAGAAATAATGAATATGACGAATATAGAAAGGAGGATTGGAAAGCCGTGACACAATAAATTCAAAATAGAGCTGTTACCTGAGAACTAAAGATCATACCTTTAGAAAAATAGAATGTCTAGGGAATAAATTATCAACCAAGCAAGGTTAGAGGCAATTATAAATTGTAAAGCATATAATTTTAATTATGTGAAATTGAAAAGCTCTGTAATGAACAAAATTAGTACAAATAGGACAATATGGGAAATGGTCAAATGGAGGGAAAATCTTTGTATCAAGTATCTTTGATAAAGATCTGATATCCAAGATAGACAAATAATTAAAATATGTAAAAACAAAAGCCATATAATCATTTTCCATTACTTTTTTTCTAGGCATTTTTTAAAAATATAAGTTCTTTGAGGATAGTTATTTTTTTTTGTCTAACTTTGCAACCCCATGTTGCACAAAGTAGGTGTTTAATTAAACTGAAATTGCCTTCAATAAAAACAAAACTTTTAATTTAAAAATTAGAAATATAGAGAGAATGTTTTAAGTTTTCTACCAAAGCCTCAGCGTAATTCACAAAATTTTAATTGTTTCCTAATAAAAATTAAAAAATGAAATTTATTAAGTAACACTGAAAAATGCAAAGGTCTTTACATCCTGAAAACCAAATTAAAAACTCCTATAAAATGAACATTTTCTTGTATTACAGTTTTAATTCCGTGGAAGAAACACTGGGTTTTCAAAGGCTATGGCATGGGAAAGCAAACTCTGGCACTTCTACCAAGTTTTAAAGGCTGAAGTACTAGCCTAGAGATGTGTGTGCTATGGAGACACTCACTGCTCACAGATTAGCCGGTGAATTTTTTGGCCATGACAACTTATAAAAGAGAAAAAATTGTAATGGCTCTCAGTCATATACAATCTGGTGCCACTTCCATAATAAAGGTGGAAGACTGGTAGAAAAGGTGGCAGAGAGTACTAAGACCTATGAACACAGTTAACTGCTGATCCTCTACATATGCCATCTTTTTGATATATTTGTACCACATGTACATCTGATAGAGGCAGTAATGATTCAGGGGAAAAGAGCACTGACTCTGGAGTCAAAGGACTAAGATTTTAAAACACCTGCTAATACTGACGTTGGGCAAGTCATTCAAGGTCACTCTGTTAGCTCTTGATCTATGATCTCATGAAAGTCTTGCTATAGGTTTTGTAGGTGGCCTGTGGTGCTCCAGAGGAAGATGGGAATACAGGCATGCCTCATTTTTACTGTGCTTAGCTTTATTGCCTTTTGCAGATATTGTGCGTTGGTTGTTTTTGGTTTTGTTTTGTCTTTTTTACAAATTGAAGGTTTGTAACAACGCTGCATGGAGCAAGTCTATCAGCACTGTTTTTCCAACAGAATGTGCTCACATAATGCGTCTGTGTCACATTTTGGTAATTCTTGTGATATTTCAAATTTTTTCATTATGATGATGATGATCTGTTATCAGTGATCTTTGATGTTACTGTTGTAATTGTTTGGGGGCACCTCAAAATGCACCCATATATGACAGCGAGCTTAATAAATGCTGCCTGGGTTCTGATTGCTCCTCTGGCCATTCCCATCTCCCTCTCCTCAGGCCTCCCTATTCCGAGACACGACAACACTGAAGAATATTATGTGAACTTAGTTGATAAAGCAGTGGCAGAGTTTGAGAATATTGACCCCAATTTTGAAAAAAGTTTTACTGTCGGTAAAACGTTATCAAACAGCATCACAAGCAACAGAGAGATCTTTCGTGAAAGGAAGAGTCAATGTGGCAAACTTGTTTATTTTATATTGTTGTTTTATTTTAAGAAACTGCCACAGCTATCCCAACCTTCAGGAACCACTACCCTGATCAGTCAGCAGCCACTGGCATCACGGCCAAGACCCTTCACCAGCAAAGAGGATTATGACTTGCTGAAGGCTCAGAGATGGTTAGCATTTTTTTTTTTAGCAATAAAGTATTCTTAATTAAGGTATGAACATTGTTAATGTAGACATAACACGCTGAATAGACTATAGTCTAATATAAACATAACTTTTATATGCACTGGGAAACCACAAAATTCATGACTTGCTTTATTGCAATACTTGCTTTATTGTGGTGGTCTGGAACCAAACCCGCAATATCGCCAAGGTATGCCCATTGAATGGAAGAGCTTCTCTGTTGCCCCTGAAGAGCTGGTAAAATTCAGGTCCCCATCATGTTATCTTCCCAGTCAAAAAACAGTCTCTGTGAATCTCACCAGACATATGTACACTATTTATGCAACACATCGTCACATATTATATAATATTCATGGCTCACTCCTACAAAAGTTAACCTCAGTGACCTCACATACTCTATTATCTATGTGCCATTTTTTTTCCCCAGAAAGCAGTGTGTTGCACTGAGCCAGCAAGTACTGGTGAAATCTATGGGTGACACATAGACTCACACTGACACAATGTGAGGGTGAGCAAGTGACCATCTGGTCCAACCCCTACTTGAAAAGAACTCCTATTACAAACACGCATGACAAAAAGTCATACAGACTATGCATGCTCGAAGACCTTCTAGGAAGGAAAATCCACCACCTCCTAACACTTTCAAAATTAAAAGCCCTGACATCAAATCGTAATTTGCTTCTTTGTAACTTCCACCAGCTGAGGACTCTGCCCTCCAAATTAGACTCTCCAGGACCACACTGAACAAATCTAAGCCTTCTTCTCCCTGACAACTCTTCAAATGATCAGGGAGAGTTGTCATGTCCCACTTGAGGCCTGTCTCCTTTAACCTAAACATCCCCAGGTCTTTCCATAGATTGTCACGTGATGTAGACTCAAGGCTCTTTGGTACTCCATCGCCTTCCTCTAAGCATCCTTCAATTCACCAACAGCCTCTGAAACTTCAACACTGGCACCTGACCATAACGTTCCCGATGAGTCTAACCAGGGCAGAATACAGTGGGATTGGGAGTGTTGTGGAGTCACACCTGACTCCTCGCCATCCCATGTGAGGTTTTCTCGGCAACGATACCGGAGCCCTTTGCCATGTCCTTGTCCAGCTCATTTTACAGATGGGGAAACTGAGGCAAACGAGGTCAAGTGACTTGCCCAGGGTCACCCTGCCTAGTTAGTGTCTAAGGCCAGATTTGAACTCAAGAAGATGAGTCTTCCTGACTCCAGGCCTTGAATGCCCGGCCCCTCCCCTTTCTCCCTCCCCTCAAACGAGGAAGGCTAATTTTCCTGGGGGTCCCCCAAACAAAGGAGGAAGGCACTTTTCCGGGCGTACCCCCCAAACGGGAGGAAGATGCCACCAGCACCAGGCCAGGGGTGGGGCGGGGGTAGGAAAGGGGGTGGGGGTCCGGGCCCTTCTCTCCCCTCGTCATCTTCGGGGAATCCCGGGAGGCGCCCCCCCACACACACACACACAGAAACACACGCGCGCGCGCGCACACACGCACGACGGCGCCTGGAGGGCCGCGAGAGCGGGGCTCTCTGGCAGTTCAAGTGTGGAGCCCGTCTCCTAGGACACGGAATAACAAAGCGCGCCGAAAAGAGAGGGGAAAGGCGCAAAACCGCCGCTGCCGCCTCACTGACCCGGTAGGTTTCCTCCCCGCCCGCCGTAACGCCCAGAGCGTCCCCCATCGCCGCCAGCGGCCTCCGCTGCTTGCGCCTGCGCGGCGGCGTCACGTGAGCTTCCTCCGCCTTGAAGGAGTGCGGGAGCCGCGGGGGGGGGGGGGGGGGGGGGGGGGGGGGTGGCGTGCGGCGCGGAGGGGGAAGACTCAGGTGCTGCGGCGTGCAGCGGGGCTTCGTGGCCCCAGTGCCTAGCGCCTTCCAATCGCACCGCTTTGTAAGGCTGCCCAGGGCCGTGCTTCAGAGGTAGACAGCCCGGTGGAAGGGACACAGTGCGGCACTGAAGTCAGGAGACCCTAGTTTGAATCGTGTCACTCACACATCACTATCTTTCACCTTGGGCCAGTCCGGGGGTGGGGAACCCCCTGCCTCTAGGCCACGTGTGGCCCTCCAGGTCCTCAAGTGCGCCCTTTGAATCCGAACTTCACACCCCTAGGCTTCTCATTTAGCCTCCCTGTGCCTCGGTTGTCTAATTTGTTAAAATGAGGCTGGTATTGCCTTGCTTCGCAGGAATACAGCTCAGTTGAGATAGAGGAAGCAAAGCACCTGAAAGCGTCATTCATGTCAGTTATTACTATTATTTGAATAGCCGCTAGGTGGCGCAGTGGATACACGGCCAGGTTTGGAATCAGACTCATTTTTCATCTTCCTGAGCTCAAATCTGACCTCAGGCACTTACTAGCTGTGGGACCCTGGCCAAGTCACTTACCCCTGTTGGCCCCAGGTTCCTCATCTGTAAAATGAGCTGGAGAAGGAACTGACAAACCATTCTGGTATCTTTGCCAAGGAAATCCGAAAGAGGTTCAGGAAGACTCTGACTGGACTTAATAACAAATAAGAACCCTAATTATACTTCATCTAAAAGCATAGGCATAAAATGCAGCCATGTTACATAAATCCTGTACAAACACCAGTAAATCTCCAAATGAAGCATCACTTAAGTGACTCAGGGGAAGCATCCTGTGTTCTCTGGCTCTTCTTTGTTATCCCATTTTCATAAAGAACTTATCTTAATAGCAATAGACTTCTCCTGAAGACTTCTCCAAGATAGGCAGAAGCAAGCAGTAAGGTGTTGTGGATAGAGAATCCCACTTGGAGTCAGAAGACAGGGATTCAAATTCTACCTAAAAAGCTTCCTCTTCTATATGATGAGCGTGTTCATGTTTGGTTGAGGAAAGAAAACAGACCATCCACCAGTTGTGTACAAAGACTCTCACCCAGATACAGACACTGTAAGTGATTTGTGTCTAATAAAGGAAACTGTATGAATTGTTATCTTGCAGAAGAACTAACCTCAGAAACAACTCCTTTCCTGGCCAAAACTGCAACACGGAATCTGAGGATTGCAAAAATGAGCAATTTTGAAAGAATTCTGGTCAAATGAGTGATCAGCTATGATTCCAGAGGACTGGTGATGAAGAATGTTACCCATCTCTTGACATAGTGGTGATGGATTAATATTCAGAATGAAACACATTTTTGGACATGAATACTATGGGAGTTTGTTGTGCTCATTGACTATATTTGTATAAAAGTTTTGTTTTTCTTTTCTTTTTCAGGATGGAGGGAGGGAGAAAAATGCTTGACAATTAAACAAAAATTTTTTTTAAAAAAAGAGGAAAGGGTGAGAAGGCTGTGCATTCCAAGTTGAGGGACAGCTTGTTCAAAGGCACAGAGACAAAAAATGGGATGTTCTTCGTGGTAAGCAGAGTAGGGCAGTTTGGCTGGAACTCTCACTCCTCTTCAGACCATACCCCATAATTCCTCTACTATGCCTGAACTCATCTGGAAGCTTACTCTATCCCTAGAATTCATTAGGAGTACCCCTCTGCCTCTACTCTCCCTCTGATTTGGATGACTCTTCCCAGAACTTCCATTTAAGGAGGACGCACAAGGCAGTCATACCTCATTCTCTCCAGGCTGCACTCCAGATGGATTTGCTCTACCATGCCCCAAAGCTGGGTACCTGTGTCTCCTCCCCTCTCACTTTGCTCCCACAACTTTTAGCCTCCTGCCAGTCCATCAGGGAAGTCAGGGTGTCTAGGACTCAAGCCCAAATGAGGCTTCGGATGTGAAATTTGGAACTATGCTATATAGGAACTGAGCTAAGCTGTGAACCTAATCCTCTCTCTTCCACAGATACTGACTTGGTACAGCTAGGTGGCCCAGTGGATTGAGTACCAGGCCAGGAGTCAAGGAGACCTGAGTCCAAATTTGACTTCAGATACTTAACAGCTGTGTAACCCTAGGCAAATTACTTAACCTCTGTTCGCCTCAATTTCCTTATCTATAAAATAGGGATAATAATAGCACCTACTTCTTAAGGGTCTCAAATGAGATCATAATTGTAAAGTACTTATCACAATGTCAAGCACATAGTAAGGGCTATATAAATGTTATCATCATGATCAGTCATTATAGAGGTCCCATGTGCATTGGGAATATGTCTGCATAAAGTAAATATTCGTTTGTAAAAGCTAATCCAACTGTTAGTGGTTAAATAGAACTGGGTTGTAAGAGACCCACTCTCTATACTTTAGATCACTACTGGTAGGGACTGGAGCCATTAACAGAGAATCTAGATACCTTCCAATTCCTCTTAAGTGTACTGGAGAACCTTATGGGAGGGGTAAATGTAATCTGCCAGGCCTTCAAGCAATGAGGGTGAGAGTAGCATGTGTTACGTGTGGGGCCTTATCTGGGATAAAATGGAGTCTTTCGATTTAGTACAGACCCCTGGAGAGATTGCCTAATCAGGACTTTTGATTTTTGAGACACTTTAGACTGTACCATCCTACCTAGAACCCTGGCTCTGAGGTCACTATGAATTGAACTCCTGAGTCCAGTGGGGATCATGGACAGTACCTGAAACTGAGAAAAACACATGATACAAAAGAGAAACGAAGACCCCCAGACCCATTTTCAGAGCCTAGATAAAAGAGAAGGAGCAGAGAAATGAAGTGCTTCCCCTTTCACCAGTTCAGTTGATGGGTCCTGCACTGTGGGTTCACTAAGATCTTCACCCTCTAGACACAACTGGAAGAAGCGTTCAGGAGCGAATGCTAGCCAGAAAGAGAGAAATGTTTCAGTCCTATCAATTTAAAAAAACGAGGCTTGTTCCATCTATGCAACCAGTCAAAAGGGGCACCCTTTACAAGTACTTGTCGACTGATTGTTTGGAAAGCTCAAGAAAAGAGGAGCAGCTACTTATGGGGATTATAGTAGAAAGTCAAGGAGAGAAGAATAAAAGGATACCCTTGTGGCTTGTGGCTGTGATGTCTCAGTTGTGATTAAAACATCAATTTTGAGTGTGCCCACTCAGCATGGTAATGTGATTTCTTTAAGAGCCATTCAACATTGAATGATTAGGAATAGAGAAAGAAGATGGAGATGGGGGGAAGGAATTCAAGGTTGGAGTAGTTCAGATCTAGAGCTAGAAGGAACCAAGACATGAGTGGCAATAAGAGGTGGCCCCAGGGATTAAATGGTTTTCGTAGGGTAAATAATGGCCATGGATAAAGAGAGGGCTTTGTTATGGAGGGACTGGAGGTTACAGTGAAAATGAAGAATAGGTTTATGAGAAAGGCACAGGAAGAATAGAGAACCCAAAAGGAAAGATCTAAGGTGATAGACCTTCTTTGGCTTCTCCACCATGCCCCCATTACCTTATCATCAGGAAATTTCATCATCTTACAAGATCCAATCAACCTTCTTACACATCATCTAACTCCTGCCCCTCAGATTGGAGAATAAAATAATAAATTCCTTCATGTAAGGAGGGAGAACAGAATAGACATCTCTTCAGACATCTCATTTCCCACCCTGATGCACTCATTTTGGATTTGTTTGACTTTACATTTAGTTCCTGTCTTCCACTTTTCAGCTTTCTTTTATGTATTGTCCTCCCCCATTAGATGGTAAAGTCCTTGAGGGCAGGTACTGTCTCTCTTTTTCATATTTGTGTACTTAGTGCTTAGCACCATGCCTATATTCAGTACCTAATAGATATTTATTAACTACTGACTATTAAGAGGAAGTGTAAAGATCTAATGGGGTTCTGAAGAGCACACTGGAAAGTAAGGGCAGTTCAGGAAAATGGGGGACTGCCATCAGAGGGGAGAGTGTCAGAAAATAAGCAATAGAGAAAAACAAGAAAAAAAGACTGAAATTAACAAAAATCTCAAGAGGAAGAAAACTCAGTAAAAGAACTTGAGCATAAGCAGATAAGCTAACAGGGAAGATACTAGTAACAGAAGGGAATGTGGCTTCCAGATCACAAGAAAAACTTCAGACATCCCTGATTAAGTCTTATTTCAAAACATAGAAAAATGAAACAACACTTAATAAGGCAGAAGATCCTGTGGACTCCGAAGAAAGCATGGAACAATAGCAAAATGTTCCTGAATGGTTCAAGAGAGAAATAAGAATTATGAAAGGAGAATTTATGGTGCACACAGCAGAAATAATTAACAGGATAGAAAAACTTGAATCCATGGTAGGCAAAGCCCACCAAAGAGACAAAAGAAAATAGTTGATTGAGGATGCAATTCCATAGAACCTATATCAGATTACATGCCATCTTGGGGGGAAGAGGGGAGGAGAGGGGGGAGGAAATTTGGAGCTCAAAAACTCGTGGAACTGAATGTTGTAGACTAAAAATAAAAAATATATTAAAAAAAGAGAATGCAATTTCACAAAAGTGATGGGCAATCTGGAAGAAGAGAAGCAAGAAGCAGATGTTTTTAAAATGATCTCTATAAGAGCAAAATAGGAGTGTCTTAAAGATGGGTAATGAAGAGACAATTCTGTACCCACAAAAACCACAGAAGTGAATAGAATATTGTGTTTCAGAGTACAGATAAGTTCAAGATGCAACCCAAAGTAACAAACCTGAGCCTAATCATTAGTGGAAAAGGATGAGAGAATGCTCTCTATGGAGACAACAAAATAACAACAGAGACCATTAATAGATTTCTTTTTTTTAATTCAATTTTATTTTCAGTTCCCAATTCTCACCCTTCTATATTTCCTTCCCTCATTTTGGACTCTAGTCCATCACTTCTATCTAGGTAGATAGTATGTTTCATTGTGAGTTCTCTAGAATTGTGGTTGGTCATTATGTTGATCAGAGTTCCTAAGTTTTTCAGTATAACTATTGAATAAATTGTTCTCTTGGTTCTGCTCACTCTAATTTTGCTTCTGTTCACACAAGTCTTCCTAAGTTTCTCTGAAACCATCTCCTTCATCATTTCTTATGGAACAATAGTATTCCATCAAATTTATCTACCATAACTTCTCCAGTCATGAAGAAGGAGAAGCTTCTTTTTCTCCCCAATTTCCTGCTTCTCTTCTAATTTGAAATGCATTGGTTTTGTTTTTCCAAACACATTTTATTTTTACATAATCAAAATTGTCCATTTTAATTTCTGTGAATCTCTTTACATTTTGTTTGGTTATGAACTATTCCCCTATCCATAAATGTAATGGGTTATTTCTTCCATGCTCCTATATTTATTGTCACCCTTTATGTCTAAGTCACATACCCATTGGAGCTTGTCTTGGTAAATGGTATGAGATGTTGATTTATGCCTGATTTCTGTCAGGCTACTTTCCAATTTTTCCAACAGCTTTTTCAAATATTGAGTTCTTGCCCAGTGGCTAGGATCTTTGGATTTATCAAACACTAGGTTACTGTGCTCATTTGATTCAATATATTGTATACCTAATCTGTTCCACTGATGGCCCTCTCTATTTCTTATCCAGGACCAAGTTATTTTGATGACTATATTTTGTATTATAGTTTGAGATCTACTGCCACTTAGGCCCCCTTCCTTCCTACTTTTTTTCATTAATTCCTTGTATATTCTTGACATTGTGTTCCTCCAAATGAATTTTATTATTTTTTCTAGCTCTATAAAGTAGTCTTTTGGGAGTATGATTGGTATGGCACTAAATAAGTAAATTAGTATTTGGTTCAGCCTGCACATGAACAACTCATATTTCTTCAGTTATTTAGATGTAGCTTTATTTATATAAAGACTATTTTGTAACTGTGTTCATTAAGTTCCTCTGTGTGTTTTGGCAGGTAGAATCCCAAGTATTTTATAGTATCATTATTAATTTTTAAATATAATTTCTCTTTTTAACTCTTCTTAATGTATTTTGGTAGCATATAGAAATACTGATAATTCATCAGTATTTATTTTAGATCCTTCAGCTTTGCTGAAAATGTTAATTTTGTATATGTTCACACACACGTATGTATGTATACACAAATTAGTGAGAATGGATTAAAGATGATTGGGAAGACTGGCAACTGAGGAAGTGGGAGGGAATAGAAAGGCCTTACATAAAAATACTTGAGCTGAACCTTGAAGAAAAGTAGAGATTCTGAGAAATAAGGAAGGAAAGGAACATATTCACTAGACAGATCGTTATTCCAAACATATACACTCACCTTACAGTACTATTTGGGCAGTATATGTCAGACCATCAACAACCAGTTTTATTAAGTTCCATGTTTTGCTGTGTGGCATGGTAAGCATTCCACAATGCACTAGGCATAAGAGACAAAAATAACTGGGCCCTCATGGAATTTGTATTCAATCAGTGAAAATAATATGTACATATATAAGTAGGTAAAAAACATACAAAATAAATACAAGGTATGATAGGATCAATATCTACCAGGATTCCCCACTACCATGTAGGTTAGGCTAATTTTTTCCCTAAAAGGTGAGGTCCAGTATCAGATCTAACCTACCAGGGGGATGCAAATCAGGAAAGGCCTTAAGTAGGAGGTAGTACTTGACCTGAGACTTGCAGGAAGGAAGATATTCTATTTAAGCATAGGGGAGGAGGGACACAGACTGTGGATAGAGGCATGGAGATTGGAAATAGAATGTCATGTGTGAATAGTAGTGAATAGTAAGAAGATTGATCACTGTGTAGAATGTGTAGTGAATAGTAAGTGTGTCATGTGTGAATAGTAGTGAATAGTAAGAAGATTGATCACTGTGTAGAATGTAGCCACTACTACCAATTTAATTCAAATGAATTCATGGTTTCCCACTGTATTGGCCATCAAAATGGGCTCTTAGCACTTAATTCAACCAAGTGCCCTTGAAGATTTTGGCCTTTATTTCCTTGATTAAATTAGGAGTCCTTGCCGACCTCCTTGCCTCAAGGGAAAGCCTAGTTTACATGGGTTTGAGTGACATGTTTGTGACATCAGAGGCTTTTAGACCACATGGGTTTAAGTCGAATTTTTGTGACCATTTTAGGTCACGTGGGTGAGTCACATGTGTGACTCACCCTTGACCCTGAAAAAGATATAAAACCAGAAGTTGCCTTTCTCTTTTTATGGAGCTCTGACCCATAGCAGTAGTGGTGCATGTGACTCTGGGCCAGCCGTTGTCGAGCTCCTGGCTGAAATCAGATGTTGGTAACTATGAATTGTATTTGGTCTGTTTACAAATGTATGTTTGTAATTTGCTTGTATTTGCTCTGAAGTTCAGGATACTGGCTTTTTCCCCTGAGCTAAGTGAATGATATTTGTATGCTGGATTAAAATAAGATTGTTAACCTCTTAATGTTGCTTTCCTTAGTAAAGCAGATCAAAAGGACCTGGGCTTGCAACATTCTGTGAGCTGGTTGTTGTTGGTTTTTCACCCCCACAGCAGCTGCTCTCTGGATTGTTGAAACACCCACCCGCCTTTCACAGTTGTAATCTTAGCCCTCTTGTCAGGGATGACCACAGTATATGTTAATCCAAGCATAGAAAAGGGGAGTCATGTGTGCTTTGATCCTCTTAGAGATCTGCATCTGCCTGGATTGTAAACTCACCTCTGAGATAACACTAGTCTAGCCCCACTTAGAAAGACATACTGATCAGGATTTTCTCTTACTATGAAATCTTTTAAAACGATGCATGGTTTGAACTTGGCACTTGGCTGCATTCAACTTGTTTTTGCCTTAGGTGCCACAAGAAACTCCTTTTAATTTTCTCTACCTGAGTTTGCTTCATTATTGAGGGTAAAAGCCCAATTAAAGATTTTCTTTTACCATTTAAGATTTTCTTTTTGGTTGAGCCAGGCAGGATGACACTTCACCCCAGGGGCACTCCCTGGGGAATTCTATTCTGACTCACAGCTGGAAAACTGGGCCTTTGTTCCATGGCAGACAGGAACAAACTTTCCTGGCAGTGAGTCAACTTTGAAGTGATAGGAGAATTTTAACTCCCCAGACTCAGGTAAGATAATGAAGAAATAGATCAAAATACAAATTTTGATTTTTTTCTCTCTCATCTGTACAAAAAGAACAGGAGAGCATGCACACAAAAGTGGGGTAAGATGCTTGCAGAGTGGCATACAAGCATCCCTCATTTCCAAGGAAATACCAATATTCAAATTCACATAGGGATTGGGAGCAGCCTGCCCCCTCCTGACTTCCAGATAGAAAAGCTGGAAAAAAAAAGACTTGAGAAAGGAAAAATGAACCCTCCCAGGTTTTGTCTACTGAGCTTCACTGCTTGGTAGGAACTGAGAAATTTGGGGGGCAGGGGGAGAAGAGGAGGTGGAATAGAATAAGGAAAAATAAAATTCAGCCAGATAAAAAATAGACCTTGGGAATTATAGTCAGATGCACATTCTAAACAAAATTTAAGGATCAATAGCCTATGCAAAAATGGGATTTTAGTGCAACAGAGAGGGGTTTTTGAAACTGAAACTGCCGTCATTATCAATACAACTAAGAACAAAATACCCATGAGGGAAGAGACTCAGGAGAAGGGATTAAGGAACAGAAAGGGAGATTTTAAAAAGGAAGAGGTTCATGAGGAGGGACCACCAACCCCACTCCCAGCTATGTGGGACTTCCAACTCCACCCCCATATTACCTGGACCCAGACCCTGTTGTGGATAATAGGAATAAATATTCATAAGGATGATGATGGTTAGGAATTAGTGGTATCTTTGGGAAATTGAAGTAGAACACCTTGTCAACCATAAAAGTTACTATGAAACAACACTGGAAGGGAGTTTAGAATGGTAGAATTTCAAAGCAAGTCTCCCAGGTATCAATAATATCAAACGGGGACTTAGTCTCATGGACTTTTTGATTAAACTCACAGTGGCAAAAAAAAAAAAGGAAAACCTCCATCAATGCTTCTATGTGTTCATCTTATCATATTGTCTGTGTTTTGTGTCTAATCAATGAGAGGAAAAAAGATGTAAAGAGTAAACACTTTTCTGAAGAATTTTCAAAGCCTTCGAAAGTAAAAGTAAGAAAGATAGAAAGTCTCTCTCTTGGTATCTTTCTAACTATAATTCTAGCCAAGTTGGGGAGACAATTGAGAGATGTGAGAAACAAAAGAAGGAATTCTGTTTGCACAGAATTACTATTCCTAGTTTTCCAGGGGTGATAGTGGTGGGATGTTTGGGTGCTTGTGCTTGGACCCTAATTCTAACATTTCTCCTTAGCCTCTGCTTGGGTGCCTGTGCCTGGACCCCAATTCCAAAACCACATCCAGTTCTAAAATCACATCTCTCCCTAGCCTCAAAATACTGTCTCAGGCAGTTCCTCTCCAGTTCAAGGGCAGCATGCCTTAGCAAAACACTTATCTCTCCTCCTGATACTGTGGCCAGCTGCACGTATGGAATTTATTAGTTTGGACTCCCTGTGTATGTGCTAATTGGCTATGCACTGGGCCATAACGATATTTACTACTTACTGACCTTATTGATATGTATCCTAGATGTAGTCAAATGTATTCTCTCTTACATTCATCTTGTCTAACAAGACGTTGATGGAAACAACCTGGATATTTCCAGTCAGCCCTGACAGTTACTTAACTTAGTGATGTTTCAAGGTAAAAACCACACCTCCATGTCAACCCCACCTTGGGCTATTTCCCAGTGAACTCTGGGCAAGATAACTGCTAAGTAGATAAAAAAAAAATACATGTTCCTTTAAGAACTGACCACCCCTTAACCACTCCCTAATCCCACCCCAAAACATCTAATTGACATGTTTCACCCCAAAATGTCCTATAAAAACTTTTCCTGCACCCCTGTAAGGTTGCAAGTTCCCTAAGAACTCTTGCCCCTGTAAAGCATAATAAATCTTTGCCACCTTGACTTGAAGAATGCTTGAGATCATGAATTCATTCCAGATGGCCCTGACCCTCTCCAGTACTCAGGTCCTTGAGGGGCACTCCTCCTCAACTACACTGTCTGGGAACTCCAGTCTGGGGGTTCCTGGACCTCAGCTACAAACCCTCAACATTTTGAGTGGTAACACGATGTAAGTCTGAGGTGATTGGTTCTAATCAGAGCTGTAACCTAGCAGAACCAGGCTTCTGATCAAGTAAAAGGTCAGAAGCTTGTGTTGTACCAGAAACGAGCGAGACACACCACAGAGTATAAGTTTTAAGTGGAGAATTTATTAGCTGGCGGCCATTGGGGTACTGCACCACAAATCAATGGTGATGTGTTGGGGTGATGGCTTGGCTTATATAGGATATGTGGGGGTACAGGGCAGGGAAACAGGAACAAAGGTCCTGGCTGATCAAAAGATTCAGTCAGGTTATCCTACTAGTGGGATAATCTCATTTACATTCCTTGGTGGAGTCACGGAGCCCCAGGGATATCTGCTAGAAAGGGTCTGCCAGGTTATCCTTCAGTGGGATGGTCCTATCTATTGACATTCCTTGGTGAAGTCATGGAGTCCCAGGGGGTTTGCTAAATGCCAAAGATATCTGAGTCCATTCTTTCTGGGGGTGCTTGTCAGTAGCTAGGGTTTCTCAGGGGTTCCTAATTTTCCCTGTATTACACTTGTATGCATGCTTAGCTGTTTAATATTATCCAACACACCCCCAGGGCAGAGTAAGCCAATTTAAATGTACATCCAATGCATGACTAAGGAGGGGGAAACATATCAAGGAGGAAAACATGAAATAGGTGGTTCAGGAAGTTGCATCTAGCCAATGGGGAGCAAAGGAGGAGATTTGAATCAGGAACAGGAAATAAATAGCCTTGTATTAGCCTTAGCAAGTGTGCTCCTTTAGGGAGTTACCCATTCACAATGAATGTAAGATAAAATCTTTCCTAGCTTCACAATGAGTATTGTTCTTTCTAGAGTGAGCACTAGTTTCTCATAGAGACAACACCAATAAGAGGAAAGCTAATCCTTTTCTCCAGTCGATAAGAATTATGGCATTGTAAACTAATTAGAGACTAAATTTGTTATGAAATATAATTTTCTATTATGAATTTCCAAATTGTAGTTTAAATGTTTTCTATAAATGCTGAAATGTTTTAGTGAGTTTTGGGGTGCTACTCTGTTTTAAGGAAAAATAAGCAAAAACTCTGTGAAAGTTACAAGGAAACAACACTTAGACCTTTTATCACTCTTTCTCTGGAGAGCGACAGATTTGTTGTTTTAGTGCAACGGAGGAAGGTGATTTCACTAATTGGGGAGGGGGTTAGCGGAATGGGAAGGGGGAAAGTAGTATCAGTAAAGTTCCAAAGTGAAGAAAAAAATGGGTTCGCAGTTTAAATTTTAAAAACTGCCTAATACTAACTCTTTTCTAGACCCTGAAAAGGGAGAAAATTGTTTAAATCAGGGAGCAACTTAAAAGTAAGTAAAACTTAATTTGGAAGAATGTTTTGTGTTACCACTGTATTTTCTTCTGTGAATGATACAACAGAACTTAATTATTTAGGTAAACTAGAAGCAACACTCACCAAAAGGTATTGGAATAGGCCATACATTTTAAGCTTTTAAGAACCCTAAAGGTAACAGTATTGAAATTAATTGGTATGGCTTAATAAAAACTTGTGCTAATGGTAAAGGAAAGATTCAGTGAAGTAAAGAATAGTTCTATAGATAGTCTGGTATATGATTGGGAAATAAAGACTAGAGGAATTAAGCAAATAGAAGAAAGTAAGAGAAATGTTGGATCAGAATATAAAAGAAACAAGACAGGTACAATTTTGAAGGGTTTTAACCTAAGTTCCCTAGAAGGTTATGAAAGAAAGAGAGAAATTTTAAGCAACTAGGGATAAGAGGAAATGGGTAGAAAGTTAAGAAAGTTGTAATCTGTTTACATTGACAGTATGAATAGAGGATTTGAAAGTTAAGTGTTTGAAGTTTTTTGGAAAGAGGTTTGAGGAAGGGGTTTGATGTCATGTAGACAAGAAGGATGTGAGAAACTTTACTTGGTTATTCTTTGTGATATGGAAGAAATACATTTGCAGCATTGAATTATATGGGGATAACATACCAAAATTCTGTCCTTGAAGGACCATTATAAGGGTATATTTTAGTCCTTATGCAAGGAATATACATTCATAATTTCATTACTACATAATGGAGACTATCTTTGGAATTTCCATGTTTCAGAAAATCTCTACATATCCTAAAAGGCAGTGATAATACAAGACTGTCACTTTAAATCTTTAGCAGTAAACTAAATGAAAGTAGTCAGCCCTATAATTTGAAGTGCTAACAATAAATGGCTCATGGGAAAATTGAGATTCTAAATATTATCATTCGAGACTGTGAACCCAAACTTGATTTGATTGAACTTTTGTCCTGAAATTAAATTATGTGATCTCATTTATAGTGAGATATGTTCTCCTACTAGGATAATTGTGTTAAATTAGAACTTAATGCAAGCTACATTTGATAGTTGGCAATAAAGTGACACGCTGAGAAAACTACATGAATCAGAAAACTTGAGTTCAAATCTCAGAAATGTATTAGCCATGCGATCTTTAGAAAGTCACTTCAGTTGTTTGCCTCAGTTTCCTCATGTGTAAAATGGGATGATGATGGCACCAATCAAATGATATAATAATTGTGGAGTATCAGTGGAGCATACTGCCTGTCACATAGTAAGCATTATATAAATGTTAACTATTATTATTTTTTATTGAATGTAATTACTACATACTGGATTATTCTATACTGGGTTTTAGATGTGATTGGTATAGGAAACTGAAAGTGATAAGATGAATGATTTTTTTTATGTAAGATAATTTTGGAAATACATTTGAATTTATGTCATCTGACTGGTAATAAGTTTTGTTTCATGTTTTAAATACATGATATCATATATGTTATTAAGTTTCTAAATTTTTTCTTATATTGTGAAATTTGGGAAGCCACTATGTCAGAAATGCTGTTAGAAAAATATTTTTTAATTTTTTTTTCTGGACATGGTTAATTATGAATTGAGCTGTTAAAAGACTATAGTCAAAATGTTTGAAAAGATTAAATATTTAATTTGATATATTTTGCTTTAAAATGAATAATACTGATACTGTTGGGAGAAAAAGTAGCAGGGATCTCTTCGAGTTATCTTTGTCTGTGAGGTTCTTTGGGATTTTCTACTTGGGCAAAGTCATAAGACCTTATCAGCCCTACTAACCATTTGTTGTGAAATTCTGAAGTACTGAAGTTACATCTTTGAGCCAACTTTGTAACAACAGACCTTACATTTAAAGATTTCATTTTGCCTCAGGGGTTCACAGGCAATACAAAATTGGATGCTTGCTGTAGTCTGCATTTTTCTAGGGTTTTGAGCCAACTGTAATGTATTCACTGGATGTGTGAAATTCCAAAATGTAATTGTTCTTATATTTTAAATGAAGGGTTATTGAGAAGTTCTTATATGTGCTAATTGTTAACTAATCTTGCAATATAAGAAAAATGATAATGCCCTAGCCCTAAGCTGTGATTAGTTTAAATTTGCTATTTAAGGCAAACTCCCATGGGACTGTAGTTAGGTATTGTTCTGAGTTTGATTTCAGGTATGATTGTCTGAATTGCCCTTATGTTGATAGTCCACCATCCACAAGGAATGCCATGTGCTGCCCAAAGGGAGTACATCCTAAGAACTGCTACAAGTGGGCATCTGTCCCTGGAAGAGGTTGAGGGGATGACCTTGCACAGGGAAAGGTAGGATCCTTTTGACTCAGTTTGCCATTGTGCTCTTTTCTTTCTGAACAGGAAATTTTCCCACCTGGTTACTATTGAGCCTGGCTATGATACCTTGTGAATAATGTGGAACGTGGCTGCACAATTGGCTGTTAAATATGATTCATGCCTGGTATTAAACAGTGCTGAGGATGTTTTCCCCCTACTATGGCATATGTAAGATCAGTCTATGCCTTTGAAGGGATAGTCTTGCTATCATAATCATGTCCCTCTCTTTTTCCTTTCATAGCAGATTTCTATAATTAGGACAGATCAACAGTGGAAGTTTGTTGTTGCAACACTAAACCTACTAATTTATATATTAATACTAAAATGTCTGAGTTACTATAATAGGAGGCAAGTATGAAATATCTTACTAGCTTTAATCTGAATTTGTGGTCAACTCTGTATCCTGAGCATCTAAGTAAATGAATTCTTGGGCTTGCTATCGTCTTGCTAATAGTTATGTATTCCTGTATGACATTAGACCCTTGAAGTATTTCATTCTTTTAGGATGATATGAGGATGATGTATATATCCTCAAAGAAAGGAACAGGGTGAAGATGTAAAAGTTTTGAGGAAAAATCAAATGTTTTACTGAGGTAGAAAACTCTGAGAAAACAATGTGATTAAACCACTAGAAACCTAAGGATTAGGATACATACATACATATATTTAGTAGCATTACCTACAGGATCTCCACAAGTGACCTAGGACCTGAAGATGGTTGAGGAAATGCTTCTACAAGCCTGCCCTGATCCATATTCAGCTGTTTGAGAGATGTACAGGAAATGTTTTCCAGACCCCTGAACATCATGGATGCTGACAAAGGATTTTACACCCCTAAAGCTACTGCTATATCGGATTTCTTTATTCATCTATTGCAACTTTGTTGTGTTAGTCCCGTGTGTTATGGACTGACCCATTCTGTAAGCAGTGTATCATTTTTGCTAGAACTGATACTAATACAGAAACCAAGGCCCTTGCACTGTGCTTTGCCTCTCACATTTGCCCATAGTGTTTATTCAGAGGCCCATCATGTAGTCTCTACCTGCCTTTAAAAAAAAAAATTAAAAGGATTTTGTTAAATAATCTCAAGGTAGAAAACATACTGGTGGGCTGATCACTGATGATCAGTGCAGGATTTAAATCATCAGTGCCAACCACAATGGAATAGGTCTTTTAACCTGTAGGAAGCCAGAGCCAAACAAAGCAGGCCAGAGACAGGAGAGCTGGGAATCAAGTAGGAGTTTAATTTCAAAGTGAGGAAAATACTTGCAAGTGGAAATCCTCCCAAGAAGGAGGGCTTATGGCTCATGGCAGGAGTAGAGTTTTTAAGTATGAAAACCACAAAAAGGCAGGACTCAACACAGTCATTCCTAGGTCTTGAGTAAATAGTTCCCATAGCAGGCCCATGTATGCAGGCATTTTTGAGACAATACGGGTATTCTTGGGTCCTATGGGAACAGTCTCCAAGTTATTAGAATCATCGAGCCTTGTGATTGTCTCAAGTTGTAGGGATCATTGAGCCTTGGGATCATTCAGTGGGGTACAGAACCAGAGTTAGCATGGCAGGAATAGGACTGCAGCCACTTGGTTCAGTTCACTTAGCAGTTAAAGGCACAGGGATTGTTCAGTGTCAGGAGATATGGTTGATCAATTTTTGCTGTCGCATATTGGCTATAGGCCCAGCTCTCCAGTCCAGGATCTCCTGGGAAATGGAGAAATTATAAGTCCCAATTGTGGGGTTTTGCTGTGGCCGAGATCATCCAGAGAGTGAGCGCAAAGGATTTTTATATCTTTTAACATCTTGAAACCAACCATTTTTAAAAATAACTTTTGTAATAAGAAAAAGACAAATCTGGCAAGTACATGTTTATAAAAGGGGATGGGCCATTTCATCTCAGCACCTCCCCCATTACCACATCATAAAAAATGAGATTAGAGATAAGAGGATGAGATGAAGGAGCATGCGTAGGCTGGCAGGTAGGACTTGTTGTTTTTCAGTTATATCTGACTTTTCATGTCCTCTTTGGGAGTTTTCTTGGCAACAATACTAAACTAGTTTGCATTTCCTTCTTCAGCTCATTTTACAGATGAGGAAACTGAGGCAAACAGATAAGTGACTTGCCCAGGGTCACACAGCTAGTAAGTGTCTGAGGCCAGGTTTGAACTCAGGGTTTTCCTCACTCCAGGCCAGGCACTCTAATCAACTGTGCCACCTAGTTGGTGCTTAATAAATCCTAGTTGATCAACTGGAGGTGAAGAAAACAGCAATCCCTACTTAAAGGAGTTTATATTATATTGGGAGAAGCATCATGTACATATATGAATGCCTAGAGAATCAATACAAAGATACTAGCATGTAGAAAGTATTATTTATGTTGTGACTTAAAGGAAGTAAAGGAATCTATGAGATGGATGTGAGTCACGAAGCACATTCCAGGTGCAGGGCAAAGGTGGGAAACGGAATATTTCCTGAATGTATGAGAAATTGAGAGAACAGTTTGGCAAGACTATAGAGTACAGGAAGTACTGATAGCTTCTCAATACCACGTATGTGATAGTCTTATAATTCTACTGTAAGCATCGTGTGTGTGTATAAGAGATGAGGGGCCACCCTATTAAAATCAAACACAGGAGGCTAGAACATCTCTACTGACTCGGTTAGTGGTATAGAGTAGCTGCAAAGCACAAAGATTCTTACGCAATAATGATTTTTTAAAAGAGAAATAAATTAGTTTAGCAAAACCAGTCCACAAATCTAACAAGTCTGACAGACTATGCGATATTCCTTACTCAAAGGCCCTCACCTCTGCTATTAAGGAATGGAACTGCATTTTTTCTTGGTCCAAGCTCTTCACCATTATGTTAGCTAATAGTCTAATAAGGGAATAGGGACTGGACCTGTAATTTCATTCGTCTAGGAAATTCCTTCGACTTACAGTCTTAGCCACCTAGATCGCTGAGAAGTTAATAGACTTGTCCAAGGTCACACAACGTGTGTGTGTGTGTGTGTGTGTGTGTGTGTGTGTGTGTGTGTGTGTGTGTAGCAGGAGGCAGGACTTGAATCTGGGCTATCCGGCGTCCCAGGCTGCCTCTCATAGTAGATTACACCCAAATACGTAACTATAGTGTAAAATAATGCATAATGGATGTACGAGGGATGTGAAAGACAAGCGTAAATTTGAAATTCAGAGGTCAAGGCAGAGATCAAAGATGCGACATTCTAGGTGGGCTTTAGACTCAAACAGGCAGAGCGTCCTGGAGCTACTACATTTGGGCAATAGTTAGTGCACAGAGGGGACGACTAAGGAAAAGGACAGATAAGAAAGTGACACCGGATTGTGGAGAGCCTTGAACGCTGGGTAACGGCGACCGTCTTGCCGCTTACTACAGAAATACTCTGGATTTCCGAGCAGAGGAACACGTCTCTTTCAAACAGAAAAGTGACCGTATGAAGGACGGAGCGGAGAAGAGAGAGCCGGCGGGTCACGAAGCACACAATGTTTGAGGGAATTTGTTGCTTAGGAACGGGAGGGGGGCGGACTCAGACTCGGCCCCAGGGGTCCTCGCAACACCACGGTCTCTGAAGCCTCGATGCCAGCCGGCACCCGGGCTCGGCCGGGCTGCCCAGCTTCAGGCCGGCTCCCTCGCTCGGGGCTGCTCTGAGCCGCAGCCACCCCCTTTATGACGTCATCAACCCGCGTTCCTTGGAACGTGACGCGCGGTTCCACCGCCCGCTGCCGCTCGGGGATCGTCCGCGGCCTCTGCGCAATTGTGGCTGCAGGAGGAGGCGGCGGTGGCCGCGGCTGAGGAGGAGGAGAAGGCGGAGAGGAGGAGGAGAGCGGCGGTGGTGTGGGAGGGAGAAAGGAAGGGGATGTTCCGGGGGCATCATGGCCCCTGCCATGCAGCCGGCCGAGATCCAGTTCGCCCAGAGACTGGCATCGAACGAGAAGCTGATTCGGGATCGCGCGGCAAAGAAACTGCGCCAGTACATTAGCGTGAAAACTCAGAGAGTGACAGGTAAAGCCAGACGCGGGGGTCGCCCCCTCCCCACGCCGGCCCCGCGCCCCCGCAGGGGCCGAGGGAGAAAGAAGGCGGCCGGCGAGATTACACGCCACATGGCTGACTGGATGGGGTGGGAGGCGGGGGAAGGGACGGACTGTGGTAGGAGGGAAAGCACATGGGGCAGAGCGGGGAGGAGGTGCGTGCGCTGCTCCGGGCGGGCGGCGCTCGGAAATGGGGTGTTTGTGAGGGGGACCCCGAGCTGCCGGCGTGCGCCCCCAGGAGAGCAGAAAGAAGACGGGGATCTGGCGTTGTGGGGTTTTGTATTTGTATCTTCTTAGCTAAAAGTGGCAGTGGTGGCAGCGGAGGAAAAGAGCCCAGCGAGGGATCGGGGGCAGTGGGCAAAGGGACGGGAATTTCCGCTGTCAGTTGGGAATGGGAAGATGATAGGAAGTCAGCTTTGGTTGGCATCAGTAGGGCAAGGGCCAAGGTATTGGGAAGCCGACTAGAAAAACTGGACTTTGGAGAACAAGGTATTGAGGACAGAACGTTGTGCTAGATAGAGTTGGTAGTAAACAGTAGAGAGAGAGGACATATTAATGTATGTATGTATGTGTGTGTGTATGTGTGTGTATATATATATGTGTGTGTGTGTGTACATATATACACACACACACACACACACACACACATATATATATATAGCACTTAAGAGCCGACAAAGCTCTCTTACATAATATATCACATTTGGACCTCCCCTCAACCGCTCAGCTAGGTTGTGATACATTTATGCCCCTTTTACAAAAGATGACAACTGCTAGTGAATGGCAGAGCCGGTAGGACTCAAGCCTACATCTTCTGACTCCAGGTATATGGCATTTTCCACCACCCTATACCAGGAAACAACTTCTTTTTCACAATGTGTTTTATGTATCACACACTCACTAGGGTTAGTCCAAGTTTTTTAGCTTTAAGAATTCTCAAAAACCATATTTGAAAGTCATGGAGGCGCTGTGACTTCTGTCTCTGTCCATCATTCACAGTGATAAAGAATTCCTAATCCTTGAAGTATTAACATAAATACATTCTTTTATGTCAGTATTAAGATCAATAACTTAAATTACCTTCGTGTAGCAGATAAGTAGTATACTTTTTTTTTGAGAGCAGGTGTAAGTTGTGAACTAAGGGTAAGATCTTAGATTTAGAACTCAAAGGGTGAATTAGAGGCCATCAAGTGGAACCCCTTTGAGTTAACTGAGGCACAGAGAAATCAAGTCACTTATCGAGAGTCTCACAGCTAGAAAGTGTGTGAGATTGGATTGTAATCTTCCTGACTCCAGTGCCTGCTATGTCTGGTTGCCGCCTCACGTTATGATTTTGTTGCACCTTACTCCTATCTCTTCACCTGGTTTCCTGTTGGAAACCTTTCTCTTCCTTTAATTTTTGTTTTATTCTACTTCTTTGAATTCCTTCAAGAAAAGAACTATTGACAGGAAAGATAGAAGACTTCCCAGAAAAAGAAAAACAGGCTAAAAGAAAGGTCACATTTTCTTATGGATAGAATGCTAGAGTACGGTCAAGAAATTGGAGCTTTGCTTCTAATTTAACTAACTTATATGAGCCCCTGGAAAAGTTATTTGGGATAAGAAACCAAAAAGATATCATTTCTTGAGGTTTCTTGAAAGCAAGAACCCTGCCATTTATTTGTATATTACCCTTTAGTGCCTGGCATACTGTTTTTACTAAATATGTTTGCCCTCACTTGTCCTTCCATCCCCACTATAACAATTGTCCCATATCTTTTCTGCCTTTTGAGGCTGAATTCCTTTGGAAGACCATCTATAATAGGTGCCTCCACTTTCTTTCATCTTACTCACTTCTTAATTCTCTGCAGTCTAACTTCTGACCTTATCATTCAATTGAAACTACTCTTTCCAAAGTTACCAGTGGTCTCTGACAAAGATCTGTCAAATCCAATGGCTTTTTCTCAGATCTCATCCTTCCTGACTGCTCTTTGACACTGTTGATCACTCTCTTCTTGAGTCTTTCTCCTACATTTTTAGGACTCTGTTCTCCTGGTTCTCCTCCTACCTATCTAACCCACTCCTCCTCAGTCTCCTTTGCTGGCTCCTCATCCAGGTCGCATCTTCTAGGTAGGTGCCTCCCTAAGGATTCTGTCCTGGTTCATCTCTTCTCCCGCTGTACTACTTCACTTGGTGATCTCAACAGTTCCCGTGGATTTACTTATCATCTGTATGCTGTTGATCTAAGGTCTACTTATTCAGGCCTAACTTCTCTTCAGACCTCCAGTACCCGTCACCAGATGCATATTACACAACTCAAACTGGATGTCCTGTAGACATCTTAAACCCAACATGTCCAAAGTGGAGCACATTATGTTTCCTTGGCCCCTAGCATCCCCAGTACCATTTTCCCAGTCCCTGAGTTTCACAACCTACGTGTCATCCTCAGCTCCTCACTCTCTCACACACACCCAACCCCCCATATCCAATCTTTTAACAAGACCTGGTGATTTCACCTTTACAACATCTTTTGAATGCACCACTTTCTCTTTTCTTATACTGCCACCATCCCAATGGACTTGTGTTATCAAAGCCTCCCTCAGCACAGAAAGTATAATTGGCCATCAATACAAGAAATTATTATCATAGATATTTTAAAAAAGCAAAACTTTTAGCATATTTTGAGTGTCCAACATCTGATCTTAGTTTCCTGATGATGTTCAGGTTTCCTGACCCGCCCCCAGCAATTGTAGGACTAAGTCTACAGAGTATTCTTTGAATTCATATATAGGATAAGCAGGAATGACGTGTGGACCTGATGTTAATGTTATATACATTTTACTCATTCATTCAATACTTGGGTAATTTAGTAATATTATCTTCACCGTTTTGTTAAGCTGTTCTTTTACCATTACACATATTGCCACATTCTCTCCCAAATTTTTATCTTCCAGAAAGTTTATCACCCCCCAGAGGTGATAGGATACAAGTGTTCTTTCATATTGATTAGTTTGGTATAGAACCAGTAGTGATAATAAATGGAATTCATAATTATAATCACAGTGGGATAGATCCCAACTTAGGATGGACCCAAAAGTACTGTTTTCATTTCATTGTGAGAATGACTGTTCCATTTTATCATTTCAAAGCATGCCAGCATTTAGAACATTCTGAGGTAAATAAAATTATTTTAAATTCATATCCACCAAATCTAGTTTTTATGCATAAAAACTTTAATATTGAATAATTTGAAAGAAACTGGTTTGCATAACACTTTACTTTCCTGAGCCTTTTTCTAATAACTGAAATAAATACTACACATTGCACAAAATGCTTCAGAAATGGATCTTGTTTTCATAGAATTCTCATAAAGTAAAAAACAGTTGGAAAAACCAAGACATAGAGATGAAATGATTTAAGTGTACTTGTATACTTGAGTCCCTTTATTACCAATGGCCAGTAGTCCCGTTCTGTTGTTGAAATCATCGGAATAGGATCAAGACTTGTGGTTTCATTGATATAGGGAACACCCGGGTGAGAAAACTTCCTTAACCAGTCCAGGTACCTTCTCTGCAACTTAAGAGTCATAGAGAATTGCCTAGAGTACTGAGAGGTAAAATGTTTGACTTTCCAAGGGTCACACCAGCCATATGTCAAGTCTAACTACCTTCAAGGTTAACTCTCTGTATTCTAGCCGATGATACTTCACACCAAAAAGAGAATATTGTACTTCAGATTAAATATGTCTCTCTGTCTGGATGTAAAGCATTGCTGGAACTGCATTTTAATTTCATTATTTTTTATTGTGATATGGGTGTTCCCAACTTCATCATTTAACAGGTGAGGAAATTGCTACCTATATACCTTCCTTTTCTTATAGATTCTATTTGCCATTTCTTACAATACACTTTCTCTACCTTCACCACTACTCTCCCTCTATATGGAAATTAGAGGTCCTTCAAGGCCTCTAATATAGACCAAATCCCAAAGGAAGTCACTTTTAACCTCCCTGAGCCTCAGTTTCCTCACATGTAAAATGAAATTAGTAATATTCGGAATGCCCTCATAGAGTTGTTTTGAGGAAAACATGTTATACATCTTATTAAAATGTTCTGGAAAATGTAAGTTATTTTAGTCCTCTGCTTTGTGGACCATTGTGACCCTTGTCTCAATTTTTGTTATTCCCAAGCCTTCCATTTTGATACTGCCTCAGAAGGGCTTGGTTTGGAGCACTACGTGGATTACCTAACTTTGAAGATTGGAGTATGAATCCTCTAAAGTTGGTCTAGTTCTTTTTTGATTCGTTCAACTAATATTTACTGAGTGCCTGCTATGTGTAAGGTACCATGACAGTTATAATTGTACAATTGCTAATGAAAGGCCCTGTAGCACAAGGGTAGAATAAATTCTTGGTATGGCTTCTTCCTCATTTTTGAGCAATATTGTGCGTTAGCAACCTTTCATTTTACAGCTGTTCTCTGATTTTTTTAAATGTACAAGATGAGTCTACCCTCAAAGAAAGTAAATGCTCCTGTCCTGTGAATATGTAAAATTGTTGCAGATTATAGAAGACGTGAATCACCAGAAAGCTAGGATAATATCACTTTTTGAATACAGTAAACAAGCTTGAGTGCAGGAAAGGGTTTGAATGTAGTCATATGTGTTGCTTGCGTATTTTTTATTCTTTAGAATATTAATGCAACTTCTTTAATCCCTGATGTGTTTGCTATCATCCTTTAGATCCTGCTTTCGCTACCCCCAAAAGGTTTATCTTGTCCTTTAATGAAATTTTGATATATTATCACATACAGAATATGTCAGGGTTTCAAGTGCAGCAAGATTACTTTTGTTGGTTTGGTTATTTAGTAACCACTTTTAGAACAATTCAAGAGTATATTTACAGTAAATTTTATTTTCCTATTATTAACATTATCTATAAGACTCTAACCACAGGAATAGAGAAGATAGCTACTTAACATCTAACAATTTTTTAAGTGATTTAGTAAATATTGGTTATATTGCTAGTGAGAAGAGGGAGGTTAGTGTTTTTAGGATGAAAAAGGCATTTAATGCTAGGGAAGGATTAAATATAAGATCACAGAAGGCTAGTATTAGGAAAAAGCCTTAGAGGTCATTTTATACAGCTACCCAGCTGATGGATAAATTCTGTTTTCATCATTCTCACTAAGCCTGTCGCACAACAGAGAGCTCACCACCCCCCATAAAGCAGTCCCATTCTACATTTCAGCAGTTTTGGTTATTTCTTTCTTTTTTTTAGTTTTCAACATTCGCTTTTATAAGATGTTGAGTTTTAAATTTTCCCCCCTCCCTCCACTCCCCTCTCCCTAAGACAGCATGCAACCTGATATAGGCTATATATTATCATATTAAACATATTTCCACAGTAGCATGTTGCAAAGAAGAATCAGAACCAAAGGGAAAAACCAGGAGAAAGAAAACACAAAAAACATCAAAAAAGGGAAAATACTATGCTTTGATCTGTATTCAGACCCCATAGTTCTTCCTCTGGATGTGAATAGCATTTTCCATCATGAGTCCTTTGGAATTGTCTTAGATTATTGCGTTGCTCAGAAGAGCTAAGTCTAACAAAGTCGGTCATTGCACAGTGTTACAATTACTATGTACAGTGTTCTCCTGGTTCTGCTCACCTCACTCAAAATCAGTTCATGCAAGTCTTTCCAGGTTTTTCTGAAATCTCCCTGCTCACCGTGTCTTATGTAACAATAGTATTCCATTACTTTCATATACCACAATTTGTTCAGCCATTCCCCAATTGGCAGACATCTCCTCAATTTCCAATTCTTTGCCACCACAAAAAGAAATAGCTTTGATTATTTAGTGGTTCTTATATTGAACCAAAATCTATTTCCCAATAGGTTCTATCCATTTGTCTTAGAACTACTTTTTATAGCCAAGCAAGATAATCTTAATTCTTCTCCTACGTTCCCAAAACAATAAAAATTCCTATCACCCACACACATGTTCTATAGATCTCACATCATAATGCATATTTTACTTTTCTTCCTTCAGTTGTTATTCCCTATTTTTAGAAAAGGAATAGGAACATTTTCCAATAAGAATTTTATGGGGTTTTTTATACTCTAGGTGGTTTCAGTCAAGAAGAACTATTAAAAATATGGAAAGGACTTTTTTATTGCATGTGGATGCAAGATGAATCTCTCCTACAGGTAAGACCATTTACTTTGAGCTACCTTAACAAAAAAAATTTTTAAAACAAATTTAATAACCCTGTAAGGTAGGTAGAACAGATTCCCAGTTTGGTTAGTTACACATTAGGATATTGGCCACCTACTTCACAGGATTGTTGTGAAGTAAATAACTTAAAGTCATATATTAATATGGGCCATTATTACTATTCAGGAAACCGAGGATCAAAGAGGTTAATTGATTTGCCCAGGATAAGCTAAGCTAGGCAAGTATCTTCAGGGGAAGTCTATTATTCTGTCCAGTATTCCACACTGCCTCAGAAAGAGCAAAGGGATTATGTACCATAAGTTACCTTAAAATGAAAGATGCCCATAAATTTTAGATGTATCTCCAGTCATAATTCAGTAGCTACTCCAATGAGTATCTTTTTTGTTTTACAGGTTTCAGTATTTTGTTTTCAGTATTCAGTTATTTTGTTTTACAGGTTTCAGTGGACAAGATATTTTTCATTGTTCACTTTAACTATGGCTCTGTTCATTGATTTAAGAAATAATGGAATAAATTCTACTTTGGATTTTAATGGATAACCTTTAGCATAGCTGTTTTCTCTAGAGCACATAAGAATTTGTGCTGGTTTACTGATTTTTGCTAATATGAACTTGCTTCAGTTAGGATGATTGTGTAAATTGTTTTTTACTTGCATTGAACATTAGTAAAACATTGTATTTAATAGAAGTAAGAAAAGTAGATCCAGAACCAAACTTGGAATCAGAAAAACTTATTGATATCTCATTAAAATTAATAAGATTTGCTTTCTCCAATGAACAGATTTTCTTTTTTTAAAATATTTTTTACACACAAATATCACCTGATTATATCCTTTAAACCATGTGTGTAGCTCATGATACAACTAATACATGTGCTATGCTGTTTTCCTCCTAATAGTAGGAAGAGTCTTAAACTGATGCTCCTCAGTTCCACGTGGATCAGAGTTTACATTTATCATTCTACTTTGTCTAAAATCATAGATTAGGTCAGTAGTGGAGGAGGGGGAGATTTCTTATGTATTGCTGTACTATACTTTCATTATCAGATCTCACTGTATGCTTCATTGTTTTTTAATTATTTGACTTTTTTTAAAATCACAATATAAATATTAATACCTGTGAAGAAAGAAACTGACTACTGATTTATGTATAATATATATCAGCTTAAGTGACAAATAGGGAATGTTTTCCTACATGCTGCTTAAACAACACCTCAAAGACATATATTCTGGCATAATGAATCAATGGAAGTATGGTTTTTCATATGTGATATGCAAATACTCATATACATTTTCTAGTAGAAATAATGTTGAAAACGGGAGGCTCTGATTTTCTCATCAACAGGTATGAGAGGAAGGCACAGGCCATTATGTTGTCACTGTGCATTGTTACCACATTAACACCAACATCTTTCTCCACCTCACCTTTACAGGAGGAATTAGCTGATACCATTTCCCAACTCATCCATGTTATTAACAACTTGGAGGCTCGTAAGTCTTATTTAATTTTGGGTGACATAGTTGGTCATCGTTCTTTTCTTTCTCTACTTTCCTTTAAAGTTTTTGTCTTCACCTTTAGGACTTAGGGCAAGTGTATAATGTAAGATTTCTACATAAGGTCCGTTTTTATTATGAGGACATAGGCTTCTGAGTAACTACATGCAGACATTGCAAATATCCATTTAAATGTAGTGCTATTTTAACAAATAACCATTCAATGACTAAAAATACTGAAGTACTTTAACAGATACTTTATATAGCTGTATGTATATATTCACCTATTTGAGAGAACCTCTTTGAATGGCCAAATGGACCTTTCTCAAGTTCAGAGGACTGTTTAAAGCTAATGAAAACAGATTGAAGTGATAATATATTTTGGAAGATGGTTCTGAATTTTAAAAGTGATGAGCACGCCCAGCATATCTGAAACAGTTAAGCTTTTGTCTTGAAAAAGAGAGAGCGAAGTTGGCTTGTTATGTTTTAACAAATCAGACCTAATGATTCTAATGGCTTTGTAACCCAAAGTAGCTTTCTGAACTTGAACTATGTTCAGCCAGTAATAAAGGCAAATTTCTGCAGAGAACTACATGCAGAGAAAATGATCACTTCACTTTCAAGTGGAAAAAAGCAGCTCTAAGTTGAGTGCCAATTGAATTTTGAGAAGATAAATGCCTAGCACAGTTCCTGGCACATGCTTTGTGCTAAGTAAGTGCTTGTTGATTGATAAAATGTTTTGTACTTTTGCCCACCCAACTAACATATGACATGGGGTAAAAATGTATAGGTAGATGCTGCAAAGGCTTTGAGGATATTCATAAAAATAAGTGATTTTTAATTGATTGTGGATGCAGGCACAAGTTAAAAAGGCCTATGAATGTGGATCAGAAAAAAAAGTTAGATTTTAATTTGGAGAGGGGTAGGCAAGGATATGTTAAGTGTCTACAGTGTGCCAGTGTTAAGCATTTTACAAATATTATCTTAGCCATAGATAAAGAAAAATGTGTTCCTAGAGGATTCTGCTTATTAAAACATAAACTTCCATATGTTTCCTATTATAAAATCATGTTTTCTCTTTTCTAAAAAAGAACTTATTGGCCCTATTCAGCATATTTTTTATTTCAGGTTGACCAAAAATAATCATTTATAAGCATTAGTATGAATGGTACATTACTCTGAATGTGTTCCTACATATTCGTGTGTTATGTGTAAGACAGCATAATGCATTATATTGGGAATCAGATGTTCAGGTACTTTTGTTCACTCTAGAACACCTATTCATCCAAACCTTTTGGAAAACCATGAATCGTGAATGGAAAGGAATAGATCAGCAACGTCTAGACAAATATTATATGGTAAGAGCTTAGATGGTTTTTTCATTTTATCGTTTTCAATTTTGATGCATGGCATTCTGAGACGCAAGTTAGTCATTATAACATACAGACTCAAAATCTCTGGTTGGGGGAGCTACTCAGAAACTTAAATTAGCCAAAAAAGACCATTCCAAGTACAAAAACAGAATGTAAAATGAACAAACATAAAAATTAAAGTTATAGAAATAGAAAGGTTCATCTTTAGCCATTATTTGCTTGCATATTTGAAAAATTGAGGTTTGGATCACTTCTGTGCTGTTATAAAAGGTACATCTGGGAAATACTACTTTGGTACCATATTATCTGGGGGTTACATTTGGTCACAGTATAAGCCGTCAGCATCTGGACTGCAATAGTTGTGTCGATAACCTTTTTTCACTGAACTCGTTGGAAATGTCTACTTTCTCGTATAACAAACTTTTTTTACCTTTAGCTAATTCGTTTGGTCCTGAGACAGTCCTTTGAAGTACTGAAGAGAAATGGTTGGGATGAGAGGTTAGTAATCCACAGGATTTAGCCACAGCACAGTATTTTGCACAGAGCAACCAATTAATAAACAGTTGTTGAATGACTCTATTAAGAGCATACTTCAGGATCATGGATTTACTTAAAGCTTCAATCAAGTAGTAAAGTATTTGAATATCAAACACAGTGCCAAAGGCATTTTATGGTTTAAAAGAAGTATATCACAGTACTTGTCCATATAAGTTGAGAGTACAAGACATAAGTGAAAGTTAATTGGGGGCAGCTAGGTCATGCAGTGGGTAGTTAACTGGCCCTGAAGTCAGGAGGACCTGAGTTCAAATCTAACCTCAGACGCTGTGGGCACTATGCTTACTAGACTATGGGCAAGTCACTTAACCCTGATTGCCTCCAAATCTATCTATCTCTCTACTATCTACACACATACACACACGAGAAAGTTAATTACAAAATAGCAGTACATACTGATAGGAAGTTCTAATTTGTGTGGTACATTTAAATAATAGGAATATTTAATAAGGTTCTGATGGTGCAGTATGGAAAAAAGTACAAAAGGAATTAAGGCAGGGATCAGTGTGGTCTGGTAGAAAAGATTTCATAGAGTAGGTAGGACTTCCACTGGCCCTTTCAGGATAAATATGGAAAACATAAATGTTCCAGGGAAAAGAATGCACAGAGGAGACAGAATAAGCAAAAATACACAATGGACTTGGGGTGGGGTGGGGAAGATGGTGAGAAGAGTCCTTTTGTATTTTTAGTTCAGTTTTTTTCTTTGTCCAAATTCTCCAAATTTTTATTGCATTTTGGTCATTTTGCATTTATTATGGGATCATAGATTTATAGCTAGAAAAGCTCTTGCATCGTATTTTATAGATAGGAAACTGAGGTTCAAACGAGTTAAGCAAGTTACTCAAATTCACACAAGTGATAAGGAGCAGAGCTGGGAGTATAATCCAGATCCTCTGCCTCCAGAGTCAGCAGTTCTTGGGTAAGGTCAGTGTCGTAAGATAAAATTAGATTTTTTTTCTTTGTGTTTTGGAGTCCAAATATAATTCATCAATATTCATGTAGCTCCTGAATTAAGAGCACTTGCATTATGAATTCATACAAAGGCATTTGAATGAAGAACACTTGGATTCTGAACAACTCATGAGGGCACAGTTTATTTTCCCAAACCCAAATCCAGCCTTAAGCCAACAAATGCCCTCCCTTTACTCTTGATGCCCTTTGCTGTTGGGGCTCCCTTGCCCCTACTCAGCCTACACACTAGCTACAAGAATTGTTGGGGCAGTGGGTCTTTACAGGAAGACAGTGCTGTGGTGGTTCTGCTGGACCACTCAGATCATCTACCTGGACCAGCACTCCTGTGCCACTTTACAAGACAACCAGTATGCCGCATTAAAGAACACAGCAAAGAAAGGAGTGGAAAGAAACCTTCAAAGGGAAATTAAAAGAAAAACCGGAGCAAAGTACCAAAAAAGGAAAAAGACCCCAATGCAACAAATAATAAATCACAGGATTCCAGATTTGGAAGAAATCACAAATAAACACAAATATATACAAAATATATCTCAAAATAGAAAGGTTCATCTCCAAAAATGGATGCCGCTTCCCACATTCCAGACTAGTAGTCAATCCAGCCTTTGCTTGAAGACCTTGAATCAGGTGAGCTTTGTGGGCACCAGGAGCACTCCATGCCCTGTTAAGAGGTCTCTGTTTACAGGGTGGAGCCAAGATGGTGACTGGAAAACAGGGACTTGCTTAAGCTCTCCACCAAAGCCCTCCAAACACCTGTAAAAATGGCTCTGAACAAATTCTAGAAGGAAACAAGCCTCCAGCCCAAGACAGCCTGGGTGGTCTCCGGGAAGGGTGTATCACACCGTGCTGGGAGTGGAGCACATGGGTTGTGCCAAGACCAGACCAGGAGTTGGGCAAAGCAGGCCTTAGGGCCCTGAACCACTGATCTGTGGCAGTTAACAGACTTCTCAATCCACAAACTCCAAAGACAGCTGAGCAGAAAACCGCTGAATCAGGGTGAGAGAAGTGCCCAGTCCGCCCCCAGCCCTGGGGGCAGTGGAGGTGGCCTGGCGGCAGCAACAGGAAGCTCCTGCAGCTGCTTCCGGAGTCCCTGGCCCACCTGGTGGGAGGAATAGAGCAGTGGATCAGAGCGGGAGTGCAGGGAGCACTTTGCTGGCACAGAGGCAGGGTTCTCTTGCTTTGCCCTTCTTGAATCTGGGCAATGATTTGCTAAAGGAGACCCAAAAATTCCTGAAGAAAAGAACACCTTAAAAAATAGCCTAGCCCAAGTGGCAAAAGAACTCCAAAAAGCCAGCGAGGAGAAGAATGTCTTAAAAAGGCAGAATTGGCCAAATGGAAAGACCACTGAAGAAAATACCACTTTAAAAATTAGATTGAAGCAAGTGGAAGCTAGTGACTTTATGTGAAATCAAGATATTATAAAACAAAACCAAAATAATGAAAAAATGGAAGACAGTGTGAAATGTCTCATTTGAAAAACAACTGACCTAGAAAACAGATCCAGGAGAGATAATTTAATAATTACTGGAGTACCTGAAAGCCATGATCAAAAAGGGGGGGGGGTAGACATCATCTTTCAAGAAATTATCAAGGAAAACTGCCCTGATATTCTAGAGCCAGAGGGTAAAATAGAAATAGGAAGAAGTCTCAGTTTACAAGAAAGGTAGTGTGCCATCATGGAAGCAGCCTTGTCCTGACTCAGGAGGCCTGAGTTAAAATGCCAGGTTTTAGCTGTGTGACTCCAGAGCTAAGGCAAGTCACATGACCTTTCTGTGCTTCAGTTTGAAAAAAAAATAATAAATGAGAAAGTGTTCTGTAAACCTCAGAGTCTGTATATGTGTGTCAAGCTCAGTCTGTCCTTTGAGCTTTACTCCCACATCACTCCCGCTTACTCAAACTGAATATCCTTGAGGCATCTTAAACTCAGCATGTCCAGAACTGAACTTATCAGCCTTCTCCCCAAACTCCCTTATTTGAAATTTCCCTACTCCTGTCCAAGGCAGTGCAGTATCCTCCTCACTCGCCCCCACCCCCTCACCAGCCACACATACCCAGTCATTTGCCAAATCTACCACTTTTACCACTTCTGTTTCCACAACATCTTTGGCATCTGGCTCCCTTTTAACAGCTACCACCTTATTTCGGGTCCTCACCTTTTATTTGGACTACAGCAGTGATCTCCCTGCCTTGAGTATCTCACCTCTCCAGGCCATAGTACATGCTGTTTACAAAGTGATTTTTCTTAGGTGTAGATGTGATCATATGACTCCCCTACTAAACCAACTCCAGTGGCTTCTTGTTTCTTGTAGGATAAAATATAAAGTATGCTATTTAGCCATTAAAACCCTATACTAGGGGCAGCTGGGTGGCACAGTAGCTAGATCACTGGTACTGGAGTCAGGAGGACTTGAGTTCAAATCCAGCCTCAGACCTATTCACTAGCTGTGTGACCCTGGGCAAGTCACTCAACCCCAAATACTTGCCCCCCCCCCCCCAAAAAAAAGCCCAAACCCTGTACAGCAGGTAGAGCCCAAGGTGTCAGAGAGAGAGAGGGGAAGCGTTTAGCCTAGCTCAGCCCTCACACCCAACTTCCTCAACAAAGATTTAGAGAATGCACAAGACTGAATTCTAATTGGGAAAGCCAAGAAGTCACGATGTGTCATTTTTCCAGCCCAGGGCAGCTTAGGTAGAAAGACACTGGGAAAGGAGTCTATAAAAATCTGTAAGCAAAGCCTTGAAAGCAAAATGCAGCTTGAATACAAGTCCAACAAGCATCCCTAGAAGAGTTAAAGAAGGAAGTAAAAATATTTTTAAAACCAAATGAAGCTGTAGAGGAAAAAATGGGAAAAGATGTAGGGAAGAAAAATATGGAAAGAAAATTAACAGCTGGGTAAAGCCTTATGCTACTTGGCCTCAACTAGTCTTTCTAGGCTTATTGGCCATTACTCCCCTTCCTGCACCCTGTGATCCAGCTAAACTTGCCTCTCTGTTTTTCACACATGACAATCTATTTACTTTCTCCATTTCTTTACTGGCTGTCCTTCATGCCTGGAAATACACTCATTCCTAGATTCACCTTCTTCTATGAAATGCATCTCAGTCACTATCTTCGTGAAGCCTTTCTTAATCCCTCAAATTACTAATGTGCTCCCTCCCAAACTACCTTATATTCAAATACTTTGAATATATATATCTTAGTGTATTTAGCATAGTGCCTAGTATGTAGTAAGTACTTAGTAAATATTTGTTAATTGATTGAAATGTGAGTTTTTATAGTTGTTACTAAGAAGAAAATACTAACACTTTGAGCTGTTTGACAACTATTTTCACCTTTTAACTATAACACATATAATAGTTGAGAAATAATTATGTTGTGTTTTTTTCACTAGCCGGATCAAGCTTTTTCTGGATGTCTTGATGAAGGAAATTCTGCACCCTGAGAGTAATTCTCCTAATGGAGTAAAGTTTCACTTCATTGACATCTACCTAGATGAGCTAGCAAAAGTGGGAGCAAAAGAGGTAAGGCCAGCATCTTGTCTGGGGTTTGTGTTGCTTGGTTAAGCAACAATATTAGCCACTCAGGTAGCTGAACTAACCTGGTATATTTTTAAAGTTACATTGCTTCATATGATACTGCCCTTTAAGAAATGAAGTTTTTTTTTTTTTTCTGGTGTAGAATTAACCAAGTTTCTTATAATCTTCATTCATGACATAACATTGATAATTCAGATAATTGAGCTTGGAAACTTGCTGGCTAGGAGAAAATCAAGGACTTCATAGGTCAGAATTTCTCTAGCTCCTGGCTTTAAATATTGGAGCCATGGCATGGTAACTAGGTGAACGAGGTAGCTCTGAGGACACGTGTGTGAATAATAAATATCTCCTGTTAATGAAGAAATAACTTTTTAAAATTCTAAGTCAAACAATATTGAAATGCTTCAATGGTTCCCTTAAAGTGTTTCTCAAGAAACTTACTGCCTGCAACATGTTTGAAAAAGAGACAAAAGCTATTTTCTTTGTTCTTATTTTCTCTATATTGTTTCTTATTTTAAATTGCAGCTTGTGGCAGATCAGAATCTCAAGTTTATTGATCCATTCTGCAAGATTGCAGCCAAAACTAAGGAGTAAGTAACCAAGAAGTAAAATTTATGTTTGCTGCCTCGTATATAACTTTTCTTCAAATTCTCCTAATCTTGGGGTGGTGGGCAAGGGGGGCAGGGGGGAGAAAAGACCATCGTGTAGCCAGTCATGCCACATCCTGAATCTTCCTGTTTTGCTTATAAGACTTTGTGTGTCCTTGTAGTCTTGTGACTCTGGCACTGTCATTTAACCTTTCTGAGTATCTGTTTTCTTGTCTGCAAAATGAGAGTAATCCTTGTACCCCCTCCTTCACAAGGTTGTTAGGAAGAGGCGCTTTTGAACCTTAAAGTGCTATGTCAAGTGTGAGGAATAGCTGTTAGTTGAAGGGAAAGATAGCAACCAAATCTGAAATACCAGTTAGTTAAACACTAAAGTTTTTACTGATAGCTTAGCTGCTATTTAACCCTGTTTCTAATTACTCAGGCAGTGTGATCCACTGTCTGTTTTCCATTACACTTTACTGGTCACTTAGTGCTTTTATCACTGTGGTTGGTTAATGTATAAGTGGATATTTCTTTGTACTTGGTCGTTCAAATGCTTGTTGACTGATGGATTAACCTTAAATACAAACAAGTCAGAATCAGAAATTTAATCATTCTCATTCCTTTATGCATCTTTGCACAATAGGTCTCATTAATTTTAATCTCATTCTTTTCCATATGCTTCTATCCTCAGCCATACGCTGGTACAAACGATAGCTAGAGGAATCTTTGAAGTCATTGTGGAGCAATCCCCATTTGCCCCTGAAGATCTAATGGAGGAACAAAAGACTAATGGTGACAGTGAGCTGTCTGAGGAAGAAGAATCTGATAATGAGTTGACATCTAAAAAAGCAATCATTAAAAAGAAACTGGGTAAGGAATGTCTTGAATTTTCATTTACATAATAAAAGCTGACCTTAGGACTTTAAGGTCTCCAAAGCATTTTACCTGTTGTAATCATTTAATCTTCAAAATACCATGAGGGAGGTGCTATTATTATCCCCATTTTACAGATGAGAAAACCAATTCTCAAATTGTGTGACTTCCCCATGACTAATGTCAGGCAGGATTTCAAACACAGATCTTCCTGACTCTAAGCCACCAAGGTGGAAACTCATTAAATATCAACCTAAACTGCCTTTTATACATTTGCTGGAGACATGGTGAATTCTAGGACTTAACACATTTTCAGTATAAAACACTGACACCAAGGACAATGCCATACTATTTCTATCTAGGCTACTATGTGCATAGTTATGTTGTAACCTGGCCTTACACATATTTCCAACATTTCTTTTTTTAATGTTCTCTGGACATCCCTCAGTGTTACTGATACTAGATTTTCATTATTCATACCAACATTTTTAAGTCATAGGATTTCTATTCCTATTTATATGAACAACTTAGGTGAAGAATTAAATGGCCTTATGAAGTTTAATAGTGGACCTGCAAGTAATTCAGACTTCATTATCTTTAGATAGTACAATCTTCCTACAGTCTTAGTTTCTTAAGGTATTTCTCAAAAGAAAATTTAAATATGATAGGTGTGTGAAATTTGTTTAAGTGCCATCTTTTCTAAGTATGATGTCCAAATAGGATATGAAAGAGATCATGTAAACTAAGAGCTTGAAACAATCTTCTTCCACAAAGTTCTTTTGGGGATGGGAGAAGAGGTGTTTATAAGTGGTAGCAGGAAGGGACAACCCACGTGTTTGAAAAATTCTCTTTATGTTGACTTCTTGTTAAGAAAGGGCTATTGCCAAGTTTAGAGTGAGAAGTAATAGAATACTAGTGAAATCTGTATTCCATGTAAGCCTTACTCTGATGCTTCATTGTATTCTGGGGGTGACCCTGGGTTCTAAAGGCTATGCCAACTGAGCGCATTCTATCAGACTAGGAAAGCTTTATGATCCCAGTGATGCCCCCTCTCTGCTTTCCAACAGCGCACCTGCCTGACAGTGGAGAAGCTCATCCACAAGTAGGCTGGCTGTTAGGTGATAAATTATTTGGGCATCACAACTTGTGAAACAGAAAAATACAAAAAGGGTTTCAACCCTGTGTAGCCTCTATTTTTCTCTTAGTGATAGTAGAATAAAAAGAAAGTATTAGGTGCTAAGTATCAAAATTTTTAAACTGTGTATAAACATTACTTTAACTGTTGGTAAAATTCCTGTCCAATGAATGATAAAAGTAACTGAACTCTATCAGTAATGTAGTATACTGGCCTAGAATCCAGAAGATCTGACCTGAAGTCAAGAAGACCTTAGTTCAAATCTGGCCTCAGACACTTACTAGCTGTGTGACCCTGGGCAAGTTGTTGAATCTGTTTGCCTCAGTTTCCTCATGTGTAAAAAGGGGGATAATAATAGCACCTACCTCCCAGGTTCGTTGTGAGGATCATATGACATCATCGTAAAGCACTTAGCACGGTGTCTGGCAAATAGCAAACTCCAGGTAAATGTTACCTGTTATAAGTATGTATATATTAAGATCATGTGAGATGGTAAATATAACCACAAAGATAACTTTATTCAGTAGTCCTCTCATTATAAATAAACATCATCAATAATTGTAAACATCAGTCATAAAACAGGGAGATAGACGCTCTCCAAGGGTTTCTGTCACTTTTGTGGAGAATATTCTCTACAGAGTCCACAGAGAAGAAAAATTTCCATAGATAGAGATTCTCCAGATACTCCTTTTTGTGGATGATATTGTGATTATTTAATTAGCCCCCAAATACCAGTTGTTCACAGTTGATATACATGACCACTCAGAAGAAATCAGCCGGACAGTTCTCAGGAGGAAAGTAAATTTATGAAGAATGCCTGTTCAGATGACATGACGTGTATTGTGTGGGTAGATGGTCTGTTGCCTTAACCCACTAGTACACATATGTCACGGATAACAGGTGTTATAAATGGACAGCAATTTTGTTTCAGAAATTTTTCCTCTTAACTTTCTTCTTAACTCTGGCATCTGACCTCGTCCTCAAACTAAAACTTCTCTCTCCAAAGTTACCAGTGATCTCTTAATCTCCATATCTAATGTCCTTTTCTCAATCCTCATCTCTCTTGAATTCACTTTGACCTTTAACACTTTTTGAGATCAAGATTAATCATTACATTAGTTAGAATTCTCTTGTCTTTTCATCACATTGTTTTCTTTTACATTTTGAAAATTATTCTAATAATTCTGTTACCTTTCCACCAGCTCATCAAAGTCTTTCCAAATTTCTCTGAATTTCTTATACATGTTTTTCCTTGTAGTGCAATGATAATTACATTCATACTACCACTTTAAAGTTGTTCCCCCAATTGATGAATGCCCACTTTGGTTCCAGTTTTCTGCTGCCACAGAAAGTGTTACTATGGTTATCTTTTTATATGTATATATGACCTTCCCTTCTGTCTTTTATCTCTCTGAGCTACAAAATACTGAAGGTTGCATGAAAAATGATTTGGAGTTGGGGAGAGGGATGTCAAGGCTGCTATTTGAAAGGTATCCCATAATTACCAAGAAATGCAATATGTCAAGCAAGATATGCTATTTATATTTTGAATGCCTTGACAATTTAAATGTTTTTGGCATCATTTTGAACTTTTTAACTTAAAATGAGAATCCAGTGAATTTCTCTTTTTTGCTTCTGCTGATGTTCAAGTCTACCTAGGTTGCATAATTGGGAAAAAATGGTAATAATGGTCATTGACTGGCATTATCTCTGTCCTTTAATCTATGGAAATATGAGTTTTCCCCTCCTCAAATTTTTTCTTTTTTAAAATTTACTTTTATGAACTTGACAGACATTAATATAAAGCCATGAACATTTTAATATGCAAAAAGAATATCATACATGAAATTGTGAGCTATTACATACATTTTTAAAAATTGTATATTAAATTTAACACAGGAGTTCCAACACTTCCTTCTTGTCTATAACTCCTTCTGACCTTCCTTTTCTCTTTATAGTTGCTTGATGATCCATAGATGCTCTTTTTCTTTGCAGTTTTTATTTGGGGGAGGGGAGAGGGCAGATTTGAGTTATCATTACTAGTTTTGTCCCACACCCCAAATGGAAGGCCTCCCTTGTAAGTATAGTCAAACAATATAAATATGTCTGAAAACATATTTATCATTTCTACAGCTGCGGACTATAACAATAAGTGGGAAGTGTGCTTAATTATCAGTCTGCTGAAGTCATGATTGGTCATTGCATTTATCATGAAATCTTTTGAAGTTATTTTCCTTTATGCTATTGTAGTCATTGTTTAAATTGTTTTAACTGCTCATTTTTCTCCTCATCAGTTCATACAGATTTTCCCAGGTTTTTCTGAATCCATTTTTCATCATTTCTTCCAGCATAATAATCCATTATATTCTTAAACCATAATTTATCCTTTCTTCAATCGATGGACATGCTTCTTGCTACCATAAAAAGTGCTGCTATAGATATTTGTGTACATATAGATTCTGTCATTTATCTCTTAAGAGTTGTATGTATGATAATATCTCTAAGTCAAACTGTATAAAAAGCTTAGTCTTTTTGTTTTTCTTTTTATGTAGTCATTTTCATTCTGTGTGAATTTGTTTCAATGTTTCTACATATTATTGGATTCCTTTTTCCAACCCATTTTGTGAGTGAGTTCATCCCATTCACATTAATAATTATATTCTTCCATCATATGCTCTTAATACTTTTCCCCTTTTTGACCTTTCCTCCTCTCTACCCCTCCCCACCAAAGGTGCAGAAAGATAGGAAATAGGGTCAACATTAATAGTCTGTAATTGTCGTCTTAGCCCCCTTCTCTGCCCATACTTTCATGACATCCCTCAGTCACTGGTTCTTAAATTCTCCCTCCATCCCCATCTATTTTCTTGTTGAATTTCTTTTATTTCTACATTATGCTCTGTGTGTGTGTGTGTGTGTGTGTGTGTGTTCAGCCATCTTTATTCGCTTTAAATAAGAGTGAGGTTCATGGGATGGATGCCCACTCCCTTCTCCATGTTTTATATACTTTTATCTTGGACCCAAATATGAGAAATAGTAAATTCTTTCCCATTCTTACTCATTTTTGCCTTAATGTATTCCTTTCTCTCCTTCCCTTTTATTTCCTCTCTTAAAACCAATAAAACCACATCTAAGCCTTGCATTTGTCTTTTTTTAACTCACTATGAATCTTGGAGAAGTGGGATTCTAAAGGGATACCTGTCTCTTCTGTCCCTGTTAGAATAAAAGTACTTGTTCATCATTTAACCCAGTCAGCTTCCTAAAAAGTAGTAGGTTTCTCTTGTCTCCTATGTTTGTGTTTCAAAAATTCTACTTAATTTCCTAATTGATAAATAGTCAAAGGATATGAACAGGCAGTTTTTTCAGAAGAAGAAATCAAAGCTATCTATAGTCATATGAAAAAAATTCTCTAAATCACTACTGATTAGAGAAATGCAAAATTAAAACAACTCGGAGATACCACCTCATACCTATCAGATCAGCTAACATGGCAGAAAAGGAAGATGAAAAATGTTGGAGGAAATGAGGAAAAATTTGGGGCACTAATGTACTTTTGGTGGAGTTGTGAACTAATCCAACCATTCTGAAGAGAAATTTGGAACTGTGCCCAGAGGGCTATAAAACTACCTACCCAGCAATACCCCTGCTAGATCTGTGTCCCAAAGAAATCAAGGAAAAACGAAAAGGGACCTCTATGTACAAAAATATTTATAGCAGCTTTTTTTGTGGTGGTGAAGAATTGAAATTGAAGAAATGCCCATCAGTCGGGGAATGGCTAAACAAATTGTGATGGATTGCTGTTGTGCTATAAGAAAGGATGAGCGGAATGGTTTCAGAAAAACCTGGGAAGACTCATATGAACTGGTGCAGAGTGAGGTGAGCAGAACCAGGAAAACGTTGTACACAGTAACAGCCATTTTGTCCAGTGATCAACTGTGAGTGACTTGGCTGTTTTGACCAATGCAGTGATCTAAGAAAATCCCAAAGGACTTAAGATGAAAAATTCTGTCCACCTCCCAGAGAAAGAATTGATAGAGTCAGAGTACAGATTGAAGCATAATTTTTCACTTTATTTTTCCTGCCTTTTTTTTGAAACATGGCTAATATGGAAGTATGTTTTGCCTTATTTCATATAAATAATTGATACCACAGTCCCTGCTCTCAAGAAGCTTGTACCATCTAATGGGGGAAACAGCATACAAACAACATTGTGCATACGAGGCATATGTGGTATAAATGAGAGGTAACTTTAGAGAGAATGCAGAAGCGGTGAAGGGGTCTCTTGTAAAAGGTGGGATTTGAGCTGAGTCTTGAAGAAAGCCAGGAAGCCTAGGTGGGGAAGGAGTATATTCCAGCATTAGGAACAGCCAACAAAACATCATGGTGTCAAGAGATGAAGTGTCTTTGAGTGAAGAGTTGCAAGAAAACCAGCATTACTAGATTATAGAGTATGTGGAAGAGAATAAAGTGTAAGAAGACTGAAAAGTAGGGAGGGACAGATTGTAAAGGACTTTATAATTGATCCTAGAGGTAATAGGGAGCTACAGGAGTTTTTTGAAAGAAGGATGTGGTCACATCTGTGCTTTAGGAAGATCACTTTTTCAGTTTAATTGAAGATAGATGAGAGTAAGGAGAGGCCTGAGGCAAGGAGACCAGCCGGCAGGCCACTGCAGTAGTTAGGCTGTGCACACCTCTTGACCCAGTAATGCTGCTACGAGAACTATACCCTAAAGAGATGTACAAAAAATTTATAGCAGCATTTTTTCATGGTGACAAATGGAAACTGAGGGGGTGAGGAGAGTCCATCAATTAAATTATGATATGTGAATGTAACGAAGCACTGGGATGGTCAGATAAACCTGGGCATATTTGTTTGGACCAATGCAAAGTGAAGTAAGCAGAACCAGGAGAAACAGTATTGGAATGACAATCAATTTTGAAAATCTTGGGAACTTTGGTCAATGAAATGACAACCACAGTTCCAGAGAACTCATGATGAAACATGCTCTTTACCTCCAGAGATAATGAACTCAGTATGCAAATTGAAATGAACTCAGAATGCAAATTGAAAAGCGAGGGTTTTTTGGACATGGCTAATCCAGGAATTTGTTTTCTTGACTACACGTGTTTGCAACAGGCTTTATTTTTTGCCATTGGGAGAGAGGGAAGATGGGAGGGAGGAAAGAGAATTCAGGCCTGAAAATAAAAGAAAATCGAATTTTAAAAAAATTTGAAATGTAACACAAAAGCTTTTTTTTTTTAAACTAGTCTAGATCCAAACCAGGGTGGTGTCTATGTGGGTGAAAAGAAGGTTGCATATAAGAGAGGTGTTATAAATGTAGAAACAAGACATGCAGCATATTAGATAATGGGGCAGTGAGTCGGTGAAAATGACAGCTAGGTTGCAAGCCTGGATGTCTGGGAGGATGGTGGTACCCTTAATAGAAATAAACAAGTTAGGAAGAGGGGAGGATTTGGGAGGAAGGATAATGAGTTAATCATCTTCTTGTGCGGCCCTGCACTAGAGTTTTCCAGCTTTTCCATTTGGTTTTACTGATTATTGCTTCATCTCTGAACTTTTAAAATTTTTGCTGGGGAGTTATACTTGGCTATAACCTTAAGATCTCAAATGCATTCCTAGCAGGATGAATGTCAGAGAGAGGAAAAAACCTGACTTGATCTGAATTCAGAACCATGTCCCCTCTACTGCTGCCTCATCTTGGTATTTACCTCAGAGTCTGGGGCCTCCACACCTAGAACAGCCTCCCTGTACCCTCCTCCCAATCCCTTTCACCTCCCAATCTCTTTCTGCTCACCATAGGTTTTCCTCTGCAAGGCCCGTTGGTGAGTGATTCATGAAGGCTGCATTTTGTGGAGGGACCAACACTGATTTGCTTTTATTCTTCTCCAGGCCCTGTTCCTAGCTTCTTTTGGATTTCAAAGTCATGCCCCCCTCACCTGACCCCTTCTTGCCTCCCTTTTATAGGTTATCTTCTGCTTTTAAAATGTAAGCTCTTGTGGGGGTGGAGATTGTCTTTCTTTTAGCTTGTGTTTGTATCCCTGCTGTTTACATACAGTGCCTGTAACTCAGCATTTAATAAATGCTTGTTTTCTTTCTTCCTTGATCTGTGTGCAGTATAGAAACATTTCTAGAAGGGGGAATTTGTGATTGTGTATTTTCAACTACTTATGTAGAAAGTCTGGCTGAATAAAGAGAGGAAGAAATGTATGTGATATCTCTAACTTGTCTTTAGCCCTGGTGGCTGAACAATTGGAGAAATTTTAATCTTTGGGAAGGTATAAACGATCATTAAAAGCTATCAGTTTTCTACTTGAATTATTAGGTTCCCCTACAAGTAACGGTTCTTAGGTACTTGATATTTGAAGCCTTTTGTAAAATATCTTGGATTTCTTTTGCCTGCAGTAGGCAAATCTTCAGCAAGAAGAGATGAATGTAATATTGAAGAGGAGAAGGATGATGATGGGACCTCTGAAGACGCAAGTCCACTTCTCCAGGTTGGTGGCTTTTTTCACTGTACATAGTATATAGATTTGCCGTTAATAAGCTGAAAGTCATTAGCTTACCTGATTTCATTCAGAGCCAAATCCAGTTAAGCAGTAAGGCTAATGACGTGGGATGCTGTGTTCCCTCTCTTAAATTTTGTAATTCTTAACTTAATTTTTAACTTTTTTTAAGAAAATTTAATAATTTTCAACAGCAAAAAGGTTTTTCCATATTTTACCATTTTTGTTAAAGTAGGTAATAAATTATAGACATTACTTTCAGAAGAGCCCTGCTTGTCTCTGCTTCCTTCTAAACCTTCTATTCTGTGCACTTTAAAAAATGTTTCAGTGGCTTTTTTTCCCTTTGGTATCACTTGCTAACCAATTGGTTGGCAGCTCTAGGTGGCTCAGTGGATAGAGAACTAGCCCTGGAGTCAGGAAGACCCAAGATCAAATCCAGCCTCATACACTTGTGTTACCTGGACTAGTCACTTCACTTCTGTCTGCCTTAGTTTCCTCATCTGTAAAATGAGGATAACAATAGTACCTACACCAGTTTTCATGAGGATCAAATGAGAAGATTTTTAAAGCCCTTTGTCAACCTTAAAACACTTTATAAGTGCTAGCCGTATGGTTAGTCACTAAACCACCTCCTCGTTAAACACAGAGAAGGGGGCAGCTAGGTGGCACAGAGTCAGGAGGACCTGAGTTCAAATCAGACACTCAACACACTTACTAGCTGTGTGACCTTGGGCAAGTCACTTAACCCCAATGGCCCTGCCTTCCCCCCTCCAAAAAGAAAAAAAAAATAGAGAAGGGAAAAAATCCCGTAGCAAACATCCCGAGTCCGTACATAGCCATGTCCAGAAATGTCTGTCTCTTAAGACGTGTGGTTGGCATTAATCAAAATTCTTGAGTCTTTCAAGATTATGATCAGATAAAGTAATTCATGAACATAGAAGTTGAGCGTGTTTGGGTCATGGCAAGATGAAGGATTTGACCATCTCTCTTTATAGCTGAGGTGAGGTAGGGTTCCATTCCAGGTTTAATTGTTCTTGGTTGTAAGCTTGTATTTTTTGCCTTTTGGAATATTGTATTCAAAGTTCTCCTCTCTTCTTTTGGTAGAAGCTGCCAAGTCTTATGCGATCCTATTCGATGCCAATTGCTTGGCATTTGACCTACTTCTTTGTAGATACTTATATTTTTTCTTTGGCTTTTTTTGTTTGTTTGGTTTTTGTTTTTGTTTTTTTTGGCAGGGCAATTGGGGTTAAGCGACTTGCCCAAGGTCACTATATTTTTTCTTTGACATGTTTGACTTGGGAGTTCTGAGTTTTAGCACTATTATTTTGGGGACTTTCTATTTGCAGTTCTTTCTAGGAAGGAATTCATTGGTATATTCTCTCTGTTTTCACTTTGCCTTCTGGTTCTAACAGATCTGGGTACCTTTCATTTACGAGTTTTTTGTAATAAGATATCCAGGCCCCTTTTTGGTCATGACTTTCATCTAGTCAGATGATTCTTGTTTTGTTTGTTTGTTTCCTCCTTGACCTATTTTCCAGGTCATTTTTTTTATAATCAGATATCTTATATTTTATTCCATTTTTCCCCAATTTTCAAGGGTGGGGTTCCTAATATTTCTTAATGTTTCATGGAGTCATTGACTTCTGTTTTTTATTCTGCTTTTCAGAGAGTCCATTTCTTGGGTAAGATTCACACATTTTCTTTTCTAACCTATTTATTCTTCTTCCAGTTCTTTCCTGCAGAGTTATTTTATTTTTTAATCTCTTGCTTCGTTTCCTCTAGGCATAGTCCCTATAGAAAATCCATTTTTTCCTTTAAATTTCTTCTTGCAGTTGTTGCAGAGTTACTTTCTCCTCCTTTAGGGGGATTTTTCAGATTTGCAGTAATTCTTCATTTTTCTGGTTGAAGTCTTCTTTGGTTTATGCATCTTTCTAGCCTTATTTCCTGAATTGGGACTTGCCAAGTCCAGGCTCACCCTTCTTCTGCACTTTTGGATTGGTGGTCAGCCCTTCTTGATTTATCTCAGGCAACTAGATGGCACAGTGAATAGCACACTAGACCTCAGGAAGACGTGAGTTCAGATCTGTCCTCAAACACCAAATAGTTGGTACCCTAGGCAAGTCACTTAACTCCTACTTCAGTTTCTCTATCTATGAAATAGAGAGCACCTACTAGCTCCCAGGATTGTTGTGAGGATCCACTGAGATAATATTTGTAAAGTGCTTCACAAACCTAAAAATGCTTTGTAAATGCTAGCTATTAATATTCCTGCTTTGACCTCTGACCCTTTGAAGTTCAATATACTAAAACTTAAGGGTTCTCTTAGTTAGAGGTTAGGGCAGTGAGGTGGTACAATAGATAGATCTCCAGGCCTGAAGTCAGGAAGTCAGAAGCATCTTCCTGAGTTCAAATTTGGCCTTGCACACTTACTAACTCTGTGACCTTGGGCAAGTCATTTAACCCCGTTTGTCTCAGTTTCCTCATCTAAAGTGAGCTGGACAAAGAATTGGCAAACCACTCCAGTGCCTTTGCCAAGAAAACCTCAAATGGGGTTGCAAAGAATTGGGCATGACTGAAACGACTAAACAACAATTGATAGGGGTTTCTTAACCTTCTTTTGTGCTATGAGGAGCTAAGTGGTGCTACATATAGAGTGCTGGACACTTAATAGCTGCGGGACCATACTCAAGGTACTTTACCCTCTGTCTGCTTCAGTATTCTCATCTCTACTATAAGGATAATAATAATGATGCATGTTCCAAGTTGGTTATGAGGATAAAAAAGAAATAATATTTATAAAGACCTTTATAAAGAGTTTAAAGTGAAACATAAGTGTTATCATTATTATTATCATGGACAGTCTTATAAAGCCTAATGAACCCTTTCTCAGAATAATTGTTTTAAATGCCTAACATAAAATACATAAAATTGCAACAAAAACCAATTATCAAAATATTTCTCAAAAATAATTTCATGGACCCCAGGAAAAGAGCCACAGTTCTTTGGCACCTCGAGACAGAGTGTTAGGGGGCCTCAGAGTCTCTGGGCTCCTGGACTGTTGAGTCTGAGCACTGCCCCACTCATTCTACTGTTCACAACTATTACCTGGCATCCATGGCTCTGCTTTAGGTTTAGGGCTCTCTCTGGATTCAGAACTTTTTAGGGTCCATGTGCTTCTAGTCCATTTCTGCTCCCATTAGAGACTACTGGCTAATTTGCCTGTGCTGTTAGCACCATTTTCTTGACATTGGGCTTTTTTCCCGGTCCTGAGTGGAATCTCATACTGTAATTTTTCATTGTATTTTTTATCATTTTTCAGTCTGCTGCAAATTTTATGTTTTTGCTGTAATATATCAGAGCTGGGAGGTCAGCCTGTGTTCAAGAAGTCTTTTATTTTATTATTTTTTATTCATTTTAAACTTAAATGCAAAACAAGAGGGAAGAAAAATATTTCCATATACACAGCAAAACATAAATGAGAGGATTCAATATAAAACCATGGATTTCCATTTCAGGCTGTTTACTTTTTTTTTTTGGAAAAACTACGTAATAAATAATTCTTGTCATTTTCAAAGCTCTTCTGTGGTCCCTTCTAAGTTTTCTTTTGTTCTCTGCTGTGTAGTTTTTTTTTCTCCCTCCCTCCCTGCCCTGCCATAGAGAAGGCTACAATTAAACATGAATACACATATATATTTATATATACACACCTATATGCATATGTGTAAAACCATCCTATACATGCTTCTTAAAAATTTATTAGTTCTATCTCTGGAGGTAGATTGCATCTTCCATCACAGGTCCAAGTCTTTTCCGTGTTTTTCTAAAATCCACCAGCTCATCATTTCTTACAGTACAGTAGTATATCATAATCATATACCACAACTTGTTCAGCCAGTTGAAGGGCATCTGTCATTTCAACCACTCTGAGAGGTGTAAGATATCTCATAGTTGTTTTAATTAGCATTTCTCTCATCAATAATGATTTATATCATTTTTTCATATGACTATGGTTTTGATTTCTTCTATGGGAAACTACCTGTTCATATCCTTTGACCATTTATCAATTGGGGAATGCCTTGTATTCTTATAAATTTGACAAAGTTCTTTATATATTTGAGAAATTAAATCTTTATTGGCAGACTGTCTATGAAGCCTTTTCCCCCAATTTTCTGCTTTCCTTCTAATCTTGGTACATTGGCTTTATTAGTGTAAGAACTTTTTAATTTAATGTAATTGAAATTATCCATTTTACACATCACAGTGCTCTGTCTCTTGTTTATTCATAACTACTTCTCCTCTCCATGAATCAGATAGGTAATATGTCCCATGTTCTAATTTTCTTATAATATCTCCCTTATATCTAGGTAATATATCCATTTTGACCTTATCTTGGTGCCTGGTTTAAAATACTGATTTGTGGCCAATTTCTAGGCAGTCATCTTGACCAGAAGTCTGTTTTCCTTTTTTAATTTCCCTATGACATTCATTTGTGAAAAGAGTTTATTTAATGATGCCGTGCAATTAAAAAAAGTTGAAACTAGACTTGCTTAATTTATTATGTTCTATTAAACATCACTGAATATTCAGTTTCAAAAATTTTAATAACTTAATTAAACTATTATAATCAACTTTCAAATATTCCTAAATTAAAATTCTGCATTTGTGGATTCCATATTGAAAAAGAAAAGGCAAATTTCTCCCAATACTTAGTTTACATTAAAACCCTGCCGGTTCCTTTCTAAAAGTTTTGCTGTTTCAAATTAAGGAGAGCAAGTATTAAATTTCAGAGCTGCAAGTAATCCTAGAGATTAACTAATCCAACTTACATATTTTACAAGTATTAACTTACACCTACATCCATACTAATCACTTCAGGAATTTGTGAGCATTTTAAGGGCAGCAACTATTTTTCTTCAGTTTTTGTATCCCCTGTTCTTTGTATGCTTAATAAATGTTTATTAAATTGGGTGAGGATGCTGAGATCCAGAGAAATTAAATAACCATAATTACTAGCTATTAAAAGGAAGAGCGGAGATTGGAACCTAAGGCTTCTGAGTCTTTCTTTCACTTACATTTCTATTCATCTAAAGTCCTTCCCAATGCTAAATCTAAGTTCAGAGATAGGGTTTTTCTACTTTTATGCTTAATTTTCCTTTTAAATAGTTTGACTATAAAGCTGTTGCTGACCGGCTCCTAGAAGTGACCAGCAGAAAAAACACACCACCCTTCAACAGGAGACGTCTCTCTAAATTAGTCAAAAAGTAAGTCCTCTTTAACTGTAACTGGAAAACTTGCTGTTGATATTTCCTTACTCTCAGGACCCCCTGACTTAATTAACACAGTGCAGAATTATTACTGTCAGTTCTTTTGTATGCTGTGAATTTCACTTTATTTAGCAGTATAATTATGGTTCTGAAATAAAGCTCTTAAGTCCCTGGGTTATGCTGTTTATGACCAACAGATGAGAAAGTAACCAGAAATTTCTTTAGTAGATTTATTTTTGAGTGACTAGATCTTTGTTTCAGAAGGTCTTTAGAGCAACACTGTTCATACTCTTTTATAATAAAGATGAGAAGATTGATGCCAGAGAAAGAAAGTTATTTTTTTCATCTCTTCTTTCCATCTCTTTTCAAACCCTCCCCACTGCTTAAAAAAAAATAGGCTAATTGGAATTTGGCAATTGTAGAAATATCTGTGTTGATAAAATGTAATTGTTTTTTAAATACAACATTGGATTCATCTAATTTTTTTCCCTCCTCTTCCAGATTTCAAGATTTATCTGAAGGTGAGACTTGAACTAAATGTGCACAGTGTTCTTCTACAAGTAGTCAGTTTCTTTTTAAAAAATTGAATTATTACTTGTTGTTGCAATGTGTCAACTTTTCGTAAGCCTTATACCATAATAATGTCTAGCATTTTACCACCATTAGGAACCAGTTTACGTGTTTCAAGAAGAGAGACCTGATTTCTGAGGAATACCATAGACTATTTAGAGTCTGCTTTTTGGGGGATCTGATTAAGAACAAAGTCAATTTTTATTGATTTAGGTTGGTTTAGGTTTGGTCCAGTCTTTAGGGGTAAAAGGATTACCTTTCAAAATTTCTTCCAGAGGTTTGTAAATTATTCATTATTCCATTGGAAAGGGTAGGTGAAGAAGGGGGGAAAAGGTTATGATCTCAGAATAAAGCCAACTGCCTCACTAAAACCATCATGTTTGTTATGTGCTAGTCCAAAAATTATACCATGTCTGGTAAAAGGTTCGACAAGTGTAAAGACTAATGTTACCGGTTCGGCCTCAAGCATGATCTTTCTAGATTTTAGGACCAAGCAATGTGGTTGTTTACTGCAGGAATAAAGTTTTCCTAAAACTGTTCATCCTCACTGATTCACAAGTCCATGAAATTGTTTTTCTCTTGTTATGTTGCTTTTTAAATGAGGGGAATGCTGGCTCTCAGGGGAAAAGTAGGGTGGAATGGAATGTCTGAAAGGCATGAACGGAAGGATTATATGGAGCTCTATGCGTAGGGAAATAGCATCATTGATGTAGATGACTTTGTATCTGGCAGGCATTTTCCCCCAAATCAGTTTCCCTGAAGAAATTTCTACAGATGAAGATGACCATACCCTTAGTCGGGGAAGGCGTAAGAAAAAAAGAAATAAACTTCCAGAGAAAGCCAAATTAGAAAAAGAAAAAGGTAAGCTGTAAAGCTTAAAAACGAAAATGAAGTGCAGAAAGTAGGAAGGTGATCCCAGGATTTCCAAGAGAAATTAGAGCTTATCTGTCTAACCTCATTCTACATATCAGAAACCTGAGACCCGTAGAGATGAGGTGACTTGCCTACTAGTCAGAAAGATAAATGCCAGAGCAGAGATTTAAGTTCAGGTCGTCTGACCCCAAACCTAGTGCCCTTTTTCAGTATGCCACGCCCAGACCCATCATGCCCATTTCTGTTTGATCTATTGTTACTTATAGTGAATGTAAAACTTCTCAGTTAAAAGAGACTAGGGGGAAAAAAGAAAAGTATTTCAAAAGTTTTACTACAGAACTTGGTGGAAGCTGCTGGTACTTTTTTATTTATTCATCTCTAGGAAAAAGGAAGAAAGTACTAGGTAGAAGATTATATTTGGGGGGAGGTGGAGAGAGTTTATCAGTTCAAGAAAATTCTTCTGGGTTTAAAATCACTCAGAGCAAACCTATTTGTGAAAATAGTTGTGTTTTTGTTACAGTTTTCCAAAGAAAGGTGATCATCAACTATTCCTGAGGCAGACTAGGAAAAGATACTCCCAGTTTTCATTTGTGATATGAATACCAGCACACATGTTTTTCTGAATTTTTTTCACAAGATGAATGCTACCCACACAGCAGAATTACAGTGTAGTGTCAAGAGGGAGGGGGGAAAAATTTTCTCTGTATCTCCCTCAGAATGTGTACTATCTGAGGTGTTGTGTCTTCTGAGACTCTTCTTTACTGATTTTGATTTGATTGCAGGGCAATGCAAGCCAAAGAAATTCCATGCAGCTGAGGAAGAAAGTGAATGTAGCCTTCAAAAGAGAAAACGGAGAAAGAAAAAGAAAAATAATTCCCACCCGGATAACTCAGGTTCAGGTGATGCTTTCTTCCCCCTTGAACCAAACGGGAACAGTGAACCAGAGCCATGTAAGAAAAAAAACCCCAAAAAAAGTACCTCTGAGAATGAAACAGTTGCATCCCTTGGTGTACCTGAGGAAAGTGGCATGGAGCATCTCCCAACTACCAACACACAAAACAAAAGGAAACGGCCAAGAAAGAAGAGTTTAAGAGTCCTAGAAGAACTTGCAGAGATAGGGGTGCCATCTGTTGAGACTGCTGTTCAAAATGGCCCCAGTAGTACTGCTGCCCAGGAACCTGTCACCAGCAGTCCACCAGCAGGTGGGGTCAAAATAGTGAAAAAGAAGCGGAAACTTGGGGCTCTGACAGTCAGTAGCAATGGCTTATCCCCGTTGGTGGCAATTCGGTCAGAAAAGGAAAGTTTGTTAGAGAGTCCAGCTGGAGAAGGGGATTGTCCATCTCTCCTGACCCAGAGTGTCAGGCTAAAAAAGAAAAAGGGGAAGCTGGATAACCTTGAGCCAGTTGGCCTTCCCAATCAGAAGGTTGCATTTCTGAAAAAGAGGAAGAAAATAAAGGAGGTATTAAACTTGGTGGAAACTAATGGAGCCCTGGAGGCTGAACTGAAGAAAATCCAATCTATGGTAAGAAAGGCATGTTCTTGGGGGTAGAGTTTGGTTCTTACAGGAGTCCCAGTTAACCCTTCACTGTAGCTTCCTTGCTTTGTCTGGAGTATTTGCTATCATGGTATGGTCCTTAGATGCTGTAGACCTACCTCTGTGGTGAAGAAGTAATAGAACAAGCTCATAGTTTACAGATCAGTCTTAGTAATAGCTGTATATAATAACATAACAGCTCCATGGACTATAAAATGACACAGATGTGTAGCTAAACTAAAAACTATTAACTCATTAATTTGTTGTCATTAACTGAACCAATCATGAGTCTTCTCTGCACATGGGAAAATAAAAACTTAACATGTTGATGGATGGGTGGCTTTATTGCCATCTTTTTTTTAACGGTCCTGGCACTCTATACAGATATCAGGCATGAACTAAAAACAAGGCCTCAGTCTTGTTCTTTAAATATTATTGCCTTCCTTGGGCAAGTCACTTAACCCCAATTGCCCTGCCTTTCTCCCTCCAAAAAAAATCCAATTAAAAAGAATAAATATTATTGCCTTGTTTTAAATAGTGCAGTATTTCTGCCATTCACTTATCATTTTTACTCATTTATCTATCTATCTTGATATACCAACACATTTTTTTAGCACACAATTTCAAGGTGGTTGTGCTTTTCATCCTCTCTGATGATGTGAAAGATCTGGTTTAGCATCAGACTGAAGCCTAGTTACATGCAGAGTGTGGTGAGTTGGCTACTATAGTTTACTGAGATGACTGGATTGTCATTGAGAGGGATTGGATTGTTTTATGGTCAATAAATGAAATGTAGCTGTAACCAGTGGCCAACCTAGAACTATCTCCTATACTTTTCAGTTACATTGTAGTTTTTTTGTATACCACTATTAGAATGTAAACTCCTTGAGATCAGCATCTGTGTGGAATCTCTTTTTGGTATCCCTGGGACTTGGCACAGTACCATGCCTTTAGCAAATGTTGATTGAAATGATTTGAAACCTTCAGATTAGAATCCCAAGGAGGGCTCATTTGTCACCCTTCTACTGTGGCACAAAGTGATAAAATTTTCAACCACAGCAGCTCTCAAAGATCTACCAAGTCAGAGAAGTTAGAATTATCTCCGTGGAGAGAATACCCTTAGCAATGAAATCCCAAGTCATATGTGTGTGTGTGTGTGTGTGTGTGTGTGTGTGTGTGTGTGTGTGTGTATCTCACATCTGTTTGAGAGAGTTAGCTTTGCATAGTGGGTGAAACACTAGCTTTGTAATCAGGCTTTTCACCTTTCAAGGCCCCAGAGAAGGGGTTGATCTGCATTGGCTGGGAAAGTTCCTCACTGAAGAAACCTGCTTTCTTTCCTCTCCATTCTATCCTCCACAAAGCTGCCAAAGTGATTTTCTTACGCATAGAGGTGATGTACTCCATATTCAGTAAGCTCCAGTGACTTCTGTTGCCTCTAGGGTAAAATAACAACTCTTGTATTTTTCTTTTAAATCCCTTTCACTACCTGGTCACAAACTGTCTTTTCAGATTCATTGCACACTGCTCTTGGCTTCCTACCCTCTATGATCCAGATAAACTGGCTTTTTCTCTGTTCCTCACCAAAGATACTCCATCTCCTATATCAGGGCTGTCCAACCTCAGGTTATCTTCATCTCTAGGCCACATTAAAATAAAATAATTATTCAAGGACCACACCCAGAATAAAAAATACAGTACACTAATAGTAAGGGAACGGAACGCACTGAAGCTCGAAAGCAAACACAAAACAACAAAAGGACAGCACAACAGTATAAAGGCAGATGCATACTGACTAGTCTGCATGGTACAGACAGAATGCGTCCCACAGATGGATTGAAAATTCCATGCGACATGTTTGGTCCGTAATACTGCTTAAAAACACCAAAGAAAATTAACATCAACAAGATTATATATTAATGATGGAATTAGAAAATCTAATACGCATTCCATGCAAATTATTATTTTATTTTTTCCGCTTGTGAAAAAACCTACAGGCAGGCCGCATAAAATCGCATTGTGGGCCGCAGGTGGCCCACAGGCCATATTTTGCACAGCCCTATCCTATATCATTGGCTTTTGCCCTGGTCTCATCCTGGGCCTCTCCCACCTCACACAGTACCTAGAACAGTAGGAGGTGCTTAAATACTTGCTGACTCATTGATTGATGAAATCATAGGGCTCATCAAAAAAAAAAACCAAAAACCCAGCCCGTCACCAGACAACCTGTGAATTTCTCCATGCAGAGTAACAATGCATCACATCTCTGAGGCACATAGAGGTTATGTAATGTGTTCAACGTCACTAAACTGTTCATTGTTAGAGGCAAGATTTAGCCCAGGTAAATCAGTCCCACCTTATCCCTTTCCCTCCTTATTTCCCCCGTATTCTCTCCTTCCCCTTGTCCATAGCTACTCTTAATACTGCCACCATTTCTTTTTCTTTTTCTCCCTCCCTCCCACCAGTCAGTGTTAGAGCCAAGAAAGAAGTCGGAGAACCAGGTTGGTGTAGTGCTGAGAAGGCAGAGAGGCACAGAAGTCTGATAGTGTCTAATGCTGCAAATCAGATAGAATGAGTAACTGAGGAAAGGCCATTGGATTTAGCCCTTAACTTAGAGTCTTTTCAGTCGAGTTGTGAGGAGAGCCTAACCTAGACCTGGGCTTCTTAAACTTTCTCCATTCTCAACCCCTTCAGCACTTCCACTGTGGGTTGCAACCCCATATGGGGTCTCAACCCATTTTCTAGATCATAAAGAGTTAACATCTAGGAGCTGTGAACACAGACATCATCTTCAAGAAGTCTGGTCGTTACAGGTAGGAAGAAGGGCTGCCAGGGTCTAGGGAAGCTTTTTTTTGTAAGGAGGTATATGTTTGTAGGTAAAGGGAAGGGCATACTTTCCTCAGAGGTATATATCTCCATGGTATTGGGTTGTAACTAAAGAGTGGTGGCCCCTGTACCCTCTCAGCATTAAATCAGCTGGAACAGCTCACCAGAAACTGCCTAAAGGAATTCCTCCTTATCAGTGATATCTTGATACTTCTTGACTGTCCTCTCTACATGACCTCAGCTCTGTGGATGAATAGAATGCCAGAAGAGTACACAATTTTTGCATATGAAATTTGGGTTCTGGTAAAGCAATGAATCCTTTTTTTTAATTAATTTTTTATTTTTAGTTTACAACACTCAGTTCTACAAGTATTTGAGTTCCAGATTTTCTCTCCCTTCCTCTCCTCCTCCCTCCTCTCCAAGATGGCATATGATCCGATATAGGTTCTACATATACCTTCACATTAAGCTTATTTACATAATAGGTTGTAAAGAAGAATTGTAACCAATGTTATGAATCATGAGAAAGAAGAAAAGAGACCAAAAAAGAAGGGGAAAAAAAGAGAGCAAATAGTTCCACATTCCATAATTCTTTCTCTGGATGTACATGGCTTTTTCCATCATGAGTCTTTTGGAGCTGTCTTTGAAGCTTGCATTGATGAGAAGAGCCAAGTCTATCAAAGTTAGTCCTTACAGATACTGTGTGTCTATAATCATGTATAACGTTCTCCTGGTTCTGCTCCCCTCACTCAGCATTAGTTCATATAAGTCTTTCCAGGTTATAATGAAGTCCATTTGCTCCTCATTTCTTCTAGCACAATAGTATTCCATTACATTCATATACCACAACTTGTTTAGCTATTTCCCAGTTGATGGGCATCCGCTTGATTTCCAATTCTTTGCCACCACAAAAACAACTGCTATAAATATTTTTGTACCTACAGGTCCATTTCCCACTTGTCGATCTCTTTGGCCCTAGAAGCCCTAGAAGTGGTATTGCTAGGTCAAAGGGAAAGCAATGAATCCTCAAAAAAAAAAAACATGAAAAGGGAAACAAAAGTATTTGTAGAGCCCGGATGGAACAGTTGAGTTCTAATTATCAGTATCTTTGCTCTTGGGCCTCTCCCTCTGTTCAGCTGGATGTATACTGGATTCGTGATTTGTCACTTTCTACTTGATAGAGACATAAATTTGACTGAACTGCTTTGTCACAGTCATGATTTGTTTTTGTTTTCTCTCCCTTTCCTGGTAGGGAAGTGGCACAGCTTTCAGCCCACTGAAGAAAAAGAAGCTAAAGACTGAAAATGACTTTGTGAAATTTGAAAATACAGCCTTACCTAAGCCCTTGTTCTTTAGAAAATCCAAAAGCAGCGTTAATATCTCCTCCCCCAGCCCCACCATTCAGGTATAGTAGAATTTCTTTAAATATATATATTTTATATATTTTTATATATATTTAAGGACATATATATTTTCTACCTTTACTTCAAATTATACCTTAAAGTGTTTCCCATAGCTACCCTTCCCACATCCATATATATATTCATAGTTTCATATCCATAGCTGGTAATGGATGCTTTACTAATGACCAGTAGGAAGTCTACCATGTTAAGTCCATTTTTATTTTGCTTTACCAAAACTAATCTATCTCACACCAAAACTCTTAGGATTAAATTTAACCTAGGCCTTTCTTGGGAATAGGATTGGTTGCTTCTCTACAGTAATTCAGGTTATTCCAAGTACTAGGGATATCGGTGGGATAAAGTCGGTTCTGGACCATAAAAAAATTCAGGTTACTTTGAATATCTTGAGGATAGCCTTGGGACAACCAGTCTGAAACAAGTTTGATAAATTATGATCCATACTCATGCAAGTGTAAGGGTAAATGTATGAAGCAAACCAACCTGTGGTCAGTGAGCTGCTGCCAGTGAAAACAGAAACATCTCACTAGGAAGTCAGTACAATTCTAACCTAAACACAAGAGATTTGATTTGTCTAGAATTACGGCAGCCTAGGGAATTCAGGGGAATTCAATGACTATTTTTTTTTACTTGTGGACACTTCTGTTGAGTAATGCTGTACTCTAAATAGCACTTCTTATCCAAAATTTAAAACCTTGTATTATCTTTTTCCAGCTTGTGTGTACACCTGGGTAAATTTGTTTTTCTTTCTCTCTTTTTATTAAATAATTTGTTGGGTTTCTAAAATTCTAAACTTTTAAACATCTAAAGAAGATCATTTCTGTACATATGACAGAACGCAAAAAGTGGATTCTGTATGGCATTGTGTATCTCCAATCTATACCTTGTGCCTTTTAAAAAAGTATATAATATATTCTATACCTTACTTTCAAAACTGCTCTGCTTATCTGTGCTTCCTTCTGAACTTCATTTCTCTTCTATGCATTTTTTAAAATGATCCTTTAGCCTCTTTTTTCCCCATCGCTATTGGTAACTACCCCTTCTCCCAAATGAAAAACCTAGAAGAAAGGAGGGGGGACCTTGTCTTAATAAGCTTGGTCAAAAACTATTCCACATAGTAGTCACATGCAAAATCATCACATCTGTCCTGAGGTGGGTATTATTCATGATAGGCCCTAAAGAGGCATTGCATTGATTAGTTCTTTCAAAATTGTTGTAATTTGTTTTTTGGTTTTTGTTTTGTTTTTACAATATTACTGTCCTTACATAAATTATTTTCCTTGTTCTGCTCACATCACTCTGCATCTGTTCAGACTACCTAAAATTCTCCGAAATCCTCATTGATCATCTCTTAATGGCACATTAAGACTCCACTGTATAGGTGTACAACAATTTGTTTAGCCATTCTCCAGTTGTCTGAGAGGCTAACAGCCGAAGGCATCCCCTATGTTTGAGGTCTTTGATTGCCTTCTTTTCCCTCTTTCTTTCTCACTTTGAAAAAGTTTGGCTTTTTGCACCTCTACCTCTGCAATATTATACTCCCTCTTTATCCCATCCCCACCTACCCAGTTCCCTTTCCCACCTATTTCACTATTGAGTTTGTTTTTCTACACAACACTCTGTGTGTTCAACTGTCCCTCGTCAGTTTCAGATAGAAGTGAAATTAATTTTCCTATACCCCTTCCATGGTTTTGTAAACTCTTCTCACACACCCCAGAAATGGCAAGCTCCACCCCTTCTTCCTTTCTACACTAACTAGTGCATTTCTCTTATTCTCATTTCTCTTTTACCTCTTTAATTCCCCAGAACAGAGGCCCCTGCATTTCTTATTTAACTCTCTCAATCCTCTTTGAAGATATTTAGGTTCTAAAGAAAAATTTGTTTCTTCTCTCCCATTAGGATGTTAGCACTATAGCATATGACTTGCTCAAATAGATTTACTTTTCTAGGTTACTCTGGACTCTTGTTTTCATATTTCAGAGTTCATACTCAACTCTGGTCTTTTCATCAAAGATGCCTGAAAGTCCTTTACTACATTAAAGATCCATTTTTCCCCCAAAAGGATTATACTAAGCTTTGCAATGAGATCAAGTTAGCAAGCATTCATTAAGTACTAACTGTGTGACAAGCACAGTGCTAAGTACTGAAAATATGAAGAAAGGTGAAAAAACAACAAAAACACCTTTTCCTGCTTTCAAGGAGCTCTCACAGCCTAATGTGGGAGGGAACATACAAACATAGCAATAAAATAAACATGGGGCAAATTGGAAATTATCTTGGAAGGAAGATACTAAGGTTAAGGATGCCTGGGAAAGACTTCTTGTAGAAGGTGGGAATTGAGTTGAAACTTGGGAAGGGAGAGGGTTCTAGATGAAGGACAGCCAGTGAAAACGTACAGAACCCAAAGATTGTAATGTCATGTTGGAGGAACAGCAAGAAGGCTGGTGTGTCACTAGATTCCAGAGTATATAGGGAGAGTAAGAGTGCTATGGAAAGGTAAGAAGGGATCCAGTTATGAAGGGCTTTAAAAGCCAAACAAATTTGATCCTGGAATTGTAAAACTGAAGTTTACTGAATGGGGGTGTGACATGGTCAGATGTACATTGTAGAAAGGTCAGTGAGGTAATGAAGGCTTGCATAAGAGTAGTGACAGTGTTAAAAGGTGGGATGAAGGGTATATTTGATAGATATGATAAAGGTAAAAAATCAAAGGACTTGGTATCTACTTAGATAGATATGGGCAAGGATGAGGAGGACGAGAAGGCTAGATGACATGAAGAATGATGATTCCTCCCACCCCACCCCCAGAGTAATAGGGAAATTAAGAAGACAGGAAGGTTGGGGGAAGGAGAGAATAACTTCAGTTTTGGACATAATGAGTTTAAGATATCTACGGGGCATCCAATTCCAGGTGTCCAATTGATGTTAGACCGGAGATCAGGAAAAAAAGGTTGAGGTTGGATAAGTAAATCCTGGGGATCATCTGCATGGAGATAATAATTGAATCAATGGGAACTAATGGGGTCACCAAGCAAAATAGTATAGATTAGAGAGAAGAGAAGAGAGCCCGGGACAGTGGCTTGGGGAATGTCTGTGATTGGTGGGCATGGTTTGACCGAAGATTTGGCAAAAGAGACCAAGAAGTGGTCAGACAGGAGAACAAGGAGGGAATAGTGTCCTGAAAAGGTATAGAGAAAGGAAGAGGGTGATCTGTAAAGTCAGAGGCTGCAAAGAGGTCAAGAAGAATGAGGACTGAGAAAAGGCCATTGGATCTGGCTATTAAGAGATTGCTAACTTTGGAGAAAATAGTTTCATTTGAAAGATCAGGTCAGAAGTCATACTGCAAAAAGTTAAGAAGAAAGGAAGTAGTGATAACATTGTAGATGCCTGTCTCAAAGAGTTTAGCCACAAAGGAGAGAAGAGATATAGAATGATAATTAGAGATGATGAATCGGTTAAAGATTTTTTGAGAATGAGGAAGACATGGGCTTGTTTTTAGACAATAGGAAATCAGCCAGTAGACAGAAAGTAAGTGAGGATGCTAGAAGGGGCAGTCTCATGGAGAAAAGAGGATGGAGTGGGATCACTGGTGCATGCAGAGGGATTGGCTTTGACAAGGAGAAGAAAGAGCTGTTAGGGTTAGAAGTTAATAGAGTAAGGCAGGCATGTGAGTAACAGGAACAGTGAGGTGTGAGTAGCTAGAGTACCCATCACGAAGTAAGGAAAACCTAAGTTCAGATCTGGCCTCAGATACTTCCTAGTGGTGTGACTCTGAGCAAGCCATTTAACCTGTTTGCCTCAGTTTTCTGATCTATAAAATAGGGATAATACTAGCACCTACCTCCCAAAGTTGTGGTGAGGGTCAAATGAGAGAGTGATTGTAAAGCACTTAGGACAGTGCCCAGCATATAATAAGCATATATATATAAACTATTGTTGAAATGATGAAGCAGGGTGGGGGGGCTTTTAGTGAATTGATTGAGTTTTTTCAGTGAAGTATGAGGCAAGATTCTCAGCTATGAGAACATGGGCAGGGCGAGGCATAGGAAATTTGAAGAGGGATCAGAAGTTTGGAAAAGATACTGTGGTGAATGGGAGGCGTAGAGTGAGAGCAGATTAAGATTATGTAACATAAACTTGTAGTGGACCCAGTCAACACAGTTTCATGATTTTCTCTAGCTTCATTCACTAGCATGTGAGTAGAAGGAAAGACAGTGGACAGTGAGAGTGATCCAAAGCTGAAGCTTGGCTGGGCATTTCTTCGTTGGGTTAAGAGACTCAAGAGGAGGGTGGAGTAGAGGTGAACTTCTGGTTCACCAACAGGTCAAGATGGACCAAGGAGGAGAGTAGATGTAGTGCAGAGGCGATAACCTGAGAGAGAACTTGAGAGCTAGAGGAATTGGAGGTCACAGTGAAAACAAAGAACAGGGTTAGGGGATACAAGACAGAAGGAGAGGTGGAGTGATAGCAAGATTTTGATCAAATAAAGGAATTTCAAAGTTCACTCGGAAGGGGAACGCGTGGGTCCTGGCAAGATCAAGGTCATCTCTGTGGGCAGCTGAGGTTGGGTTGAGTTTCTTTGCAAGTTGAATTATTCTTGATTATAAGTTAATATCTTTTACCTATTGAAATATATTCAAAGTGGTAGAAGCTGCCAGGTAGGATTCTTACTGTGGTTTCTTAGTATTTACTTGACCTACTTCTTTGTGGATACTTGTAGCATTTACAGGTTGTATTTTTTCTTTTGACATGTTGGCACAGGAGTTGTTTTAGCACCAGCATTTCTGGGACTTTTCTACTTGGAATTCCTTTTACAAAGGAACTCCATCGATATATTCTCTCTGTCTTCATTTTGCCTATTGGTTGTAACAGATCCTGGTAGCTTTCATTTATGAGTTTTTTAAAAATAGTATATCTAGACCCCTTTTTGGTCATGGCTTTCAGGTAGCCTAATGATTCTTGCTTTTTTTTTTTTTGCCCTGGTTATTTTTTGTTGATAATCAGATATATTTTCTAATTTTTTTTCAAGCTTCTGGGGTTTTTTTTCCTAATATTTCTTGTTATTTCATGGAATCATTCATTGATTACTCTCCGGTTTATTCTGCTTCTCATGGAGTCCATTTCTTGGGTAAGGTTCACACCTGTTTATTCTTCCCATACTTTCCTGCAGTTATTCTATTGTTTAATCTATTGCTTTATTTCTTCTAGGCATGCCTGTAGTCCTTGTATAAAATCCATTTTTTCCTTTGAATTTCTGCTTACAGTTGTTACAGAGTGTGGTGCTTGAAAGATGAAATGACTGAGGAAACAAAGGTTCGATCTTTTGAGCATATTTATTTATTAAGCACTGCATGCCAGTTGCTTAACAAATCAGCTTAGGCCTGCACTTCAAATGCAGGGGGAAATAATAAAAACCGTCAAATAAGACCAATTAATTAAAAGGAAACAATACAATATTAGGTAATCTGATTTCTAATTAGATGAAAGATTAGGGACTTTTCCCTGAATTCAGGGAAAAAAAGTGTTCCACCCCCCCACCCCCAATATCTGTAAACAATCAAAGAAACATGGAAACAATAAGTGATTGATCAGTATGAGGCCAGTTTTCAGATAAGACATGTGGATTGCTTAAGATGTACAATTGTGAGAAAACTGATTTCATCAGTCTTTGAATCTGACTGAGTTTCTGGTCAGCATAACCAGGTCCTTAGTTAAGAGTTTCTAAACAGCAGGGAGAGGTGGTCCAATTTCCCAGCCACACAAGGACTAGGTTCAAACAATACAATAAGGTTTTCTCCCAGTTCCCACAATTGAATAAAGTTTTCTCACAGGATAGAAGTTGGACTAGGCCCATAATTGAATAGAAAGGGAACTGAGTTAGCTCCAGAATTCAGTCACAAGGTGGAATCAGTGTGGTTTACTTAATTAACCGCTTGCTGTCCTAATCCCTTCAATTCCCTCAAGTTACTCTTTTTTTTTAGTGGCTTTTTTTTTCATCTTTTTATTTTTTATTTTTAGTTTGTAACACATGGTTCTACATAATTTTGAGTTCCAGATTTTCTTCCCTCCCCCCCCCCCACCCAAGACAGCATGGAATCCCATATAACTTCCACGTATCAAATTGAATTAACTTACACACTAGTCAAGTTGTGGAGAAGAATTATGACCAAAGTTACTCTTCTTTTAGGGGAATTTTTTAGAGTTGCAATAATTCTTTATTTTTCTGGTTGGAGTCATCTTTGGTTTATTCATCTTTCTAGCTTTATTTCCTGAGTTGAGATTTCTTGCCAAATCCAGGCTCTTGTTCCTTCTGCCCTTTTGGGTTGGGTAGTCTGCCCTCCTTTGTCTTCATCTCCTGACCTCCATCTCCCCAGTTTTAGGCCGTATCCTGACCCTTGACGTTCGTCTGTGCTGTATCTCCATGACCTTCTCTGACAAGATTCTTAAAACTTTTTTTGCATCATGAACTACTTTGGCAGTCTGGTAAAGCTTGTAAACTTCCCAGAATGATTTTAAATGCATAAAATACATAGGATTTCAAAGGGAAGCCATTATATTGAAATACAGTTATTAGATTGTTACAGATTTAAGGTATGGTACTTCTGGAACTTTGATCTCCATTTCTGACCTGGGTCAATTCATTCCTCCTTGGGCAGCCTGGTAGTCCCCTACTCCTAGGGGCATCCCATATTGGTGCACAATTTCAGATACCTGTTTGGCTTAGCCTTGTTGCAGTCTGAGGTCAAGAAATCCACCGGCCTCAGCCTCCCCCAGTAGCAGAGATTACAAGTGTACTCCACCATGCCCAGGCCAGGCCTTTTTGTATCAGTTATCTTAAATTTTCTTTTACTTTTTTCAGTCTTTTGATTTTAAGATGTCTTGTTTTCTTATGAAATTATTGGAGTTTTTTTGCTCTATTTTAGTTTTCAAGGAGGCCATTTCTTAGATAAAGTATACCACTACTTATTCCAGTTCTTTCCTCCAGAGTTTTTATTTCACTTTTTGTCTGTTTATTTTTTTTAAAGAAGTTATTTTTATTAGGAGTTAAACCTTAAAACAATTTAATGAGGTTAATTACAGGTCCATGCCAGAAAAAACACAGTTCTTCAAGAAGTAAGGTGGGATGGAAATGTTATCAAATCTTTACTAATTTTTTTCTCTCTCAATCAACCAAAAAAAAACCCCACAATTTAATGACTTAAGAAATTTTCTCCCCTCTAACTTATTCTCTCTTCTTCTCCCTTTTCTACACATTAGTCATACTCAAAAGTAGCCTCGTCTCTAGACATGCAAAGGGTGAATCCCAGGAGAATCTGGTATTTTTGTCTATGACTTACAGTGTTCCTCCCCACCCTAACCCCTCATGCTTGGGAACTTCAGCATACATATTGATATCCTTTGAACACTCTGACTTCTCAGTTCTTCATTCTCCTTAGCTCCCATGAGCCATTCATATCTTCACTATACCTTAGTGACCAAAAAGGATGGCTATGGCCTGGATCTCATCACCATTCTCATGCCCAACTGTGTCACCCCCATGATCTTTCACTCCTGAATTTCCCTCTCTAATCATATAACCCCTTGTCGTCTCATTTCTCTCTATTCTTCATTCTCATGGAAACCTCTAGTTCCTCCCTCTTCTCCCAGTCTTTACCTTGTGCTCTGGCCTCATTTTCCTTCCTTCACAGTATTGACCCTGTGGTTAGCCAGTTCATCTGTAAACTTTCCTTTACCCTTGAAAGTCTTAACTCTTTGACCTGCTACCATTCAGGATTGATCAGTCCTCAACTCTTTTGCCAATGATGTCCACTACAAATTTATGATATCCAATTTCAACTATTCTTGTTTCATTTCTTCTGAGTATACATGTAGTCCTTGTGAAATATCCTTTTTTTTTCCCTTTGAGTCTCTGCTTTCAGTTTTACTAGCTTCTTTTGGGGTATTTCCAGATTTGTAATAATTTTTTATACTAGTCAGTATCATTGGTTTATTTTTCTGTCCAGCTTTATTACCTAAATTGGGTCTTGGTAGAGCTTCACCCACTGGTCAGCTTAGCCGTGGTCCCCTGAGTTGTTATGCCGACCTCTACTTCCCAGGGTTAGGCTGCCTAGTTCTTTGGTGTTAAGTGCCCTGGCTCTTCTTTGTTGTATTTAAAGATTGATTGAATTGAGGCAGTGACCATAATTGTTCCTGAGTGTTTCTAGACTACTGTTTGATTCTATGATGTATTTAGATATGTCTACCTTTTACGTGCATACGTTTTGGGGTATTTTCACCATCCCAGAACAAACCTTTTTGTTAAGAAGAGGATCTATACACAGCTAATGGAGAAAATGGTATTGAGACTAGGTCTTCCCAGAACTTTGGCTTGACTAGCATACTAGAGAGAGAAGGGGAGAGGAAGATCAATATAGAGAAAATAAAGAAAAGAAGAAAGAGAAAAAGGATGGGTCAGTTTCAGCTCCTTTTGTGTTTATGACAAGTGACAGTTTTACAAATGGACTTGATGGCTAGACACTGAAACTGATTGACAGTTATGTTTGAGTCCCCTGAAAGGCCTATTTCTTCAACTCCTACCCTGCAGTATATTTTTTCCAAGCTACTAGGTAACGTCAAAGAGTAGCTAGTTGGTACAGTAATAGAGTGCCGGTATCTCTACCAAGAAAACTCAAAAAAAGGGTTCACAAAGAATTGGACATGACTGACAGCAACAACAAGGTGACTTCAAAGCTGTTAGGAAAAAGATTTTTTTTTTTAATATCAGGATGGAAAATGGAGGAAGAAGAAATTATTACTGTATGTTGCTTAAAAATCACTCCCTCACACTTATCTGCCTATGCCCCCCCCCAAAAAGGTTAAAATCTAGACTGTCAAACCAAAATTTCAAATAGAGTACCTTTTGACTTTGTGAATTGCAACACAAATCTCCAGTTATTATTACAGCTATTTTGTAGAATCTTGGAGATATCTCCTAAAGTTATGTGTTTATTTGGGTATGTAATTCATCTAGGGCAATAGACAGAGTACCAGGACTGGAGTCAGGAAGACCTGAGTTCAAAACCAGCCTTAGACACTTAATAGCTGTGTAACCCTGGGAAGTCACTTAACCCTGTTTGCTTCACTTTCTTCATCTATAAAATGAATTGGAGAAGGAAATGGCATACCACTCCAGTATCTTTGCCAAGAAAACCCCACATGGGGTCACAAAGAGTAAGACACAACCGTAACAAATGAACAACAAAAAGTCCTTCATATTCGATACTTGATTCTTTCCTTCTTTGATGAATGCCCTTTGAAAACATCAAGGACCGAATGGTCTATATAAAAATAGACAGGCTGGAAAGGAGTCTAGAGAGCCCTGGGAGAACTTCTAAGGTGCAGAATGAAACTCTTAATACTTCATTGTGGCAACTGGAAAATAGTGGTACCATATGTAGGGTGAGAAACCTTAATGTACTAGAAAGTCAGTAACAACGCCACAAAGTCCTTCTTAACTTGAAAGGCCAGGACTGGGTATTAAACTTACAGAGGGTTACAGGCAGCGAGTGTTGAAAGGAAAACAAGCTTTCTGCCAGACATGTAGAACATAGCCCCACATATCCCCTTCGTTTAGAGTCTGGAAGAGTTCTGCTTATCCTAAGATAACAAAGTATAGAAACAAGGTTTAGAAGGTATAGAAACAAAGTTTCTCAAATGTTGGCTTCTGTGGAATTTAATCATTGTCAAAACTAAATGGGAACTGTTTGTGACATAGCCACAAGGCCTTAGAACTGAATGGAAGCATTGTGTTTCATTAATTAGGTATGGCTCTTTAGTTTTCTGTCTTGACATTTGTCAGTCATTCACAGGAAGGGAAGGTGTGACTTCCAAAGATAAAAACTTGACTGGTCTGAGGTGTGTATTGGTATTGCCAGTATGCTATATGAACAATTATCTCCTTTCTGGTACCTGAATTGATTGACCTTACCCTTAATTTGTTCTCCAAGTGAGGACTTACAGTCTTATAGACTTGTCAACTTATAGTCTCACTTAGTATCTTTTTTTTTTTTTTTGAGCAGGAAAGGCAGGGCAGTTGGGGTTAAGTGACTTGCCCAGGGTCACACAGCTAGTAAGTGTGTCAAGTGTCTGAGGCCGGATTTGAACTCAGGTTCTCCTGACTCCGTGGCCGCTGCTCTGCTCACTGTACCACCTAGCTGCCCCTCTCATTTAGTATCGAGGATCAGTTTTGTTTTTGGTTTGTTTGTTTTTTTTTTTTTTACAATAAGAAAAGAAAAAGAAACATAAATTTAAATACTAAAACTTAAATGCAAAACAAGAAGAGAAAAAAAAAGCATTGCCATGTGCACAACAGAATGTAAGAGTATTCAAAATATACAGCAACACATTTCCATTTCAACAAAGTCTACATAATAAATACTACATATTGTGTTCAGAGCTATTCATCTTTTCTTTGTTTCCTTGCAAGTTTTCTCTGCTGCGCACTTTTTACTTTGTTCTTCCCTTCCCCCCCCTGCCCCCCCGCCCCAAAAGAAGACTGCAATTAAGTATGGAGATATGTGTATATATGTATGTATAAGTATGTGTGTGCTTATATATACACACGTGTGTGTATGTATGTGCATGCATGCCTACATATATACATGCATACACACCTATATACATATGCATACATATACTTAGATCTGTTTAGGATCATACTTGCACATAAACATATACATTCATTTGCTTCTATGTAAGAACCACATGCAAGGATTAGTTTCTTATTTCTGAATTTTAATATTTTAAGATGTTATAAAGGACTGCAGTTAAGTAGTTTCTGGTTTTATTTCTTAAACAAACACAATTAGGGACAACAGAGGATTAGGGGAGCTTGTTTATTCATCATGCGTTCTTGATCCTTCTCTCCCTTTCCCCTCACCACACCCCCACCCCTCCACCACCCATATACATATTTCAAGGGCAGCCTTGAAGGGCAAGAGTCAGAAAATGGTAACCAGTGAAATGTGTAAAAGTATGTGGTGTTTATCTGATAATCTAAGGGCCTTTTACCAGTGGCTGGCAGAGCTGCCTCTTTTTTCCCTGTGGTTTACTCAGATCCAGCTTAAAGAAACCCATGAAACAAATGAAAGTCTTGAGAGGTGTGGACATTCTGTATCCTCTTTGGACAATTTGAATGAATCAGTGCAAAGCATCAAAAAGTAAAGATGCACTTACTTTTCCCTATATTTGCTATGTAGTCTGAGGCTTTCAGAAACTTGGTGTTTGTCCTGAGGTCCAAAAGCAGGAAATGTACAGGTAGGAGTGTTCTGGGGCCAACTTGAACCAGCTCATATGAGAACCAGTTGTTATGTTTTCAGAGCTTTAATTATACCTAGGAAATCTGCAAATGCCACAATTTAGGGTTTGATTTATTATTTTGTTGATTGTCTAGTCTTAAGAAACCAATGGGGAAAATGTTGATAATGCAATTTAAGCTTGAAAGTGTGTTGTATGTGGATTCTTCTTCTTCCCCCCTCCCCCAAGCTGGTTATTAAACATTTAGCAGCACATCCCTGCATACAAGATAGAAATATAGGAGTTCACAAAAATAGTGATTCCTAGAAGGAAAGCTAAGAATTATTTGTTGTTCTTATTTATTCCTATTTATTGTTCTTCCTAAATATCTATATTTTTCTGAAGAGAGGAAAAATAAGCATATTTTTTCAAATTCACAATTTACCTAGAGAATTTTGAGTCCTTGGGCATAATGATTGATGGAGTGAATTTCCATTGCCCATCAATGCCAGGTGTCCTCAAGAGATAGCTTTTGTGAGGTATCATGTGGGAAGCTGAAAGAGTTGATCCAGCTGGAAGTGGAAGTACAAATATTCGAGAAATACATAGGCCTTAGTGTGGCAGAGTGCACAGCAACCAATGAGAAGCGTCAGCCCCAGTCCATACTTCATATTCAGCAAGGTAGTGACATAAAGATACTTGGAAAGAAGCCTTTGGAAAGAGCCTCTATCCTCTCACCCTGCATTTTCCTCCCTGGGATTTCCCCTAGAGCCAAGAACTGCTCATACTCCCTTTTCTGCCACAGTTCATTCCTCCTTTTGCTCCATGTTTGCTCCAACCTCTCAAATCCTGATGCTCCAGATCCCCTAATGAGCTAAAACCAGCCAAATGTATAGATGCTGGCCCTCCTTTTTGGCCATACTCCCCTCTGGAACTCTTTAGGTCTGTATGCAAGGACATCTTTTGGGGGAAGGAGGGTAGTAGCTTTCAGTTCCTCGCTCTGTGCCCTGACCTCTAGAAACTTCCACACAAACATGCTGTTTGTCTTGCTGCTTTTTTCCTCCTTAAGCAGCCATTGTTTTCATAGCCTGACCCCATAGTTCCTGTTGGAACCAGACCCCCTTTTTCATTTGGCATTTGGCCTCGGTCTCATCATTGTTACTATCTTCACCACTCAGACCTGATGTTCAGTAGTAAGCTTGCCTGCATCTAGGTTCATGAACAGGATATTTGCTAGGTACTAGAATGGCCATTAGTCAGACCCAATGAGGTCTTTGGAAAGAAGATGTTCCCAAGGATTTAGTGAGTTTTTTGGGACCGGGGCGGGGGCAGGGGGGAGGCAAAAGTGTTTGTTCCTGTTTGGAAATTCTCTTAGGTCTAACTCATCAATGGTTCAAGCAAGACAGCAGCCCCATGAAGGAGTCAGTCCACTGGACTGATTTGGTTTTCAGGAGAAGATTCCCCTTTTCCAGCCATTTTTTCCATACTGACACTCACAGGATGGTCTGTTAGCTACAACTACAATAAAGTCATCAGTACTTCCAGAAGCTTAAACTTATTCTTGGTTGGATTCATCTGGTTTATGTTAACATCTCATAGCTTCTTCTTTGGCTGCTCTTGGAATTTCGTGTATACCTGACTCATTTCCTCTACAGAATATTATACCACCTCTGAGACCTGATTGACATCATCCCAACCTAGGAATTAACTTGATGATAATGGTGATAAGTAGGCACTCTTTCCTCCTGGGAGTTTTATGGTAGTCCAGCTGGACCCAGTTTACCAAACTTGAGATTCCAGGGTTCTCTGCTTCTGTTATTCAACCATTCATCAGTGGTATTTATCAACTGTCCTGTTATCCAATTCTTCTGGTTCCCCTATCAGTTCCAGTGACTCTAATGTTACGGAGGTGGGAGAGAAAGGGGTCAGAAAGAAAAAGGTGGTTAAAAAGTGAATCTTCATCCTCTCTGCCTTTGACTCCTGACAAAGGTAGTCTAGTTCCTTCCCTTGCTACTCTCTTACTGTAAGGAATAGCTCCTTGAAGTTCCCCATCTCTCTCAACCCTATCTTACAAATCCAGTGGAAGGTCATAACCCTTGGCTCCGTGGGTCATCTTTCCTGGTCACACCAGTAGGATTTATCCTACCAAAGCACCTGTTATTTCTGCACAACCAAATACCAGGTGTATCCTGGCATTTAACCTCATTTTAGCTTCTGGCATTTAATCTTTTAATTGCCTTTTCTGAACTCTCATTCATTGCACTGCCTCCTGCCCAACCTAAGCAGGCTTCTGTTGGGGGCAACGGAGAACTTGAAGCCTGAGTGCAAATGAAAGGTGAAGTATAGGATAGAGTTCTCAAGAAGCAGGACCAGGGGTATGCGTTTGACATGTATACACTCACATAGAGAGTGCAGCTTCCCTCTCTCTATGGCCTTGTGAGGATGGCTCATCTCCAGGTAAAGACAACTTCGTAGAGCTAGAGAGTCCATAAGGTCTGAGAAGCCAAGTAGGGATATATAGGTGGTCCTTTTATCCTCCTTGGTGGGCCCCTCCCAATCAGATACCTGAAGGCCTGCCTCTGCACTACTAGTCACCTTTGCAGTTTCTTAGTGCCTTGGGCCAGTTAGTTGGCATACTAACTGTTGGTATAGTATAGTAGTGGGGCAGCTAGGTGGTGCAGTAGATGAAACATCAGACCTGGAGTCAGGAAGACCTCAGTTCAAATCCAGCTTCAGACACTTAGTACCTGTGTGACTGTGGGCAAGTCACTTTACCCTGTGTGCCTCAGTTTCCTCGTCTGTAAAATAAGCTAGAGAAGGAAATGGCAAACACTCCAGTATCTTTGTCAAGAAAACCCCAAATGGGGTCATGAAGAGTTAGCAACTGAAATGACTGAACGGCAGCAAAATAGTATAGTAGTCTAAAGGCATGCCATAGCCGAAATCAAACCCTGGGCTACGTCAGCCATCTTGTTCAAAGTACCATAATAATTTGTAGAAAGAAATAATATTTGCAAATGTCTGCAATAGAACTGTAGCTCACCTGGATCGAGCATCCAGTGAGATGAATTCCGTGAGGTTATGATCTTCTGCAACACTCCTAGTCTCCGTGCTCTTAGACTTGAAGAGGAGTTATTAATTCTTCCCCCCAAGAACCAGGTTTCTTAATGATGATACTTATACTTACCACTCACTGAAGAGTTTGTATCTGTGGCCTTTGCTAGTAAGATAAGAATTCCCTGGTAAATTACATTGGGCAAAGAGACAGGAACTTCTTTAAGTTTAAAAATGGCTAAGAAGATCTTCCATGTATAATCTTTCTGGTTCTGATATTCACTTGCTAATTTTCCAATGAAAAAATTTAAAACATCAAAAATATGATATAAAACTGATTTAAACATCCTAGCTTGTTGTTTTTATTCTCTTCTACAGTTGAACAAGCAACCATCCTCCAGCTCCAAAAAGGTCACTTTTGGGTTGAACAAAAACATGACTGCAGGTGAGAGCGGGTGTGTATATTGGGGATGGGGAGCATTTCAAGTCTATGCAGATATGCTTAGATTGGACTTGGATTCCCGTTTCAATATCTGCCCCCAAAAACATCTTGTTAAAATGTACATAAAATTCACCATGGGTCAGGAGATTCCATTTTTTATCCTATTCCTCCAACAGAGGTAAGCATTCCAATGGATTATCCCCACTTAGTGACTATACCGTTGTGAAGCAATAAAGGAACGTTCTTGGATTTTTCCTGGTTTTCTCTTCATTTCCATTCCAAACAGATTTTTCCCAAGAGCTTTTATATGTTCCTAAAGTCTAGACACAGGCAAAAATGCATATTTTCAAAAAATGAAATTTTCAGCAGCATTTTATTTAATTGGAATATGAACAAATAATATCTTCAATATGATTTCCAACACTTGTGATGCAAAGGTTGATGCGCTTTGCAAGCATTCACACAAAATCAATGCAGTAACTCCACATTGCCGTCAACTTTAGCACATTTACTCTTCATGTGTTCAATCAAGTGTGTTGCATCTGGGATTTTCATTGAGTACGCCTTCTCCTTTAGCATGCCCCAGCAAAAGAAGTCAAAGGGGCTAAGGTCTGTTAATATTCCAGATATTTCAGAATATGCATTTTTGCCTGTGTGTCCAGACTTTAGGGACACCATGTATTCTCAAATGGTCACATAAGCAATGGGGCTCAGATATTAGCAAGTTTGCTGCCCCTTTTGTGACCAAGACAATAATCAGAAAAAACTCAAAAGGCTTGAATTGGGGGCAGGGGGGTAGAGTGGGGTGTTAGGGTATTCTTTAAAAAAAAAAAAAGAAATATTATTGATACTCTGTGTTTGTTTAAGAACCCATCCTTTGCCAGCAGAGTTAATTTCAAGTTCTTTAAAGCTGAAGACCAGCAGTGAATAAAAAAGCTGCAGGAGAATATCACCTGTTTAACTTTTGTTCTAAAATTTATCCTGCTATCATAAAACTAAAATAAAACCCAAATGACACATTGATAGTCTTGAGACAGTTGATCAGGTATTTTCCTGACTTCTTTTAACAACCTCATTCCCAGAATTAATCATTTAAAGCTCTTGCTCTTTACCACCTTATCCTAGAAACTGAGTAATCCAAGTCTAGATTCCTCTAGGAAGGGAGGGGTGGAACAAAGACATTGCTTTAGTGAATTGTTTTGGCGTAGTCTCATTCTTCCTCTAATATTTGACAAGATATGACTCTGTTTTGTTTCTGACAGAATTCAAGAAGACTGACAAAAGTATCTTGGTAAGTCCAACAGGACCTTCCCGAGTAGCTTTTAATCCTGAACAGAAGCCTCTCCATGGAGTGCTGAAGACACCTACGAGTTCACCCCCAGAAACTCCCCTTGTAACTAAGAAATTGCTTATTGCACCTCCAAAGAGAAGACCAACTGCTATGGACTTCTTTTGAGCATAGTGAGATTCTTTTCTCTTTCAGGACTGCTTTTTGTACAGGATATTCTGTAAATTATAACTTTGGAAATTTTTGGCCTTTTTATCATTATTATTATTTTATAAATTCCTATAAATTGTATATAAAAGGTTCTTGTTGTGATCTGTGACACTGCTACTTCACCATCCCTTCAGTCTAAGGCTATGGAGATGCTTTGTATAATATATTGCATTTGGATTATAATTGGTCTTTGCTTGAATCCTTGGGAATTTCCCTCTCTTTAGTGTCTTCAGCGAGAGCTGTTAGTGAAGGAACTCAAACTTTTTCTATTCTGTGTCTTTTTTTTTTTAAGAGTATAGAACAAAATCTATTGGCCAGTTGCTGATTTATATGGAGCTTTGCTATTATTGTTGTACGTGTTGTGGTAGCTGATTGTTTTCTGGTTATTTGTAGTCCTAATGAGCTCTGTGTGATTGGCTTTGAGGGAAAAAAATACCACGTGGTGTTATCCTCATATAACCTTTAGATGTTTGGTAGTTTTTGCTGGTAGAACATAATTTCTTTCAATCTGGTAGATTAGCACTACCATGGTTTGTGTGATCAGCCAGTTAGTTTAACATAGACAAAACATCATCTCAGTCTCGTTCATTGTTTTCCTCTGTCGTCTACTAGAACTTCATTGCTTTCCTACCTGCTAGGCAGGTGCCAAGGCCAATCCTCAAAATGACCCTACTGCTGAACTTCGTGACAAAAACTGATATACTGATGTCTTCTGTATTACATGGAGATCTCTGTTTCATTCTTTGTTCTGTTGCATGTTTTTTTATTAATGGACTGTTTGAATCAAGGTCTCATGACCCTTGAAATGCCTTTTTTATATTGCAATAAGGCAGTGTCGTACTCTCTTAAAATTACAGTTTCTTTCCAAGATGCACAAAACAAGGAGCCTATGAAGATTCTGTTTGGGGATATTGATTTTACTTTATTTAAGATATGACCCAAAATTGTGTGTTATTATCTGTTGTTTTATTTGGTCTCTTTCTTTTTTTCTGGAACTTAAACATTTAAGATTCTAAAGTTTCTGCCATTTCAGTCAGCCAGTAGGATTTTCATTTGTCCAGATTGTCTTTTGTAAGCAAGATTGTGATGTTCAGTTTTTTATGAAGGAAAATGTATTGCAACTGAATATGTAATGAAATACAGGTTCAGAACACCTCGTCTTCAAATCCTCTAGTCAGGTTAGGGAGCAAGGGAGAAGAAAAGGATCATTAAGGGCCCTGCTCCTTGGTTTATTCTATGAAAATATACTTCGTGCTTGTCAGACAGCAGCAGACATTGAAACTTCAGACATATTACATGTATTTTTTATTCTGCTTCATTGTCGGGGCATTTTCAGATGACTCCATGAATCACAGAAATAGCAACTTACACTTGTATGGGAGGCCTATGAATTTTGAATTTCTACATTAACCACTAGGCTCTTTTCCCTGACTTCACCTCCTACTCCATGTTGAGTCACAAAGGGTGCTTGATATTATTCCAGCTGTGACAGGAACAACTTTTGAGAATGACAAAAATTTTAGAAATCTACAGTTATATTTCCTTCCTTTTTTGTTAATTCACATAATCAGTGAAGAAGCTTTAACCACAGATACTATAGCTGAACCAACTTGTCCGTATCTGTAAGTTAACTGATAGAAGTGACAGGATGGTTTAGTAACATTTTTTTAAACTTTGATGATTTTTGCTCTACCTGATTGCGTAGATTTACCATAACTAAGCCAAGAAAGAAGGAACTAGTTGATATTGTGCTCTTTATCTTGTTTCTTGTGGTAACAATTCTCTTATGTTACTACATATAGATTAATAGCTTTTGTTGTATAAAATGCATGTTTTTTAACATTGTATTCTATATGCATTTGGTTGTTGTATTCAAGAAAATAGCCAGTATGTATTGGAAAGATTGGATTTGGATGTTCACAAACTAAATTAGTTTTAACTTTCTTAAAGTAATTTTTAAACTCTTAATCAAATTGTCTTTTTAAAGAATATCTAATTTTTATTAAGCACTGAGATCCTGAATTCTACTATCAAATGTTCTTTTTTTAGCCCCAAAATACTTAAAAAAAAAAAAGGCAAGAAATTCTAAGATAAAAAGGCATTAGTTTTACAGTGACTAGCGATTTTTTTTCCTTCACAGAATTGAAGGCCTCAATTATGGTATCATCTTTCTGTACTGTGGTATTGTTGTAATAACCTGTAAATATGCCTGTATCAAATATAAATTGTCTTCTGTCATATATGAATATTTCCAAGGGGTAACACTGAATGCCTTTAGTTTACTTTACCTTCAACAGTTTCTAAATTTGTTTCATGTTGTGAGTAATTTGAAAAAGTTTATTCTGGGGTTTTGGTTTGGGTTTTTATTTTATTTCATTAAATGTGAACAGCAAAGGAAGGAGACAAGTACCATTTACTCGAATTCCCCTTGTACACTCAAGAGATGTAAAAGCTAAAAGAAAACGTATTTTGAAAATCACAGCTTTCTGTTTGAGTATATGTTATTTTTATAGAGAAAATTGCCAAGAATATTTAAAAAGGCCAAAAACAGGAAATGACTAATGTTGGTAACCTTGAATTACAGTTTTTTGTAAAGGGTAGTTATTTTTCACAGGTCTGGTCAATTTTGTACAATTTCGTATCAGACTCTTCTTAAGATTTATAATCATTTGTAACTTCTAACTGGACTGAAAGCACAAAGGGAAGTGTTAACAGGAAATCTGGAAGAGGTTGGTTTTAAGTGTTGAAAAAGTATAAAATTGGATTTAATTTTAATCGTGTGTGTTTCTCTGTAGTTTTATTATGCTAGCAAGGACTATGTTTCTTTACTGTAAGTTTGTATTAACAGCTGCTGTATTAACAGTGTTTGTCAACGTGGTATTTCAACTAAGAAAGTCACATAGCCAAATTCAATAAAAACTAATCTTTAATCTGATGGCTTTTGTGTTTAGTGATGAGAGTCAATATTTCCTTCTATAAAAACCAATTACAATGGATATTAAACTAGGTTTACTTTCTTTAATTATATACTTGATATCAAAACATATTTAGGAGAACAGTTGTTAGTCCTTTCTATAGTTTGACAACATGAAGTACCTACTGTTTCACACAACTGAGTATGCTGGTAAATATTTAACAAGTGGCTCTCGGAAAAATGGTGTCTTCAAGACACACTTTTAAATTTAATCTTCCTAATTAACATTTACTCCACCACTTTCTTAAGTCTAGGGAGTCAATAAAACAGTAATTCAACCTCTGATTTGTAGCATTTGCTGATTTCTGATGTGTTGATGTTCACCCTGAAAATTTAACAACTCTCCAGAATATTGGTAAATTTTGGTAGAGAACAAATCCCAAAATCTGAAACAGTTTTAGAAAGAATTTTATTGGGTCACTGGCAAAGGAGAAAAACCTAAAAAAGGGAATTGAGGCTTTGTGAAGTTACAGTTCATAGAGTTCAGACAAGAGCAAAAGGACAGTTGCTTGACTGGTCACATGTAGGCAGTTGGACAGCCAAAGATATATTTCAGCAGTAAGTATGAACATGCAAATTAACACCAGTTTTGAGTGGACTCTAAGCATGTTCTGCAAACATGAGACTTGGAGTAGGAGCCTCTCAGAGGTCAACCTGAGCTGCACCATAAGCTTTGGTTTAGACAATTTTCTAGACACCCAATGCTAGGCTCAAACAGTATTAATAAATAAAATAATTTCCCCGCAAGAGCCAGTATGGTCTGGTTCCAGCACAATATATCCTTCCATGTACATCACTTCGTAATACTACTCTAAACGCAGAACTGAAGATTGATGCAAGGAATGTGAGGAGTTTTGTCCCACTATATATCTTCAGCAACCCACATCTTTGCTGGAAAATGCCTGTGCTGGCCAATCAGCTGTCATTTCTTTGTTCCTTTGAATTCTATATGATACGTAACTTGCGTGGTGGGGCGGTGTCAGGCTATGGGTCACACCTTTTTAGCTCCCCCCACCTCTGCCAGATGACTTAAACTTCTTTCCGACTTATTTCAGTCCTGGGTTTTGTTCTCTTCCCCATCAAGGGCTCTAACCTGGAGGCATCAAACATGCTATGCCCATGGGCCAACAGATCCAGATGGAAATGTAATTGGCAAACGTTTAACAATAAAAATACAATAAAAACATAGATAATACTGTTTTTAAAACTAAGTCAATAGGAAGTCCATTGAGATCCTTAGGTAGTTTGTTGTTCAGTCGTGTCCGAGTCTTTGTAACCCCATATGGGGCTTTCTTGGAAAGGATACTGGAGTGGTTTGCCATTTCCTTCTCCAGCTCATTTTACAGATGAGGAAACTGAGGCAAACAGGGTTAAGTGATGTGCCCAGGATCACACAGCTAGTAAATGTTTGAGGCCTAATTTGAACTCAGGAAGAGTTCCTGACATATAGGCCTGGCACTCTTATCTACCTTGCTACCTAGCTGCCTCTTATGTACAGTTTAATGGCCTCTTTCTATTTGAGGTTGATATCACTGCTATGACTTACCTATCAGATGAGTCACATATTCATATCCTCTATTCCAGCCAAACTGGACTCCTAGATATTCCCCAAATTTAGTATTCCATCTCTTGGTCCCCCTGCCTTTGTGCACATTGTCCCTCCTATCTAAAATTTAACTCTATCTTCCTCTAACACATTCTAGCATCCTTAATGTCCTTCAAGGCTCAGCTTAGGAGCCACCTCCTATGGCTCCCCATCTACAGCAGTTCTCTGACCTCTCAAATTTTTATTTATCATTATTTTATGAAGAACCCCTCTCTGGAAAAATGTAAACTCCTCAAGAGGATAGACTTGTTTTTGTCTTCGTATTTTTCCCCTGCCTAACCCACCATCTTTAGGACTACGTAATAGCAGGTGCTTAATGTTTGTCAAATTGGGATTCACATCCCCTTAGAGCATTGCAGTTCCCACTTTGAGCAACGTTTCCCCAAGGAATTGTAAATAATTTAGCAAAAATTCATTTTTAAGTGTTTATTATGTGACTGATAGCAGGCTAGACCCAGGGAAACAGAGACAATCTACAAGTGAAAGAGAAAATGATGTGAGATCAGGGCGGGGGGAAATCAACACACTAGTTGGATCTGGGAAAGCATCCCAAAGGAGGTAGGATTTGAATTGGGCTTTAGACAATATGGAACAGCTTGAGTAGGGTAATATAAAGAAATGTGGGGGAGTTTGTTGGAGTATAGAGTATACAGGGTGGAACGTTTATGAGATGAGGATGAAAAGGTAGGTTGGCACTAGATTGTGGTAGGTGTTGACTATCAGAAAAAGGAATTTGAACTTAATAAAGAATAGGGAACTTTGATGGTTTTTGCATGGAAGAGTGATATGAAAGGAAATAAGCTATTGTACCATAGGGTACCCTACCACCAGCAGGCTCCCCCTTGGCTCACCAGTGGTTTCTTTCAGATTTCAAATTGCCATTACTTCTTGCTCACCAAGGTCTATAAACCTTGTTAGATTATGACCCTTTTCCTTCCTCTACTTCCCGATAACATACCAGTAACTTCATTATTTAAAGGAGAATTACAGAGAAGCACCATAGGGAAACACATGGCAAGAAGGAAGGGAATACCTAAAGTGAGGAGAAAATAGAATAAAAAACAGTTTATGGTTTACAAAGGACTCACAACTTAATCCTGGTCTTCGAGTAACAAATGTTCAGTGACTAAAATTACATATTAACTAGCTCCTGAAGGCATCTACTATATAACTTTGAGGGGAAGTTTGCCTGAGATAGCTACCCAAGATCCAAAGTACTCTTTGTATTCACATCCACCAAAACCATAAGCCCCCCTGCCTCTCAAATATATCCTTCATAGTCAACTAGAAGAAGACTTTGGGCCATGATGGCTAGCTTAATGTACACTATCTAGCTCCCACATAGGAAAGAAGAAAGAAAGAAAAGAAAAAGGAAAAAAGGAAGGAAGAAAAAGAAAGGACTAATGACTAAAGACAAATAGCTGCAAGAGAGCCAGGGATGCCCAATACAGAAAACCATAAGAAAATAACATCTACAAGCAAAGGATCAAGAAAAAATATAGCTTAGCAACAAAGTCAACCAGAATTTCTGTATGAAGCAAGTTTAAAAGTACCATAAATGAGCCCTGGAAGAAACAATTGGGAAAGTAATAAGAGACCAAAAGGAAAAACTTAGAAGGAAAATTAAGAGCTTAGACATAGTAAGTACAAAACCATTCCCAAGTGATAGACTCCATGAAAACTAGAATAGACGAAACACAAATCAGTGATTCAATGAGATGAGAAATATTGAAGTTGGAATCATGTCAAAAATAACTAAGCTGGGGAAAAAAGGTCAAGAAGAAAAAAAAGTCTTAAGAATGCTTAGGCCAGAAATGTCAAACATGCAGCCTGCAGGGCAGTGCAGCCCCCAATATTCTCAAGTATGGCTTTAGCCAGATTAAAATGCAATTAGGAAAGTGAATAAAAACACAATAAAACATAGATAATACTGCATTTTAAAACTAAGGCAAAATGCAGCTCACAAGAAATCTTTCACATAAGTTAGTGGCTCCCACTTCTATTTGATTTTTTTGGTTGAGGAGGAGGCAGTTGGGGTTAAGTGACTTGCCCAGGGTTGCACATCTAGTTTCTGAAGCTGGATTTGAATTCAGGTCTCCAGACTTCAGGGGTAGTGCTCTATTCACTTTGCAACCTGGCTGCCCCTCCACCCCATTTCTATTTGATTGTGACACCACTGGCTTAGACCACACAATTTAAAAAAATGCAGATAAAACATTTCAGGAAATATTAAATGCCTTAGAACCAGAGAATACAGTGAATACAAAAGAACCTACCATTACCTCCTGAAAGAAATACTAAAAAGAAAAGAAAGGAGCCATGTTCAGAATGACTCAAAATTTGGCAGCTGCTACTTAAAAGAGAAGAGAGTTTGGAACAAGAATCAATCAAAAAAACATTAAGCACCTACTATGTGCCAGGCACTGTGCTATGCACTGGGGATACAAAGAAAGGCAAAAGACAGTCTCTAATATCAAAGAACTCCCAGTCCAATGGGGAAGACAAGATGCAAACTGCTACGTACAAAGCCATACAACTATATACATAAACTATATACAGGATAAATTGGAAATAGCCAACAGAGTCATAAAGGCCCTAGAATTCAGGGGGATTGGGAAAGGCTTTCTGTAGAAGGTATGATTTTAGCTGAAACTTGAAGGAATCCAGGGAAGCCAAGAGGCAGAGATGACAAGGGAGAGCATTCCATGCATAGGGGACAGCCAGAGAAAATAAATGTCTGAAGTCGGGAGATGGAGTGTCTTGTTTGAGAAGTAGCAATGAAAACAATGTCACTGGATGGCCAACTACATGGAAAGGAGTAAGGTGTAAGAAGACTAAAGGGGTAGGGTGGTGGTGGTGGTTGTTGTTGCTGTTTGTCCTTCATTCTCCAAGAGGACCATGACATCAGGGAGGTGATGTCATGACTTGCGAGTGAATTGGATTTAAGTGAGGGAGAGCTGTGCAAAGTCACCAGCCTCACTTTCTCCTCTGGAGCCATCTGGGCCCAGTGGTCGGACAGAGATCAGAATGACTGGAGATGGCCCCCAAAAAAGGGTAGGGGGCAAATTATTGAGGGCTTTAAGTCAAACAGGATCTTGTATTTGACAATGGAGTTAACTGGGAGCAACTGGAGTTTATTGAGTAGGGAGGTGACTTGGTCAGACCTGCAATTCAGAAAGATGGCTTTGACAGCTAAGTGGAGGGTGGGTTAGAATAAGGAGAGAAATGTGGCAGGCAGACCAACCAATAGGCTATTGTAATAGTCCAAGAGTAAGGTGATGAAGGCCTGCACTAAGGTGTTAATAGTGTCAGAAGAAAGAAGGAAGCATTTGAAAGAGATGTTATGAAGGTAAAATGGACAGACCTTGACAATAGATTGGATACAGGGTGTGAGAGAGAGTGAGAAATTGAGGATGGCACCTAGGTCGCAAAACTGAGTGACTGGGAGGATGGTGGTACCCTCCACAGTAAAAATGAAGCTAGGAAGAAAGATAGGTTTGGAGGAAAAGATTTATAATGAGTTCAATTTTGAACATGTTGACTTTAAGGTGTCAACAAGACATCCAGTTCCAGATCTCTAACTGACAGCTGGAGACATGAGACTAGAGATCAGCAAAAGGTTAGGCTAGATAAATAGATTTGATAATCACCTGCATAAGGGTGGTAATTGAATCCATGGGAGCTGAGAAGATCACCAGTATAGGGATCAAACAGTATAGAGGAAAAAAAAAAAAGAAGAGGTCCCAGGACAGAGCCCTGTGGCATACCCAAAGTTAATGGGCATGACGTGGATGAAGATATATCCAAGGAGACTGAGTGGTTAGAAAGGTAGGAGGTGAACTAGACTAGAAAATGTAAAGAGTAGAAAGTATCAAGGAAAAGAGGGTAACTGACAGCATCAGAGAGGTCAAGAAGAATGAAGACTGAGAAAAGGCCTTGGATTTGGCAATTAAGAGATCATTAGTAAGGGCAGCTAGGTGGTGCAGTGAGTAGAGCACCAACCCTGGAGTCAGGAGGACCTGAGTTCAAATCCAGCCTCAGACACTTGACACAGTTACTAGCTGTGTGATCTTGGGCAAGTCACTTAACCCCAATTGCCCTGCCTTCTCCCCTTAAAAAAAAAAAAAGAGATCATTAGTAACTTTGGAGAAAGTTTCAGTTGAATAATGAGGTCAGAAACCAGACTATAAGAGAGTTAAGAAGAGGCAAAAGATATAAGCTTACAACCAAAAATAACTTGGGGTTAAAAAAAAAAGATTTTCAATGAAATAGAGGCCTTCCAAGTAAGTATTCCTGAAATGAAATGAAAAAAACAAGAGCTAAGTAGAAACTTTGAAATGCAAATATAAGAATCAAAACAAATATTAAAAAGTAAACATGTTTGAACAATTGAAATTGATGAAATGTCTCCTTTTTGGTAAGAGAAAAAGAAACAAATATCCCCTCAGAATCTAATATCATCAAGACTCATAAAAGGAGTTAAATAAGACTGAGGTCCCGAGAGTGGTTTTTGTTCTACGTTGATCTTAAAAAAATGAAAAAAGAGAAGGTAAAATAATTAAAGGGAAGAACTTACTATCCCACATAATTGAGTTATGCAAAAATAAATAAACAAGGAGGAAGAAGGAGTGAGAGGAGCAGGCCATAAACAGAGAGAGAGAGAGAGAGAGAGAGAGTTTGATGTAGAAATACAATCAATTCAATCATGAAAAAAGAAGGAACTGGGACAGGAGAGAATGAAAGGCTAGGTTGAAAGAAGTATTAGTAATAAGAAAAACAAATTCCAACGTCAAGGGTGGCTTTATGACAGTTGACTTTAAAGGAAAAAAGAAAGGTTAAGAAACTATAATTGGTGTCTGGGTAAGGGGAAGAGAAGAGAAGTAATTGTGGGGAAGCAGATTACATCAGTCTTAGAACACTAGTGCTCAGCAAATGATTTACTTTGTAAAGAGGGGACAGGGGGCAAAGAGGAAAAAGCCTAAGACAGGAAAAAGGAAAGAGTGTAAGAAAGGAAAAAGTATAAGACAATACGTTGAGGAGATACACACAATGATCATAACTGTGAATGTGAATGGAATGAACTTATCCATAAAACAGAAGAAAATAGCAGAATACTTTAGAAAAAATGCTACATTAGATTGTTTATAAGAAACACACCTGAAAGATGAAGATTAACAAAGAGATAAAAATAAGTGGTAGAACAAAATCTATTAAGCTTCAATTGAATTTGGAGGGAGGGAGGGGGAAACAGGAGTAGCAATTATGATCTCAGACAAAGCAATGTCAAAAAAAGACTTGATTAAGAGAAAGAAACAGGGAAATTGTATTTAAAGTTACCATAAACAATAAGACACTCCATCTCTTGGTGAAAGCATTTTTTCTGGCTGTCCCCCATGCCTGGAACACTCTCCCTCCTCTGCCACAACTGCTGACCTCTCTGGCTTCCTTTAAAAGTCCCAACTAAAATTCTACCTTCTGTAAGAAGCCTTCCCTAACTCCTCTTAATTCCACTGTCTTCCCTGTTTCAATTATTTCCTATTTATCCTATATATAGGTGATTGCATTGCATATATTTGTTTGCATGTTGTCTCCTCCATTAGATTATAAGATCTTTGAGGGCAGGGATTGTCTTTGCTTCTTTGTATGGGTTTTTTTTTTTCTTCCCAGTCAGGGGGAGTTAGATGAGGAGAGAAAATAAATATTTGTAAATTGAAAAAAGATGAGATGTAATTTTAAAAATATGTACAATCAAGCAAAACAAATTTCCACATGGGACACATCCAAAAATGTATATCTCCTCCTGTGTCTTAAATCCATTTTCTCTGTCAGGAGGTAACACGCTCCTTCATAGGTCTTCTGGAGTCTTGGATGGTCATTTAATTGATAAGAGTTTTTTAAGTCTTTTAAAATTATTTCTTTACAAAGTTGTTATTGTTTAAATTTTTATCCCAGTTCTACTCAATTCACTCTACGTTAGTTGATAATAGTCTTTTCAGGTTTCTCTGAAACCAACTCTGATTATTTCATATACTGCAATAATACTCTACTACACTGATATACCATAATTTCATTTGCAATTCCCCAAATTAAGGCACCCTTTAGTTTCTAGCTTTTTTGGGGGGGGGGGGGAAATGCAACAACTTTATTGAAAGAAAAGTGCAGTGAAATTAGTCAAAAGCTTGAAAGAAACTTGAGGGAATTTAGACACCTCCCCTCAAGCGCAGGACCAAGGGCAGGGTAGATTCTTTCTGGATGTTGTAGTCAGACAGGGTGCGACCATCTTCCAGCTGCTTTCTGGCAAAGACCAATCTCTGCTGGTCTGGGGGGATGCCTTCTTTGTCCTGGATCTTTGCCTTGACATTCTCAATGGTGTCACTGGGTTCCACTTCAAGGGTGATGGTCTTGCCAGTCAAGGTCTTCACAAAGATCTGCATTGTCAAGAGGTGGCGACGGCGACACACACACTGAACAACGGAGTCAACTCCGGTCCTCCGCGGATCTCAGTTTCTAGCTTTTTATTACTATGTAAAGAGCTGCTAAAATATTTTATACATATAGGTCCTTTTGTTCTTTTTTTGATCTCTTTATGCCTAGAAGCAGTATGGCTGGGTCAAAAGGTATACGTAGTTAATTTTTTTTATATAGCTCCAAATTGCTTTCCAGAATGACTAGACAATTCACAAATACACCAACAATGTATTAGTGTACCAGTTTTCCCAAAGACTTCATCCAACAACTGTAATTTTCCACTTTCATTATCTTTGCCAATCTGATGGGTATGAGGTGGAGAGTCAAGGCTGTTTTAATTTCCATTTCTCTAATTATTCATTAAAACTAGGGCAGCTAGGTGGCATACGTAGATAGAGTACCTGGCCTGGAGTCAGGAAGACCTGAGTTCAAATCCAGTCTCAGACACTTACCTACTAGCTGTGTAACCTGGGCAAGTCACTAACCCTGTTTGCCTCAGTTTCCTCACCTGTAAAATGAGCTGGAGAAGTAAGTGTCTCCAGTATCTTTGCCAAGAAAACCCCCCAAAAGAGTCAGACACAACTGAAAATCACTAAACAACAAAACCAACAATTATTAGTGATTTGTAGCATTTTATGTGTTTGTTGATATCTTGGATTTCTTTCTCTGAAAACTGTCTGTTCAAACCCTCTGACCATTCATTATTGGGGAGTGATTCTTGTTCTTATTCTATCACTGCCTTACATATCTTGGAAATGAGACTTTTATTAGAAAAACTTGCTAGGAAGATTTTTTTTCCCCTTTAGTTAACTGTTTCCTTCTCATTTTAACTGCACGAGATTTCTTTGGGAAAAAACTTTTTAGTTTAATATAATTTAAATTATATAATTTAAGCTTATATAATTTAAATTAAATTTTATCTTCTGTGATCCTATTTATCCCTTTTTTGGTTATGAATTCTCCTCCTGTCCACAGTTGTGAGATGTATTTTCTTCCTTCCTCCTCTAATTTGTCTATGATGCGATCTTTTGCATTTAAATCATAGATCTCTGGAGTTTATCTTTGTATATGATGTGAAATGTTGGTCTATACTTAATTTCCACCAGAATACTTTCCAGTTTTCCCAGCAATTTCTTGTCAAACAGTAGTTGGATTCTTTGGGTTTATTGAATACTGTACTACTATGTCTGTTTGCTCCTATATTTTGTGTACCTGATCTTTTCTACTGATCAACTTCTCTATTTTTTAAGCAGTACCAAATAATCTTGATGATTACTGTATTATAGTATAGTTTGAGATTTGATACTGCTAGGCTCCTTTCTTTCCCACTTATTTTTTTAATCACTTCCCTAGAGATTTTTTACCTTTTTGTGTCCAGATTAATTTTATTATTTTCTTTCCCTATAAAGTAATCCTAGTATTTGTATTGATATGGAACTGAATGCATAAATTAATTTAAACAGTATTATAATTTTTTATTTTGACTATGCTTAACCATAAGCAATTATTATCTTTCCAATTATTTAGGTTCTAGTTCTGTAGAAAGAGTGTTTTGTAGCTTTATTCATATAGTTCTTGTGTGTGTTAGTAGATAGATTCCTAAATGTTTTATACATTTTGTTATTTTTAATGGAACTTCTCTTTCTATCTTTTCCTGCTGGGTTTTGCCAGTCAGTAATATACCAAAATGCTGATGATTTAGATGGACTTATCTTATATTCTACAACTTTGTTGAAGTTTTTCTTTCATTTAATTTTTTAGTTGACTAGGGATCTCTAAGTAAACCGCTATTATTATACTATCTAAAGAAAGGGATAATTTTATTTCCTCTTTGTCTTTGCTTATTCCTTCAATTTTCTCCTTGTCTTATTGCTATACCTAGCATTTCTAGGAGTAGGTTAAATAATGGTGGTGACAATGGATATGCTTGCTTTACCCTGATCTTATTGGAAAGGCCCTAGGAGTTGTACATAATTTGTACATAATTTCAGTTAGCATTTCTATAACTATTTAAAAATATTGGAGATAATGGGCATCAACACTTTATTTCTGATCTTATTGGAAAGGCATTTAGATGCCCCGGAAAGATCTAAAGAATTTAAAGACATTGGAAAGACATTCTCTGTGGTATATAATTTTTCCTGTTGGATTTAGATAGATATTATTTACCACATTAAGGAAAGTTCTTTTATTCCTATGTTTTTGAGTGTTTTTTAAACAGAAATTGGTAACAGGTTTTGTCAAAAAGTCTTTTCAGCATCTGTTGACATTATCATGGAGTTTTTATCATTTACATTTTTCCTTATGTTGAACCAACACGCCATTCCTGTCATCTTTCAAATATGTTATTGTAGGCTATTTACTAATGGTTTATTTAAACATTTTACATTAATATTCATTGGGGATATTGGTCTATAGTTTTCTTTCTCTTCACCTCTTCTTAGTTAAGGTATGAAAACCATAGAAAGATGTTGGAAGGGTTCTTTCTTTTCTTGTTATTGCGAACAGTTTATATAATATTAAAATTGTTCTTTGAATGTTTGATAGGATTGGATAGAATAAAAGCTTCCTTTCTTTTTTTTTGCCATGGGATAAAAGAAGAGGAAACAGTCACTGAACTCTGTATGTACTCTGAAATAAAGAGCCAAATGACTCCATTCCTTATCATCATGCATTTCCGGAAGCAGGCTCATCAAACTTTCCATGTTGGTTATCCTCAGGCAGAGTTCCCTAAACATATTTGCAGGACCTCATTGGCCAATCCCCCTGTTGTATGCATTATACTTTATATTTATTTCCTATTTCCATGTTGTATCTTCCCAGGAGAATGTAAGCTCCTTGAGGCCAGGGACTGTTTCATTTTTGTCTTTGTACGCACAGCACAGTGGCTTGAACGTAATAGGTATGTAATAGTAGGTACTCTGAGTTTTCATGACACTCTCTCTCCTGGTTCTGTTCCTACTAGATCGGCTGCCCACATAACTTTCTTCTGATGCCTTGTCTCCTCCTCCTTCCTACCTATCTGACTCTTCCTACTTTGACTAGACCTTCATCCAGGTCATGCCCAATGACTATGAATACTTCCCAGGATCTGTCTGTGGCCTTCATCTCCTCTCCCTTTATATTATTGCAGTCTGTACTCTAACTCCCATGGGTTCAATTATCATCTCTATGCAGATGATTCTCATATCCATTTATCCTATTCTAACTTCTCAGGTGACTTCAGTTCTTGTATTACCAACTGCCTAGTGGATGTCTTGAAATGAATGCCCAGTAGGCATTTTAAATTAAACTTGTCCAAAATAAAGCTCAAAACTCTCCCATCTTCTAAACTTACCTATTACTCTGGAGGGTACTACCATCTTCCTAGACAACCAGGCTCACAACCTTGGTGTCATCCTTGATTTCTCAACTACATTCACCCTACATATCCTACCTGTTACCAAGTCCTATCATTTCTACCTTTGTGACATGTCTTGTAAAATATATTTATGAGAAAATATAAGTATATTCTTTCTATTCACATAGCCACCACTTTGAAACAGGTTCTCGTTACCTCATGCCTGGACTACTGCAGCAGCCTTCAGGTTGGTGTCTCTGTCTGAAGTCTCTCCCCACTACTGTTCATCCTCCACTCAGTTGCTAAATAATCCTCCTAAAGTGAAGGTCTAACTATTTCACCCTCCTACTCAATAAACTCCATGGCTCTTTACTGCCTCTAGAATAAAATACAAAATATCCTGTTTGGCTTTTAAAGCTCTTTACAATGTGGCTCCTTCCTATATGTTGGGGATGGCCCTGATACCAGTACCCCATTAGTTCAGGTTCAGTTTTTAGATGAAATGAGGTATTATTAAGTAATTGAACAGTTAACAAAAGGTTTGTTTTGTCCTAACATAGTCAAGATATGAAAAAAAAGGATACAATAGCATTCAGCTTCTACAGATGCAGCCTATATATGCAGTTCTATATAGAAACACATTTGGTCAACAGGACAGAGTATGCTGATTTGCATCGTTTTCAGCTATCCACCAAGTAAGAAGGGTCCAAACTCTACATGAGTAGGACTTTTTATATTATTGGGTAACCAGGAACTTTTGTCAAATGAGGTAGGGACCAACCAGGTCCCAGAGACAGTTTTACCACCTTTTGGGGAAAATGAATCAATTGTTACGAGAAAATTTTGTTTAGACCTCACGCTGGTCAATAAAGTGAACTCAAGAAGGTTAAAAGAATTTTATTTAGTGCTCCAAAAAGGTTGTAGTTGGGTACCTCCCACACCCATTCAAACTGGGCCTGCTTCCCTATAGAAAGGAATAACAATTTCCATGTAAGGATAAAACATTACCAGGAGATGGAATTAGTGCCACCTCAGATCCTCTCTCCTTACAGAATCATGGGGAGATGGGATTAATACCCATGAGGTGCTAAACAAGGTTTAACATGGAGTCAAGTCAGGCTGACAGCAGGAATAGTTCACTTTTCATACCTTGTTTTGAGGGAACGGGAAACCCTGATACCTATTGGTCCTATCACTTCCACTTTACCCACTTCCACATACCCCACGATCCACCAATCTTGGCCCTCTAGCTGATCAAGTCAACGAGCATTTATGGGCACATAGTAGAGGAAAAGTCCACAGTCTGAGAGTAATGGGCTGAACCAGATTTGGAATAAGGTTGGTTGGCGCATTGCTTCTTTGAATAGAGGTTTGAGATGAACTTACCACCAGAGGAGAGGTGCAGACCCTACAGTCATCTTGGAGAAAATGGAAGCTAATGACTTTATGAAAAATTAAGAATTTTTAAAACAAACCACCAAAAATGAAAAAAATAGAAGACAATGTGACATATCTCATTGGAAAAACAACTGACCTGAAAATAGATCCAGGAGAGGTAATTTTAAAATTAGTGGTCTACCTGAAAACCACGGTCAAAAAAAGAGCCTAGACATGATCTTTCAAGAAATTATCAAGGAAAACTGCCCTGATATTCTAGAACCAGAGGGTAAAAATAGAAATGGAAAGAATCCACTGATACCTTCTGAAAGAGATCCCAAAAGGAAAACTCCTAGGAATATTGCAGCCGAATTTCAGAGTTCCCAGGTCAAGGAGAAAATATTGCAAACAGCCAGAAAAAAAAAAACAAACCCAACAATTCAAGTATCGTGGAAATACAATCAGGATAGCACAAGATTTAGCAGCTTCTATACTAAGGGATTATAGGACTTGGAATATGATATTCCAGAGGTCAAAGGAGCTAGGATTAAAACCAAGAATCACCTACCCAACAAAACTGAGTATAATATTTCAGGAGAAAAAATGGAATTTCAATGAAATAGAGGATTTCCAATCATTCTTGTTGAAAAGACCAGAGCTTAATCAAAAATTTGACTTTTAAATACAAGAATCAAGAGAAACATGAAAAGGTAAACAGGAAAGAGAAGCTATAAGGGACTTATTAAAGTTGAACTGTTTACATTCTTACACGGAAAGTTGATATTTGTATCTCATGAGACCTTTCTCAGTATTAGGGTAGTTAGAATAGATATATACATGTATGTATGTATGTATGTGTATATATACGTGTGTGTGTGTGTGTAGGTTTATGTGTATGTGTGTATAAGTATATATGTGTATATATACGTATGTATGTATATAGATAGAGGGCACAGAGTGAGCCAAATATGAAGGAATGACATTTTAAAAATAAAATTAAATGTCAAAAGGAATGTACTGGGAGAAAGAGAAAGGGAGAGGTAGAATGTAGTAAAGCATCTCACATAAAGGAGGCAAGAAAGAGCTTTTACAATAGAGAGGAAGAGGGGGGAGGTGAGAGGGAATAAGTGAGCCTTACTCTCATTGGATTTGGCTTAAGGAGGAAATAATACACACTCAATTGGGTATCGCAAAGCCAAACAGTAAGTGAAAAGATCTTTCCTGAATAGGCTTCAGGTGGGGCCAACAAAGGGAGGTCTGGTTAGAGAAGAATGTATATGGATTCGAAAGGGAAAGGGAAAGATAGAAAAGGGTAAATTATCCGACATAAAAGAGGCAGGAATAGGCTTTTACAGTGGAGGGAAAGAGGGGGAGGTAAAAGGGAGGGAGTGAACCTTACTCTCATCAGAATTGGCTCAAAGAAGGAATAGCATTTGGTTATAACTCATTTGGGTATAGAAATCTATCTTACCCTACAGGAAAGTAGGAGGGGGAGGAGATAAAAGAAGGTGGGAGTGAAAGAAGGGAGGACAGATTGCAGGAAGTGGTAGTTAGAAGCAAAACACTTCTGAGGAGGAACAGGGTGAAAGGAGAGAGAATAGAATAAAAGGGGTAGGGCATAGGATGGGGGGAAATATAGTTGTCAATAGTAACTGTGAAAAAAAGTTTTAAAGCAAATTTCTCTGATAAAGGTCTCATTTCTCAAACATATAGAGAACTGAGTCAAAGTGATAAAAACAAGAGCCATTCCCCAACTGATAAATGATCAAATGATATGAACAATTTTCAAATGAAGTAATCAAAGCTATCTATAGCCATATGAAGGGATGCCCTAACTCACTACTGATTGGAGAAATGCAAATTAAAACAATCCTGGGGTGCTATCTCATACTTATTAGATTGGCTAATGGGAAAAAAAAGGAAAATGATAAATGTGGGAGGGAATGTGGGAAAAATGAGACATTAATGCCCTGTTGGGGGAGTGATGACCTGATTCAATCATTCTGTAGAGCAATTTGGTACTATGCCCAAAGGGCTATAAAACCGTGCATACCCTGTAACCTAGCAATGCCACTACTAGGTATGAATCCAGAAAGAGATAAAGAACAAAAAGGAAAAGGACCTACATGCACAAAAATATTTATAGCAGCTCTTTTCTGGTGGCAAAGAATTGAAAATTGAGGGGATGTAGCTGTGTGACCTTGGGGAAGTCACTTAACCCCAATTTCCCTGCCAAAAAGCAAAAAAATAAAAATAAAAAGAAGAAAAGAAAATTGAGGGGATGTCCATCATTTGGGGAATGGCTGAACAAACTGTAGTATATGATTATGGTGGAATACTATTGTTTTATAAGAGATGATGAGCAGGATGCGCTCAGAAAAACCTAGAAAGACTTACATGAGCTGATGCAAAGTGAAATATACTCTGTGCAAAGTAACAGCAATATTGTAAGATGATCAGCTGTGAATGAGTTAGGTATTCTCGGCAATACAATCATCTAAGAAAACTCTGAAGGACTTATGATGAGGAAGTCTATCCAACCCCAGAGAAAGATACTGATAGTGTCTGAATACAGATTGAAGCATACTTTTTTACTTTGTTTTTCTCGAGGTTTTTTTGTCTGTGTTTTCTTTCACAACATGACTAATAGGGAAATGTTTCACGTGACTACATACATCTATCTAACTTATATCAAATTGCTTGCCTTTGCAATGTGGGGGGAGGAGAGAGAGGAAGGAAGAGAATTTCGAACTCGAAGTTTTAAACACGAATGTTAAAAATTGTTTTTACATGTAACTGGGGAAAAATAAAATACTAAATAAAATTTTTTTTTGGCTTTTCCCTTTTTTTATTCTCCACAACAAGGAAAGGGAGAGACACTCAGAAATGAAGGTAATACAAAAATAAGATCTAGGGAGCACTCCCAGGGAACGGGGCCTCCCTTCTGCACTCAGTCAACCCTCCACCAGATAGTGGCCCGGCCCATGATGGCACCCAAGTTATCAGGGAGTGGGGCCCATTGATGTCCATGCTTTTGACACCAGGTAGGAAAGGAAGATGAACAGGATGATGAGTCCCACGAATAAGCAAAGGGGCAGCTGCCGGTTGTTCCACCCCGAGCAGGTTATGGTGGAGAATCGCTTGACACTCCTGGTGAGTAGGCTGGTCACACTGGAGAGCTCTGAGTCCATGCCTTCCAGGTAGCTGTTCTGCTCTTCTGAGCCCTGGTCCATGTCCAAGGCCAGGGCCTTGAGGCACGTGACCTTGGCCGCTAGTCCATCTGCCAGGCACAGGTTCTTACCATCCAGGAGCGTGGACAGTCAGTGTCGGCTCACCATGGCCCCACCTCACAGTGCCACCAGGGCAAAAAAAAATTAAAAATAAAATAAAACAAACATTTTCATCTTACTATCTTTAGGATGTGCAATTGTACTAAATCAATTGACACGGCTTAATTCTTTGAAGTATTCTCAAACTCCAGTCTTTGGGGCCACCACACTGCATTTCCAAATGTTCTCTTTAATAACACTAATAGAATTTTTTCAGGAATCTAAATGAAACTCACTAGCCTAGACACAAAACACTCCGTTTTCTTCCCTGTTTTTGAAAATCAAGATATTCTTTGCCCTCCTCCTTTCCTATCACACTTCTCTCATCTGCCACAATCTTTCAAAAATTTCAGACAGAATGAAAAGGATGACAGTTTTGAAAGTTATATGTTGAATGGTTAATATTGTGAAGGGAATAATGATTTTCATTATAATTAATATGAAATATGTAGTGAATATACTAATAATTTGGATTTCTCAGGAGACTCTTGGAAATCAGTCTTACAATGCAGCTTGAAATGAACAATCAAACCCTTGACAACACTCTCATAATCACTACATACTTGTGCCTGTGTACCTTAAGTGAAGCAAATCAAAGATTGTAGAACCTGTTTTTGTCACAGACCTCTGGTTCTGTGCCTTAGGGGGTGGTCATGACCCCCCAAATTTGAAATAATCAAAGAATTATTGTATTGTCCTCTACTTGTGGGCTTGTTGCAGGATACTACTCAGGCCCTGGGAAAGCATTGTTCGTAATCTACCTTCCCCTCCCTTCTTTTCCCACTTGTGGTTTATGTATATAAGCTGTGGTTTTTTCTCTAGTGTGAAGAGCATTCCTCACTGTGAAATCAATTAATTAAACTGCTGCTTGGTCACTGGCATTTTGTGTATAGCCTGCTCTGTATCGTCATTCCCAGGTTAGAGACTGGTTCAGCAAAATCCTATTAACAATATGAACATAGGTTTTGCATGACTTCACATGTATAAATGGATATCATATTGCTTGCCTTCTCAATGGGTGGGGAATGGCTGGAGGGAGAGAGAAAATGTGGAACTGAAAATGTAAAATTAAATGTAAAAAAAAACTAAGTTGCATGTTGAATTTAATTACACATTTAAAAAGAAAAGCAAAGGGTACATAACAGATTCTCAATTTCTTCTACAATCCTCTTTTCCTGTTCTATTTTGTATATGGAAATGCATGCTTTACTTAGTGTTTGTCAAATGTAGATTTTTAAAAATCAACACCCATTCCCCCCCCATCCTTCAACCCTGCTCAGATCTCTCTGATAGTGGCTCAGTTTTCTCGGTAATCAAGAATGTAGTTCTTCTGAAATACTTTGAAAACTCCACAGGTGACTCTTTTACTAGCTTGTTATGGAGCCTGGAATCAGAAAAACCTGGGATTAAATTCAGCCTCAGACCCTTCCTTACTAGCTGTGTGACCCTGGGCAAACCACTTAACTTCTGTTTGCCTCACTTTTAAAATCGAGCAATAACAGCACGTACCTTGTCACAGGGTTGTTGTGAGGCTCAATGTGACAATATCTGTAAGGCACTCAGCACTGTGTCTGACACATAGTAGGTGCTATATATATATGTGCTTATTCCCAACCTCTTCCCTTTCCCCTTCATTATTTCATCAGTGGAAAGGAAAAGATGGTGAGACCGAGTTCTGAATTTAATACAGTACAATTTTTACATTTAATCTGGATAGAATATTCCTGGGATTGAGGCAAGCAGGGGATGCAAAGGACACAGAAAGTATGAATTGTAAACCAATAGCAGATATGGGTGCCACCTCTACAAAACTGCAAATATGAAATATCCACTTTTAGGAAAAAAAATGATAGATGAGATCAGGGAACCACATGATGAGGTTTAGGGGTGCTCGAGACCCCAAAATACTGACACACCGGGTCCTCCTGAATGAATTCAACTCAAGCCTTCTCAACCAAAGAAAAACAAAGTTTATTAAAGATTCCCCAAAATGGGTAGTCTTAAGAAATCTCACCATTTGTGGTGCTTCTTTCCACAAGTGGGCTAGATTTAATCTACTGAGCTAGATTGAATCTGAGCACCTTCATGGAGACAAGATGAGATTTATATACAGAAAGGCTGTGGGAATTGTTCTGGGGTGATGGGAGGAGGGGTTTAGGGAGGGTCTTGAGGAGGAGTCTAAGGATGGGACTGGGGTAACTGAGGTGAGGTCAGACTCCAGGAACAGGATTAAGGGTGGGAAGAAGCTGAAGTTTAAGGGTAACAGATTTGGGCATAGATATTTTGATAGGACCAAGGGTGGGAAGCAGATGGACAACAGAGGCTAGGCTAGGTAGAGATTTGGGCCTAGCTATAACGAAAGGCTTATGGTCTCAGGCGAAGGCCAAATCAAGTGGGAAGATTCAAAGAGAATTCAAGGGAGCTCCCACAGTCTAAACCCCATCAGTTTTTCCCCCAAGTAGGTTAATGCTTTTAATATGGTAAGTTTATGTAATTATTTTTAATTTTGAGTGCATGTCATATGTACATCAAAAATATTTCTATTTTCCCCTTTCAGAGAGATCTGACGTGGCCACTTGCCTGTTATCTGGCTGGGGTTGACTGAGTGAGCAAGGTGTTAACACTAGTAAGGAGGGGGGAGGGGAGGAAGCACAAACCTCTAAAATTTAAAAAAAGTTTAAACTCCAGGAAAAAGGTTTTGTCAAACAAAGTAACAGCTTCCTCACAGTTTCTGCATTTTTGGTTTCCTAACCTCCAGCAGATTGCCCCTTTCAATCTCAGTGTCCTACAAATAATCCAGTAAACTGACCTCGTTTAGCTTTTGGATTTTACCTGCTCCAAGTGAGAATAACCCTTGGGCTAAGGGTTTCCCTAGTCAGTGGTGTATTTAAGCCCTGCCCTGGCATAAAAGAACACATTTTAGCATGGCGATCTACCTCAAGACCAATAGAGGATTCACTGAGCCCCACATTATGTTCTAGAAGATTTTACTTTTACCGAATGCTTATTTCAGGATGAAAGTTTTCCAACAAAGCCATATTATCAAGGCTCCTCAAGATTGAAAGAAAGAAGGCCGTGAGCATTAGCCTGAGCTCTACCATTAAGCAGACCAATTCTCCAATGCCATATGGTATTGTTACCTGCCTACATGGAATGATGTGAAGGATACCAAATGGTCTACCTAACATCCTCTCCTCTCCCAGCTTTCTATGTTACCAAAATTCTTTAAGAAACCTCTGAAGATAAATCTAGATTTTCATTGGAATGAACTATCATGTTATATGGACAGCCTGGCCATTCACTGGAATAGCTTACTCATGAGGACCCAGAAAAGGTAAACAAAATGGCAGTGATGGGACTGTGGGAGCTCCCTTGAACTCTCCTCAAATCTTCCTACTCCACAAGGTTTTTGCCTGAGGCCATAAGCCTTTCATTATGCTAGGCCCAATCTCTAGGCTAGGTTACTCTAGCCCTCCATTGTCCTGCTACTTCCCACCCTTGATCCAATCAAAAAGTACCTATGCTCAAATCTGTTACCCTTAAACTAACCTAGCCCGACATGGTCTGTTATCTCCAGGTAGTCTTCAGCTACTTCCCACCCTTAATCCCATTCTCTTTGCTCCTGGAGTCAGACCTCACCCCAGTCCCATCAAACTCCTCCTTAGACTCCTCCTCAAGACCCTCCCCAAACCCATCACTCCAGGACCACCCTAGATCCCTCTCACAATCTTTCTGTATATAAGTTTCATCTTGCCTCCATGAAGGTACTCAGATTCAATCTAGCTAGATTGAATCTGGACCCCCTGTGAAAACAAGCATTCACAAAGGGTGAGATTTCTCAAGACTACCCATTGTGGTGAACCTTTAGTGAACTTTGTTTTTCTTCGGCTGTGAGAAGGCTTGAGTCAAATTCATTAGAGCAGGACCTGGCATGTTGGTCTTTTGGGGTCTTGAGCAACCCTAAAAATACATGGTTCCCTAACCTCATCAGCAGGTGGTGTGTGTGTGTGTGTGTGTGTGTGTGTGTAAGAGAGAGAGAGAGAGAGAGAGAGAGAGAGAGAGAGAGAGAAACAGAGAAAGAGAAACAGAAAGATAGAGAGACAGACATAGACATAGAGAGACAGAGACAGAGAAGACAGGTAATGTTCCCCAATGCCCAAGTGTATTTATAATCTTGCTGAATGGGACAATGCATTAATTAATTAACATATAAAGAGAAATTCATGTATCCAATTAAGACATTGCCCTTCACTGTCATACAACAGAATAGTATACTGATAAAAAGAGAACAGAAGATGCATACATTCGAAAAGGATGGGAAAGGGGCACAAGTAGAGAGATAGTTATAAAAGGTTCTTAGAGTTGGGTGACAATAAGATCCAAGCCTGAAGTAATCATCCAAACTGCTTTGCTCTATTCTAAAAATGCCCTTTCCTGTGTCAGCAACTTCAAAGACCAGATAAGATTAACAAGGGGTGTCTCCTGTGGTGACAGGATGTCTCCAACCCGAACAGTGGGATTTCTCTTATCTTGATATTCTAGGGACATTTGCATCTTGGGATCATAATCTCTAAGTGACACTACCTAGCCAATTGTCTTGTCTTACTGTATTTAGTACTCATTCAGCTAAGAAACTTCCTTTCTTATGATATGGAGACCATAAACAGGAGCTGGGATTGTTACTTAAGCCTTGTCATTCTTCTTTCAGTCAATCAGAAGTTTGCTTCTGATTCCATGATCATGTATCTGCTAGCTTTAAGGGAATAAACAATGTGAATTTATATATCATCTAGCCTATTTGCCTCCTTTAACCAAACTTTCAGGTTGACATGGGCAATGCTGGGCCAGATAGAGTCCTGAAGTAAGACATCAGGGCTATGGTGACATATATTCATTAAGTCTACATCTGCAAAGCCAATTATTTTTTCATCCCTTATACTTTACTTACAGAGTAAACTACCAAATGGACAGTGATCTCTGAGTTATAATTTTGTGATGTGGGGTGGGGCGGGGATGGTGATGGTTAGAGATTAGTATATTTTCCCATTCAGTGTTTTGTTTGTTTGCTTGTTTGAAATAAAAACAAAACTCCTTATATCAACAATTACGCACAAAACAATCATTTCATTTAAATAGGCTATGGAATTGGTGCTTGGGTGCTTGTGCTTGGACCCTACTTCTAACATCACATTTCTCCTTAGCCTCTGCTTGGGTGCCTGGACCCCAATTCCAAAACCACATTCAGTTCTAAAATCATATCTCTCCCTAGCCTCAAAATACTGTCTCAGGCAGTTCCTCTCCAGTTCAAGGGCAGCATGCCTTAGCAAAACACTTATGTCTCCTGATACTGTGGCCAGCTGTACCTATAGAATTTATTAGTTTGGATTCCCTCTGTACATGCTGATTGGCTGTGCACCGGGCCATAACGATATTTATTACTTACTGACCTTACTGACATACTTAAATGTATATCCCCTTATATTCATCTTGTCTAACAAGACATCTGATGGAAGCAACCTGGATATTTCCAATCAGCCCTGACAATTAGTTGACTTAGTGATGTTTCATGGTAAAAACCACACCTCCAGGTCGCCCCACCCCTTGGTCTATTTTCCAGTGAACTCTGGGTAAGATATCTGTGCAGTAGATTCAAAAAGTGCATGTTCCTTTAATAACTGACCTCCACTTAACCACTCCCTAATCCCACCCCAAACACCTAATTGACATGTTTTACCCCAAAGTATCATATAAAAACTTTTCCTACACCCCTGTAAGGTTGCAGGTTCCCTAAGAACTCTTGCCCAGTGTAAATCTTTGCCACCTTGGCAAATCAATTGTGAAGCTATTAGCTATTATTAGCTAATTAGCTATTAGCTATAGTCAGCAATACAGCAATCCAAGACAATTCTGAAGGACTTATAATGAAAAATGCTATCCACAGTGTCTGAATGCAGATTGAAGCATCCTTTTTTTTTTTATTTTATTTTTCTTGAGGGTTTTTTTTTTGGTCTACCTTTTCTTTTACAACATGATTATTATGAAAGTGTCTGGCATAACTACACATGTATAACCTATATCGAATTGTTTGCCTTCTTAATGAGGTGGGGTGAGGAGGAAGGGAGAGAATTTGGAACTCAAAGTTTTAAAAATGAATGTCAAAAAGTGTAAAAAAAAAGTATGCTGCAATCTGCATTCAGACACCATCAGTTCTTTCTTTTGGGGTGGATAGCATTTTTCATCATAAGTCCTTCAGAGTTGTCTTGGATTGCTGTATTCCTGACAAGAGTTAATAGGTAATAGGCTCAAAATGAACTAATTATTGTAACAAGGTATTATATTAGTAATTAGAGCTATCCAAAAATGGAATGAGCTACCTTGGGAGATAGTGGGTTTCCCCCTTCCTGAAGGTCTTTAAGCAGAGGATAGAGAGCCACTTTTTAGAAATTCCTTCTAACTCCAAGATTCAGTGATTCTGTGATTCTTAAATCTATTCAATGCATCTTATTGGTTTTCTTCCTTGGCAATCTATTGGACAGATGTTATGGATCAGCTTGTATAGATTCATTGATTCACTTAAAGGCCTCTCCTCAACTTAGTACTTATTTTTCACTGATGTGAATTTAAAGGCTTTAAATTTGGTGGTGTCATAAATCCTACTGTGAATGATAAATCCATTGCTACCCAAATCAAATTGATGACAACCCAAATGGTATATTTCTTGGAATTTGGTGTAATCTTATGTCAGAATATGGCTCTACATTAGTGTGACCATAGAGATTCAGATTTTCCTAGGATTTAATTGGCTGTGAGGTCATGAAGGCTGCTGGGATAGTTCACAGAGATTTCTAGTAGAGAGTTCCAAAAGGAGGAGGAAATTCAACCAAGGAGGAGAAGGGCATATGTCTCCATATTGAAGCCAATACAGACTTTGCAAAATTAAGCATTTTGCATGGGTTTTATGCTCCTTTGCTCTCTTCTTCAAAGACTTCAAAAGTAGTAGCTATTACTAGGGCAGTAGAGGCCACTCCAATTAACTGTATCCCTAAGGCAAAGGTGACCAGTGAGTGCTGAGTCTAGTGGGCTAGATTGGATGAGACCACCCTGACCCTAGTTTCCCTAAATTCCTTCTATCATAGCTCTTAGCTGGGGAAAAGGCAGCTCCCCTTAATTGCAACACTCCTCTGGAGTTTATGTTTCACTTATTCCCTGCGAGCAAAGTCAATCCAGGGAAATCCTCATTCCTGTGGCAGCTGGCTGTACCCAGTCAGCATACACCCACAGTAACTCTTTTTTCCCCCATTCTTTTACCACTTTATTCTAGTGTCACATAAAATATAATAATGTTTGCTAACATTTGTTTGTGTGTTATGTGGGTGATAGAAATTGGGAGCCATGAAATCTGGATAATGTGATAGACTCATCTGCCACCAATTAGGGAGTCAGCTCCTGCATAGGGTAGCTGAGCAAAGGGCTCTTCCTGGAACCAACTGAAAAACCAAGGCCAAGGTGAAACACAAGGACAAATAAAAAGCAAGGGAGATTTACAAGTTTATGTGTGGTACGCCCCCTACTCAAAATAAAGATTTTTCAGAGACCATTAATCCAGCAAGAAGACGATTTATTAACTTCCTCGAGGAAGGGCTATTCCGCGATGCAGCAAGGCAGGCAGCAAGGAGGGAGAGCGCTGGCTTTTCCCTTCATACAGTTCTTAAAGCCAAAAAACACAATTTCACAAACCCCACCTATCCCTGACCACAGGGCTTACAATCTGATCATTCTTAGCAATCTATTTTAACGGGGTCTAGTTCCAGGAAGACCTACATGCATTTCATGCAAAGCGGGATGTATCTAAGACAATGTGACTTTGTCGGTTACATTTTGAGATTGTATCAAGTCAACAATCCTCTGAAGACATTTAATAAAATTCAAACTTAACCCTGCACTATCAGGAGCCCCCCACACATTTACAAGCTTAACTTAAATAACCTAGACTACAGGCATGTATGCATGCATGCATACACAAATACATGTTGTGTGTACATTCAAATACACATTGTATATGCATGCATGATGCATGTATGGATAAAATATTTTAGTACGCCTGAAAGCCATGGACGAAGAAAAGTAGGATTGTGCTTCAACAAGGTTAACAAATAATTTTTTCGCATTCTTTGAAATCTGGCGGACCTTGTTTTAATTTTTACAGACATGTAGAGCTAGATTACATATATAGATCACATTGGTTTCCTAGGACTGAAGCGGAGTAACAATGTCTATCGTAGGAGATGGAATAGAGTTAGCGGGAAAAAAGGAAATAATAAATGAAGCTAAAAGATCACAAATAATTTTATCAGAGCAGGCGGAAAGACAGGGCAAAGAGGGAATAGGTAACTCTTGAAAGACATCAGCACAACACTAAAAGAACCTGCATAAAGCAACATCGCTATCCGTTTTCCTTTCTTTGCTCATTCATAAACCACGTACGTGTAATCATCAATGTGTTTGGTCCAGGAGGAAGCCCCTGAAATCTGTACACCAGAGTGTTTGTGTAGCTATTAGCATCTGCCAAGTGGGAGGAGTACCAGCCATTTCACTGAGAGGTTCACGATCCCCGCCTCCCCTACTTGTCCTTAGATCGCCTTGCTCAAGAGCTGGCTCAGATTTAATGATGTAAAAACGCTGGCTTAGCGGGAAGGCGGTAGTTGTCCGTTTTCTGGATAGAATCACGCGTGGGGTGTTTATTGCTTTGGGGGAAGGGAACACACGCGGGTGACCCACTGCGTAATGTGGGTGCGGGAGGCGATGCAATGCAGCTGTCACCCCGGCCCCCCTCCCCGCGGGCTCCCTAATGTTCTGAAGCTGGCTCGGAGCGAATGATGTAAAAACGAGGACTTAGGTGTCTGCGCGGATCGCCTGAGACGAGCTCGCGACAGAGGCCCACCGAGCGCGCGGCGGCCAACCCTGGAAGCAGGAGCCGGCGGCGACACTTTGACCTTGGCCCTGGCCTACGTCACGCCTGTCAGCTACACCCCGGCACGCGCCCGCCCGCCTCGCGCTCGCAGCTCGGCCCAGCTTGGCCTCGGCTCCTTACTTCCGGCCTGTGCGCTCCGCCCCCCATACCCCCGCCCCCCGCCCCCAGGACCCCGCCTCTTCTGCCACGGTTACCGCTGCTGTGCTCATTGCTGGATTGCTGGTCGGCGTGGTTTCGACCCTGCTGGGATCGCCTCTGTCCAGTAGCCGGGACCCATCCGCGGCCAACGCTGCCGGGACTCTGTCCGAGTGCTCTGCCCGCGTTCTTGCTCCTGACGCCCAGTCTCCTTCTCCTCATTCGGCCGACCCTAAGCCTCGGCTTCGCCGCTGCCCTCGCTCCCGCTGCCCGGCGAAGGAGACCAGCATGGAGGAAGAGTGCAGAGTCCTGTCCATCCAGAGTCACGTCGTCCGAGGCTATGTGGGCAACCGAGCGGCCACTTTTCCCCTGCAAGTAAGGCGTGGGTGGAAGGGCGCGGGGGCTGGGGGAGAGTCTGCGTGGGGATGGGGAGAGGGGCTGGGGCTCCCTCGCCTGAAAGCCGCGGGGACGTGCGGGGAGAATTCCGAGGTGTTTGGAGGTTTGGGAGACGCTGGTGGGCGAGTCTGGAGACGCGGCCAGGATCCCACGACCCTCTCTCGGGGTGCGTGGGAGAGCAGCCCCCGGCCCCCCCACCCTCCTCCTCTTTTCTTGCGAGTTTATGTAACTAACTCTTTTGTCTAGGTTCCACCGTCAGGATTGTTAATTATCTGTTAAGTGGTCTGGCTTTGGAGGGGAGGTTGAGGCAGGGCGAGGCTTGACACTTAGAAGACTCATTCATATATGTGTGTGTGTGTGTGTGTGTGTTTGTATGCATATGTAAATATACATATATACACGTAGGGTTATGTATCTATATATACACATGTATTTTATATATACACATGTCTACATTATAAACACACATCATATATGTATATGTATAAGAGTCCGGGGCAGGGCAAGGCTTGACACTTGGAAGACTCATTCATGCATATATACACATGCACACAGAGTTGTATATTTGTATATACACGTATATTTTACATATACACACATGTCTGTCTACATTGTAAATACACATCGTGTATGTATATGTATGGGAGGTTGGGGCAGGACAAGGCAAGGTTGACACTTAGACTCATTTTATAGATATTTTTATATATACATACATGTCTATCTACACCAATTTATGCACCAACCCATATCACCCATACCTTACACATCATATATGTATATGTATAGGAGGTTGGGGCAGGGCAAGGCAAGGTTGACCCTTAGACTCATTTTATATATATATATATATATATATATATATATATATGTGTGTGTGTGTGTGTGTGTGTGTGTGTGTGTGTGTGTGTATATATATATATGTATATATATTTTATATATACCTACATGTCTATCTACACAAATTTACACACCAATCAAAAGACATCACCTATAAATTATAAGCACACATCACATATATACATATACACACACACATATATACACACACACATACATAAGAGGCTGGAGCAAGGCAAGGCTTGACATGAGACTCGTTTTATATATGTTTATATATACAAATATATGTACATCTACATTATAAATACATAGGGGGTTGGGGCAGGGCAAGGCTTGTCACTCAGGAGACTAATTTTATATATTTATATATACAATGTACGTCTACACTAAATATACATCAGATATGCCTCTACATGTATGTGTGTGTATATATATATATATATACACACTCACACATATACATACTTATAAATGTGTGCGTATATTCATATGTGTAGATGTATCGGAGGTTGGGGCAAGGCAAAGCTAGTATCTTCTCTGTCCTTAGTTATCCGGCAGCACTTCGTTCTTAAGCAGAAACTTTGTTGTTGTTAAGTCACTGTTCAGTTGTCTGTCTCTTTATGACCCCGTTTGGGGTTTTCTTCCCAAAGATAGTGGAGCAGTTTGCCATTTCCTTCTCCAGCTCATTGGACAGATGAGGAAACTGAGGCAAACAGGGTTAAGTGACTTGTCCAGAGTCACACAGCTAGTACGTGTCTGAGGCCAGATGTGAACTCAGGTCTTCCTGATTGCAAGCCCAGTCCTCTATCCACTGCACCACCTAGTTGCCCCAAGCAGACACTTAGAAGACCCCTATTATATGTATACACACACACACAAACATAAACATATACATACATATCTAGGAGGCTGGGGCAGGCCAAGACTAGTAGCATCTTCCCTATCTTTAGTTTTCAAGGAGCACTCATCAAAACAGATTAAGTAAGGATTGGGAAGGTAGTATCTGTGAGGGGGGGGAAAAAAAAGCTGGTCATTGCACAAGCAATGTAAATTATACATTGTAATACATGTATATAATGCCTGTGTATATGAACCCTTTATGGGAGCATGCTTGCAGACCAGAGTTGTACAGAAAAGGATAATAAGATGTTTGGGAAATAGGATGTTAGAACTGTTTTTTTGGCTTTTTTATTTTGTTGGGAGAGCAGTAGTAGTACTATAGTAAAAATAGTCTGCTTAGCAACTTATTATAAGCACTTTTTTTTGGTGGGGGGGGACAAGGTAGAATTGAAGTATTTTTTAAATAAAAAACCGCTAGGTTTTGATTGAATTAAGACACGTTTCTTGTCTTTTTTTTTTTTTTTTGAGGCAATCAGGGTTAAGTGACTTGCCCAGGGTCACACAGCTAGTAAGTGTCTAAAGTTGTATTTGAACTCAGGTCCTGACTCCAGAGACAGTTCTCTATCCACTGCACCACCTGGCTGCCCCAAGTTGGGACATGTTTCCAAGGTTCCTACAGAGTGAAAACTTTCATAAATAGAGATTGTTACCTATTCTTCTTACCTTTGTGAGAAGGTTCCTTTTCTTAAATTAGTAGTCATCATTTGCCTTAGGTATTTAGAGTCTAAACAGTTTTTTGTTAGATGGAGGTTTTCTTTACTGATTTTATAGTAGATCAAATGTTTTCCTCCTTAGGTGAAATACAAAAAAGGCTTATTTGTTAAAAAAAATACAAATTAAAACAAAACAAAAAAGTGCCCTGGATTGGTTTGACTTTTCCATAGGATAAATCAGAAAGAAATTTGGTATAAACACCTACTTCTTTAAGATTCGGTTTTTGTTTTCTGTTTTTTCACAAAGAAAGGAAAGAAGGCAACATAAAGTCAGGTATAGATAGAGGATGAGATAATGCAGATAGCTTGAACATTGGTTGTTAATTTACCCCAGTGGCTTATGCAAAAAAAAAAAAATCTAAGATTTTATTAATGATTTCCCTGTATAGATTAAAGAATAGACTGAATGAAGGGCACAGTTTATTCCTTTTGGTTTCATCCAAAAGGAAATGCATGCATTGTTTTTAACCTTTGTAATAGAAGACCAGAGGACAGTTCTAGAGTTGTATTTGGTTTGTTTTCATGAATTTCATTTTAGGTACATTGCACAGATGGTGTCAAAGTCAACATATTGAATCCATATATTTCCAGGGATCTTAATTTAGATTCTGTTACTGATTTCAAAATATTTTCTTTCTTTTATCTTTATAACTTGTGGGTTTGCTAATTGTTTTTTCAATTTTTTAGTATTCTTTTAAATTGCTAGGGCATATCTTAGAGGTTGTGAGAGCACTCCATAACCATGGATAGCAAAAGGTTTATATTCAGGAGGTATTTGAAAACCATATTTTTCATCATGATGATTACAGCAGGAGAAAAAAAAAAAGGGGGGGTATATCATTAAGGCAGAATTCATGACTTCAAAGATAACCATGAATATGCCTGAATGGTGCAGAATTGCAGGATGTAAGGAATTCTCTAAGTAGAAGGCAGAGGAGTTAAAGAATTTATTGAAACTCAAAAGTAGCAGACCCGTGGACCAGTGTCCCCAATTCGACATCCTGGCAAGAACCTTCCAAAACCAGTATGCCCATTGCACGATAGTTACCAGGAGGCCACAGAAAAACATTATGGCAGCAAGCCAAGCCATACTGGTGCTTCCTGCCCCCCCATGCCAGGGCCCTCCAGCAAGAAGACCACCCACTGGCCTCAAGCCCCTGCTTAGCACTCTCTGGTCTTGGCCGCTTCCTCCGCAATCTCCAAGCTGTGTTCCAGCTAGCTTACTGCTTCCTCTCTCCTTCAGCTCTTAACTGCTCTCTCCAACTGCCTCTCCAGCTGCCTCTTAGCTCTGCTCCAACCATTAAGCAAGCTCCTTCCACCACAGGCTTCATGTCATCACATGGACCAGAACTCAGGCACCTATCATTGGCTTCAGTCCTAGCCACTCCCACCAGGACCCTGAGAGCCCCGCCCCCTAAGCCCACTCAAATGGGCGGGAAAGATCTTCCCATTCACTGATTACCTTTACAGGGGAGTAAAAGAGATGCTGGGGCTTAGTGGTGTGGTCTGTGCAGGATAAGGGCCAGAATCAGAGATAAATCAGCTGAATTTGGCATAATTTACCAGTGAAAAGTTATTTCAGTAGCCTCTTTTGCACCCCCTCCTCGTCAATCCTTCATATACTGTCAGAATAACCTTCCTTGCACTTAAGTCTGGTCCTGTCACTCCTCTGCTCAGATATCTTCAGTAATTTCCTCTTGCCTACCAAGTTGAGTATCATTCACCAGGCATTGAAGGCCCTTCACAATTCCACTTTAATGATTCTATGTGTATAGTGGGAACTTAATAAATGTTTAATTGCATAATTTTAATGACCAGGCTTATTCTTGAAGATGAGAAAATGTACCTTTCTCCCTGTTTGGCAGAGGTAGGATGGGGAGAGGTTCTTATAGATGTGGAATATTGAGTATGGTATCAGATTCAAATATTAGGGTACTTTTGCTGAATTGCTATTTTTTTCTCTCCTTTATTCTTTGTTACAAGAGAGGATTCAGCAGGGGTGGATATATTTGGAGATTTTGTTGTCATTTTTCATTTCTGTATAACTCTCTGTGACCCCATTTGGGGTTTTCTTGGCAGAGATACTGAAGTGGTTTGACATTTCCTTTTCCAGCTTTGACAGATGAAGAAACTGAGGCAAACAGGGTTACGTGACTTGCCCAGGGTCACGTAGCTAATAAATGTCTGAGGCTGGATTTGAACTGAGAACTTCCTGACTCGTGGCCTGACCATCTATCTTCTGTACCACCTAGTGGCTCAAAGGCAAATTTTTCATTTGTAGTAACTAATCTTGTGTTTTTCCTCATTCCGTCAATAGCCCCCATTATAGGTGTTATATTTTTTTGTTAGCAAGCAATATTTTAACTGGGAATTCTGGCACCTGGGGCAGATTTAGTTAGGGAGGGGAACAGGAGGGAGAAAGAGATCCTAGGACACCCTAAGTCAGTATATACCCCAGTATATATTGTCAGTGATGCCATATGTCATGGATCCCCAAGTCAGATAGTGCAGAGGCTGAGTGCAATTGTGCCATTGTGGTGGTAGGAGAAAGTACCTTGGGAAGAGGATGGTGTGGGTCTTGGGCAGCACATTTTCTTCCCTCAGGGTGTTAAAATCAGGTGAGCGGAGGGAGACTGTAGTTGTTCCAAGGTGGTCCTCTGTGTTTCATGGTCCTCCACTGGCCCTGTGCCATCTGCTGTAGGAAAAAAGCATTAACTCCATGTGACAAAGCCCTGGGATAAAAGCCTAGTGGTCATGTTAGTAACTGTATCAAACATAGAGTACTGATAAAAAGGTTTGGTGAATTAGGCTGAAATTACTTGAATACCTGACTATTGAACCAGATTGAAATGTAATTGGGACACGTTTAATAAAGTACAGTACAACCTAGATCATGTTAATTTGTCGTTTTCTAAGTTAATGTGCAGCTAGCAGGGGGATAACATGAAAATAACTATATACAAACAAGATATATGCTGGATAAACTGGAGATAACTTCTGAGGGAAGGCACTAAGATTAAGAAGAGCCAGGAAGTCTTTGCCTAGAGCATGAGATCTTATTCCAGGCATGGGGGACATTCAGTGAAAATGCTCAGCATTGGGAGAAAAGAGTATTTTGTTCAAAGAAGAGTATGTTGAAGGAAGGAAAGTATAAGGAGGCTGGAAAAGTAGTAGAGGCCAGGTTAAAAAGGCCTTGAAGAATTAAAAAGAGGATATTATATTTGATCATGGAAGTAATAGGGAGCAATTAGAATTAATTGAATGGGGGAGCAGGGTTGACACAGTCAGACTTGTATTTTAGGAAAATCTGACAGCTGTTCAGAAGATGGCCCACTGGAGTGGGGAAAGATTAGTGTCTGGAAGACCAGCTAGCAGGCTTTTGTAGTTATCATTTTCCATCACTTGCTCTGTTTGGTTTCTGCTAATTTCCCCAGGGTAATCTCATCACCTCAAACCTCATGGTCATGAAAATAACTCAGTTTTGATAGTCTGAAGGGCTCAGGATCAAGCAGTAAACTTTTCGAAAAGCTCAGGGTTCAGAACTTTCCAGCTGTCCATCAGTTCTTTTGGATTTGGACTCAGGAATGTCGTGCCCCCCTGTAACTCCTGGGTGGAGTACCTCCTGATGGTCTCCCTTCCCCCACTTTCCAACTTCCTTTTTGTATTTTGTCTTCCCTCCTCAGATTGTAAGCTCCTTGGGGGCAAGGGCTATTTTTAAAAAAAAATTATCTCTTCTGTCACTTAGCACAGTGCATGGCACATAGTAGGTACTTAATGTCTGTTGACTAGGACTATGAGGTGATGAATACAGGAGGTTAATGGCAACATCTGAGAGTCGTTCAAAGGTAGGAATGATAGGACTTGGCAAACTGATTGGGGGAGTGGAGGATAATACCCAGATCACAAGCCTGGTGACTGAGAGGAATGAGACTGGAGGTCAGCACAGAGGTAAGGGCTGGACAAATAGATCTGAAAATCATCTGTATAAAGATGTTAATTGAATCCATTTGACCTGAGGAGATGACTAAGAAAAATAATAAAATAATAGAGGGAAAAGAGAAGAGGGCCCAGGATAGAGCCTTGGGGAACACCCAGTTCCTAAGTGGGCTTGACCTGAACAAAGATCCAGCAAAGGAGACAGAGAGTAGGCCAACAGGTAGGAGAACCAGGAGAGAACAGTGCTATGAAAACAGAGAGAAGAGAGTATCAAACAGAGACTGCATCAAGATCAAGAAGGATGAAAATTGTGCAACCAAGATTGGAAGGAAAGCAGAAATCTGGGAAGCGGTTTTTTATAGCAATTATCTCTGATAAAGTCCTCATTTCTCAACTGTATAGAGAACTGAGTCAATTTTATAAGAATACAAATCATTCCCCAACTGATAAATGGTCAAAGGATATGAACAGGCAGCTTTCAGATAAAGAAATCAAAGCTATCTATAGTCATATCAAAAATGCTTTAAATCACTATTGATGAGAGAAATGCAAGTTAAAACAACTCTGAGGTACCACCTCACACTTATCAGATTGACAGAAAAGAAAAATGATAAATATTGGAGAGGTGGGAAAATTGGGACACTAATGCATACATTGGTGGAGTTATAAATGAAGCCAACCATTCTGGAGAGCAATTTGGAACTATGCCCAAAGGGCAATCAAACTGTGCATACCCCTTGATTAGCAATACCACTACTAGATCTGCATCCCAAAAAGATCATAAAAAAGGAAAAAGGACTACACATGTAGGGTTAATGGAATATAAGATCTTCCCCATCCATTAATAGGCCTAACTGACCATGTGTCCCTTTTTTTCCTTGGAACAGGGGCCATCTTCCCAGGTCTAAAGATACATGGGTATTTCAATCACAGATGTCTTGCTGCTTTGAGCTCTGGCCCAGTTCACAGCTATGATACATCCTGAATCATATAGAGCCCATGGGGGAGGAACTTGCTTAAGGGAAACTTGCTCATGGGAGGCTTGCTTGCAGGAAGGCTTTCACACTTTTTGGTACTAAGCTAATTAGGCACTGAGTCAGGAGGGTTATGATGCCTCCTGGCTCTGAGCTTATTAGCTGAATGTGTTTATATATTCTGAGGTGAGATTTTGCTTTTGGGCATGGGAAGAATGTTTGCCTGAAGTCTTTGTGATTTGGCCAGATGAGAGTCTGAGTAGCTGTTGTTAAGAGGTGTCCCATCCCCCCCCACCCAATGCTTTGTGAACCCAGATGCTGGTGCTCTCTGGTCTGGTGACTATGTATCTATTACTTTGTTTAGACAGTTGGAGCCCTGTCTATTGGATTCTTTCTTGGATACTCACTTCTTTCTAATTAAAGTAAGATTGTTGACCCCTTTGAACCTGTCTTTCCTTTAGAAAAACAGATCAAAGAATCTGCTAACAGGCCATCCTGGGTGTGCCAGAGTGCTTGCTGTTAAAACATACAAAAATATTTATAGCAGCTCTTTTTTGGTAGCAAAGAATTGGAAATTGAGGGGACACATATCAATTGCTGAATGGCTGAACAAGTTGTGATATATGAATGTGATGGAATATTATTGTGCTATAAGAGATGATGAGCAGGTAGATTTAAGAAAAACTTGGAAAGACTTACACAAACTGATGCAAAGTGAAATGAGCAGAACAAGGAAAACATTGTACACAGTAACAGCAACGTTATTTGATAATCAGCTATGATTGACTTAGCTCTTCTCAGCAATACAATGATCCAATTCATTTCCAAAAGATTCACGTTGGACAATTCTATCCATATCCAGAGAAAGAACTGAATGCAGATTGAGGCATACTATTTTCACTTTTTGTGTGTTTTTTTTCTTTGTTCTACTAATATGGAAATATGTCTTACACAATTGCACATATATAACCTATATCAACTTGTTTACTCTCTAAGGGGGGGGAGGGAGGAGAAGACAGAGAAAATTTGGAACTCAAAATTTTATAAAAAATGAATGTTAAAAATTGTCTTTACATGCAATTGGGAAAAAATATTCAATTTTAAAAGAGGATGAAAATTGAGAAGAAAATTGAGAAGACCATCAGATTTGTCAATAAAGAGATCATTGATAGCTTTGGTGAAAGCAGTTTCAATTGAATGATCAGAAGCTAGACTGCAGAGAGTTAAGAAGAGAATGAGAGGAAAGCTAGTGGAAGCACCAATTGTCTTCTCAAGGTGTTTAACCAGGAAAGAGAGAAGAGATAAAGGATGATAATTAGAGGTGATGGATGTATCCAGTAAGAATGAGGGAGATAGGCTTGTTTTAGGTATTAGGGAAGCAGGCAATAGACAAGGAGAGATTGAAGATTAGTGAGTGAACAACAATGATACAGGAGAAATCTGGAGATCATGGGATGGAATAGGATCACTTGTACATATAGAAAGGGGTTTGCCTTAGCAAGAAGGACCACTTCTTCATGTTAGGTGGGTAAAGGAGGAAGTAGTAAAGACCTCCATGATCTGATGCTGAGTGAGAGGAGCAGAACTAGGATAACATTATACACAACCACAGACATATTGATTCTGTAATGACTAACTTTGATAGACTTGCCTCTCCTCAGCAATACAAGGCTCACAGACAGCTCCAAAGGACTCATGATGGAAAAATCTAGCTACATCCAGAGAAAGAACTGTGGAATTTGATTGCAGATTGAGGCAAACTATTTGCTCTTTTTTCTCGTTTTTTTTTTCCTCTTTTTTTTGGTTTTGTTTCTTCTCTCATGATTCATTCCATTGGTCATAAATCTTCTTTGCAACTTGACTATTGTGTAAACAAGTTTAATGAGAAGGTTTATGTAGAATCTATATCGGACTGCATGCCATATTTGGGGAAGGGGGGAGGGGAGGGAAGGGAAGAAAATTTGAACTCAAGAACATGTGAAACTAGGTGTTGTAAACTAAAAATAAAAAATCTAATTTAAAAAAAAGGAGGAAATAGTAGCAGAAGGCATCTGAGTAATGTGAAATGGGGAAGAAGGGAAAAAAGGCAAATAGTCTCAGTTTTTTCAGTGAAATATAAGGCAGAGTTCTCAGCTGAGAGGGTAGGAGAGGAAGAGCTACAGCGGGAAAGTCCAGGGATAATGGACCTGGGAGAGAGGGTTCAGAGAGGCCTGGCTTTGGCTTGTTTTCTCTTCCAAAGTTATTTAGTTGTGTCACAGTTCATCTTAGGTGCAAGTGACCCCTCCCCTCTCCCCCTACAGCAATAGAAACAAAGGGACTCCTTTCAGAAATGCTGCCTGGACAGGGCTTCTGAGAGCACTCAGTTTCTAATAGTGAAGGGATCAGCCAGGCTGAGGCTGGACAGAACTAGAAGTGTGTGCTGTGGAGTGGGGGGAAGGCCTTGCAGACAGGGCCAAGAAGATCCAGAAGCGGGAAAGAGGCTAGTGGTTACAGAGTTTTAGAGTTTTGCAGCCACAGTCTACAGCCGCATTCCCTTGGGCTGCTACATAGTGTCAAGAGAAGGTCTCTGGGAAATCCCACTACTTCAGCATTCTCATGGCTTTGGTTCCTCTAGTGGCTTAGCTGGGGACAGGGGTTTGGCAGGGAGGGGAACAGGAAATTTTATGAACCCGTAGTGGTTCACAGAGTGCTGCTGGATCCTGAGTCCTACTGCCCATGGAGACCCCCAATAGTTCCTAAGGGGCTGGGTGTCATAGACTTGAGTTGAACGGACTTCTTCCAGCTTGGATTCCCGTTTGGTCAGTGCTATAAATAGATAACCGTTAGGGAGCTCATCTGAGAAGCTGAAAGGAAGAGAGGAGTCTGTGGTCAGAACTGCCCACTCCTGAATATTGTCATAGCCTGTTGCCATCTGCCAGTTGCCAGAGCCTTTGAGATGGGGGATCTAGGCAAGGAGTGATCCTCTGATCTGGTTTTGGGGACCTGCTTCCTGTTTAGAAAAAGTCGTCAGAATGAGAATGAGAATAGAAAATGAGAAACTGGAAAATTTGGCTTCCACAATCCCTTGATAGGAAGGGTATTGATTTGATCACTGGGATGGCTCCAGGGCACAATCTGGGAAGAAGATATATGACTCTTCCTTCAAGTGGCCTTTATCTGTGCTGCTGTCATGCTTGGGAGCCCAGATTTGTAGGGAAAGCTCCCATTTGCTCCAGGGCAGCTCTTATTGATGAGGGAAAAGTCACTATTTAGCCTGGTTGTGCTACCCTGTCCCTTTTCAGGATACAGAAGTCATCTACAGTGAGGCTGTGTCCCTGTCTGGAAGGCTCTTCCTTCTCTGTGATTTCAGAGAACTTCTTAGAGGTGATGTGCTTCAAAAAAATTCAGCAGCAGAAGAAAATCTCCTCTCCTTTGCTGAGTTGATTTACCACATCCAAAGAGAAACCGGTTGTAGACCACAGTCGAATAGAGGATCTTAGTAGTCTTCAGGGTTGTACACGTTAGCCCATCTGTCCACAAGGAAAGGTATAAGAGGGAGATGAAGAGAGGTGTCTGATCTCAGCCTGAAATACAGTGGACCAACAACCTGCTGTCATTCTCACTGTTGACAGTATGAAGCAGCAATATAAGGTGGTTCTGCTTTTGTTGCACCAGGTCCCAGTTCTGGCACTTACTCCAGTCACTGTTCAGAGAGCCAGATACTTAAAGGTGCATCAACATAATCCTTTTTCCAGTTAAAAATAAGCCTTTCAGCTGGGTAATCCTGATCCTTATACTTAAACTCCTTGAAAAACTCACAGCCTGGATATGGGTTGGAGAGAAGTATAAAGTCAGCATATCACTGAGCCTGGTCCACCTTCTCAGAAGAAGTTACATTTAGGCCAAACTTAACCTTTTTCGTTCTTTACTATCAGGTCATAGATTGATCTGACCGATCAATTCTGAAGTAATTTTATGTCGTATCCTCTAACCTTATCAAAAAGTTGATTGTCAGTACTTTAAAGTATATAGCCATCCTCTGTAATATCCTCTGAATCTGCTCAAGCATCTTCTGAGCCCCCTGAGAAGTTGTACCCAGTGCTCCCATACAATTCCCCCCATCCAGCCAGGGTTGCTGATCTACCAATATGCTTGCCTTGTAGAGGATGTATGGTCAGACGAAGGTCCCTCAGCCCCAGGCTGGTCTGTTCACCTGCATGGTGCTTTTGAATGTGTCTTTCTGCTTCTCAGAGTTCTCATACTCCAAGAACACAGTGTGCTAGGGATAGTGACTACAAATTTTCCATTCACATCCTTGGATGTGATTTAACCTTGGCGTTACCTATAGCGTTGCAGCCATCCTTGGTTGGGTTCTGGGTCTGGGAGAACTCCAGCAGCTACCCCAGCTGTGGCTCCTGCATTAGGGAATGCAAGGTAGAGGGAAAGATGGAATAATAAAAATTATGATCAGATAAAGCAGTTTCAAAGTTTGTGAGCATAGAATTGGAACACTTGTGGCGATGACAAGATAGCTGAATTAGTGTGAAGGAACAGGTCATGAGGAAATGAGTAAGTTGAAGAACTGGAAAGTTAGGTGTTTGGGGGAGTATCAATATGGATATTGAAGTTCCCTTGTATGAGGGCAAGTGCTCATAGCAGTTTGGGTGGGAGAGAGAGTGTTAGATTGTTAGCCAGGTGCTGAACTCTTTGAGGGAAGAATAAAAGTGTGCCTGATGGACAAGAGTTACCAGAATCTTGATTGGGTGATGAATAAGGATTAAATGATCCTCAGAGGAGGAGAGATTGCTGAGTGATGGTGGTACTGGGAGAGCCTGGAAGTAGTGATGGGGAGCAGAGCATATTGATACTCTCCCCAGCTTGACCAGTGAATTGGGAATATGAATGAAGCATGGCAAGGAAGCTTGGTTTAGTATTGAGCCAAGCCTCTTTGGGTGCAAAAAGATGAAGGGAGCAGGAAAGGAAAGGGGTTAAAATGAAAGCTAGTTTGTTATCTCTTGAGCAGGCTGGCTAGAAAGAACAGTGGAAGGAGTGGATAGATTTAGAGTGGTTGGAGGTTGGGTTGAGAAGGATGAGAATGGGAGTGATGGCATGGTTGGTAGTGAATGGAGAATGGGATTTGAACAGTGGTAAGGAGGGGTGGATCAGAATCACAGGGCAAGATGGGCTGTTGACAGTTGGTCATTGAGGAAGATATGAAATTACAGATACATTACTACTCCATCTCTGTAGAGGAAGCTTCCCCACCAGAAGTCATCTATCCTAAAAATTGCTCAACTGCATGGTTCAGGCACCCTTGTAAACCTTTCAGAGCCTGGAGGAGAGGGAGCCATACCTCCTTTCCTGCTCACTCTCCTGTCCTAAATAACCTAATAAATTTCTTTCTAAACCTGTTTCAGATTTGGGGGTCTTGTGAATAATGCTGTACTTCTTGATAGTGCCTTTAAGCATAGCATAATTTCCATCCTTATTTCTTATCATGTCTGTATTTATTGTAGGGTTATCTGAAATCATAACTGCTACCCAGAATAGGCAGTTTTCTAAGGAAGAAAAACCAAACTATCAATAGCCCTTTGAAAAAAAATCTTGTGGGGGCAGAGCCAAGATGTCAGAGTAAAGACAGGGAGCTCACCTAAGCTCTCCCAAATTCCCCTCCAAACAATTTTAAAGTAACACCTCAAAACAAATTCTGGAGTGGCAGAACCAACATCAGGTCAGGGTGAAACAATTTTCCAGCCTAATACAACTTAGAAGGTCAGCAGGAAAGGTCTGTCTCATCAGGGTGAGAGCAGAGTGCAGTGCAGTGCAGGCTTGGTCCCTGGCAAACCAGCAGCAGGTCTTAGCGACAGTGGCTTCCAGAACTCTAAGCCACAGACAATAAGAGGATCAGATATCTGGTCAGGAGATTACAGGGGACTCTTTGCTGGCACTGCGTGCAAGACTCTATTACATTGTGTATAGGGAGTTCTGAGTCAGTCCCAGGACAAGGAGGAACACTAGCACACTAGCCCTTGCGGCTAGAAGGGTCCAGGGGCCCTGGTCACAGATCCAGGGTGTAAAAGAATGATTGTGGCTGGTGACACACCACAGCATAGGCCAGAAGAGCAGTGATCATGATGAGGTCAGGGAACCATGTGTTTTTAGGGTGCTCTAGACCCCAAAATACCAACATTCTAGGTCCTGCTTGAATGAATACAACTCAAGCCTTCTCACAGCCAAAGAGAAAAACAAAGTTTATTACAGATTCGCCATAATGGGTAGTCTTAAGAAATCTCACTGTTTGTAACACTTGTTTTCACAAGAGGGCCAGATGCAATCGGAGGTAGATTGAATCTGAGTACCTTCAAGGAGGCAAGATGGAGCTTCTATACAGAAAGACTGTGGGAGGCATCTAGGGTGGTCCTGGGGTGATGGGAGGAGGAGTCTAAGGAGGAGTTTGATGGAATAACAGACTATGTAGGGCTAGGCTAGTTTAAGGGTAACAGATTTAGGCATAGGTACTTTGATAGGATCAAGGGTGAGAAGTAGCCAAACAATGGAGGGCTAGGCTAGGTTAAGAGTAACCTAGAGATTAGGGCTTAGCCATAATGAAAGGATGAAAGGCTTATGGCCTCAGGCAAAAGCCTCAAGTGGGAAGATTCAAAGAAAATTCTAGGGGGCTCCCAGATACTGTACCCCATCAACCATACCTCTCGTTGGATCATACTACCTTGGAAGCTCCAAAACCCTATAGACCTCCAGAGTTAGCCTTGAAAGCTGCAAAAAAGGCCCAAAGCTTCAGATAGTGCCTCCTCCACATTAGGAGCCCCACTTTAATATAAAGGAAAAAGTAAAGAATTAGGCCGGAAAAATGAGGAAACATCAGAAAAAGATCCTGACTATAGAAAACTTGAAAAACTAGTGACTTTCAAGATCAAGACACAAACTCAGAAGACAAAATAGCTACATGTGCAGAGCCTCAAAGAAAAATGTGGCTGGTTGCAGCACCTCCTCCCCACCCTAAAATAAAGGGAATGCTTCAACCATACTCTGATCGGAATTGGTTCAAAGAGGGAATAATATACACACTTAGTTGGGAAGAAATCTATCTTACCTTACAGAGAAGTAGGAGGGATGGTCCAGGACCAGATAGACTCACAAGTGAATTCTACCAAACATTTAAGGAACAGTTAATTCCAATACAAACTATTTGGGAAAATAGGCAAAGGAGTCCTACCGTATTCCTTTTACAACACAAATATGGTGCTGATACCTAAACCAGGAAGAGCAAAAACAGAGAAAGAAAATTATAGACCAGTTTCCCTAATAAATATTAATGCAAAAATATTAAACAAAATACTGGAAAGGAGATTACAGCAATATATCACAAAGATCATACATGATGACCAGGTGGGATTTATACCAGGAATGCAGGACTGGTTCAATATTAGGAAAACTATCATCATAATTGACCATATCAGTAACAAAACCAACAAAATCATATGATTATCTTATTAGATGCAGAAAAAGCTTATTGACAAAATACAATACTTATTCCTATTAAAAACACTAGAAAGCATAGAGTAAATGGAGCTTTCCTTAAAATGATAAGTATTATCTATCTAAAACATTATCTGTAACAGTGATAAGCTAGAAACCTTTCCAGCAAAATCAGGGGTGAAGCAAGGGTGCCCATTATCACCACTATTATTCAATATTGTTCTAAAACTGCTAGTTATAGTAGTAAGATAAAAAAAAATTGAAGAAATTAGAATAGGCAATGAGGAGACAAAATTATTAGTCTTTGCAGATGATATGGTATAGTTAGAGAATCCTAGAGAATCAACTAAAAAAAATAGCTGAAATAATTAACAATTTTCACAAAGTTGCAGGACATAAAATAAACCCAAATAAATCATTAGCATTTCTATATACTACTAACAAAGTCCAGTAGCAAGAGTCAGAAAGAGAAGTTCCACTTAAAATGACTTTAGACAGTGTGAGTAAACTGAAATGAGTCTACCTGCCAAGACAAACCCAAGAATGATATGAAAACAATTACAAAACACTTGATACAAAGTGAGATCTAAACAGTTGGAGAAATATTAATTGCTAATAGGTAGATTGAGCCAATATAATAAAAATTTTACCTAAATTGATTTACTTATTCAGTGCCAGATTGTAATCAAACTACCAAAAAATTATTTTATAGAGCTAGGAAAAAATAACAAAATTCAGATGATATTAAAGGAAAATGACAAATGTTTGAGGGATTGTCTGAAAAAGGATACATTAATGCACTGTTTTTGGAGCTTGAATTGTTCATTAATACCCTATAGTGGAAAAGTGACAATTAAAGCATCTCTAAGGTTTCACATCACACAGATGAAATTGGCAAAGATGACAAAAATGGATAATGACAAATGTTAGAGGTTCAATGGGAAAAGAGGCATATTAATGTATTGTTGAAGCTGTAAATTATTCTGGTCATTGCAAAAAGCAGTTTTGAACTATATAAATATACATGTTTATTATATATGTCTAGGATGACTTGTTATAAACTGATGCAGAATGAAGTGAGGAGAAGCAAGAAAAAAGAATTTATATAAGAGCAAAATTTTAAAGAACTTTGACAGATTTAAGTATGGTGATCAATGTAATGATTGGACCGAATTCCAAAGAAATCACAGTGAAGTAAGCATGCTACCCAACCTCCTGACAGAGAGGTGACTGACATAGAGTGTAATTTGAGATGTATATTTTTGGACCTGGCCAATTCAGGAATTTGTTTTGCTTGCGTCTACATACTCAAAACAGGGTTTCATTTTCATTTTCTTTTTTCACCAGTGGGTAGGGAGGTAGAAGGGAGAGTATATATATATCTATATTTTTCAATTGAAAGAAAATTAATTTGGAAGGGTAAGTTGGGACCAGGTTATGAAAGCTTTAAAAACTAAACAGAGGACACTTGTTTGATCTTGAAAGCGATAATATACACTGAAATTTACTGAATAGAGATTGTAGAGAGTCCAATCTACTCTTAAGGAAATTGCTTTGGCAGCAGTGTGTAGGATGGACTAGAGTGGTGAGAGAGTTGATACCGGCAGGCCAATTAATTGAAACCCCAGTAGCTTGAGTAGCTATTTCGTTATTACTCTTGGTTAGAGGTTATGAGAAACTGAACTAGGACCATAGTTATCTTTATGAGAGGTGGGAAGGGGTCAGATGCAGGAAATATAGAGGTAGAAATTTGGCAGCTGATTGGTTATTTGGTATGAGGGACAGTGAGAAATACAGGATAATGTGAATGCTATAAACCTTGGAGCCTCGAAATGTCATGGTTCCTTTGGTATAGAGAAATTTGGAATAAGAGGGGTAGTGGGTGAAATGAGTTCATTTTGGAAATATTGAGTTTGAAGTGTTTCTTGGAGGTTCAGTTTCAGATGTCTGATAGGTAAGGCAATTAATGATGCAGCAGGACTAAAGCACAGAGACTAGGTCTAGATAAATGGATTTGTGAGTCATCTGCATAGAGATGGAAGCTAATGAATTGACTAAAAGAGTGTGTAGTGGGAAAAGAGAAAAAAGCCTAGGCCAGAAACTTGGGGAACACTCAGTTATGGTTGATGATATGGGTTGGAAAGGGGGCAGTCAAACAAGCAGAAAGAGAACTGGAAGAGAGTAGTGTCACAAAATCCTTAGACGGCATCCAGGAGGAGAAGGTGGTCAGCAGTATCAAGTACAACAGATAGGTTCAAAAGAATGAGGACTGAGCAAAGACCATCAAATTTGTTAGGTAAGAGATTGTACCTTTGGGGAAGCAGTGTCTATTGAGTGATGAGGTCAGAAGCCAGACTAGGTAGGCCAAAGATTGTATTAAGAGAAGAAGCAGACGCAATGAATGTAGGGAGTTTTTAAAGGAATTTTATTGAGAAAGGAAGGAGAGATCTTGAACAATTGCTTGAATAGATGGATAAGTTGGGAGAGACTTAGCCATGTTGAAAGGACAAGTAGATAGGGAGAGGTAGAAGATGGGGGTGAGGGAGGAGAGAGAGGGAGAGGGAGAGGCCTTGAAGACAAAATGCACAAAAATAATTTAAGATTGTAGGTCTTATAGAAGAACATAGCTAGGAATTTAATATAAAAATATAAGGTCAGGAGCCATTCCCCAGTGGATAAGTGGTCAAAAGGATATGAACAAACAGTTCTCCAAATGATGTACAACTGTAAAACCACTCAAATTACTAATAGTAGTAGAAATACAGATCAAAACAACTCAGATTTAACTTCATACCCAGGAAATTGGGAATAGCTCATGGTAGAGGAGTTGTAGAAAGATGGGAATGTCAATACAAAGTAGATTCTAATCAGCTGGGAAATGGCTAAACAAAGGGTCATACCTGGATACAATGGAATATCGTTGTGCCATAAGAAATGAAAAATAGGTGGGATTTGAACTGCATGGAGAAAGCCAACCCAAGAAAGCAACATACATGACTATATCAATGTAAATGGAAAGGACAATAAAACGAAGCCAAACACTGTAATTATAATGACCAGTCTTGACCCCCTTGGAAACAGTTGAGAAAATGTGCCTCTCTCCCTTCATTGTAGAGGGGAGATACTTTTGATCTTCCCTGTTGCCCACAAACATGCTTCTGTTTCCTCTAGCCTCCAAAACCCCTCACTTGTTCCCTCTTTCCCTACTAGTTATTATTCCAGCTAGGTGGCACAAGTAGGTCTGGAGTCAGGAAGATTCAAGTTTAAATCCAACCTCAGACATTAACTGTGTGATCCTGGGTAAGTCACTTAACCTCTGTCTGACCTAGTTTCTTCACCTGTAACAGCTCTGACCTTCCAGGATTGTTAGAAGTGCTTAGCGCAGTGACTAGCATATAGAAGCACTATATAAGTGTTAGCTGTTGATGAGTGCTCCCTTTTATGGTTAAACTCCTTGAGAAGGTCCTCTCCAGTGGATACCTCTACTTCCTCTCACTCTCTTATCTTTCTGCAGCCTGGCTTCTGTCCTTATCATTCAACTGAAACTATTCAATTTAGCGTTACTAACGATCTCTTAATTGTCGAATCTCATGGCCTTTTTTCAGTCCTCGTATTTCTTGTTCTCTCTGCAGCTTTTGATAGTGTCATTCACCCTTTTTTTGATCCTCTCTTCTCTACAGATGTCCATGACATTGCTCTGTCCTGATTCTCCTACTTGTCTGATTGCTTCTTCTCAGACTCCACAGCTGGATCTTCATCCCAGTCATGCTCACTAACCATGACTGTCCCACAGTGCTCTGTGCTGGGCCCTCTTCTCTTCTCCCTAGACTATACTTCGTATTTTGCTTGGCAAATTCATCAGTTCCCATGGATTCAATTATCACATCTATGCAGATGGTTCTCACATCTACTTCTCCAGCCCCAACTTGTCTGCTGATCTCTCATGCCTGAAATTGAACTCATTATCTCTCACTCCAAATTTCATTCTTCTGAACTTCCTTACTCAGAGGCATTACCCTCTGCCCAGCCACTCTGGGTCAAAACCCAGGCGTCATCTCCTTATTGTCTCTCCACACAATCGATCTGTTGCCAAGTCCTGCCTGTCATTTCTAGCTTTGTAACAAGTCTCTTTTTTGCCCCTTCTTTCTTTTGACACTGCTACCACTGTGGTCCAGGCCCTCATCCTCTCACACTTATTCTGTTGCAGTGCCTGGTCAATCTCTTTGTCTTGTCTGTCTTCCACTCAGACATCAGATTGATCTTCCTGAAGTGAAGGTCCGACCGTATCATACTGACCCTATTCGGTAAACTTCAGTATCTCCCTGTCACCTTTAAGGTCAAATCTAAAATCCTCTGGCTTTCCAAGCCTTTCCTAACCTGGTTCCCTCCTCGAACCTTTCCAGTCTCCTTATACCTTACTTCTCCTGATGTTCTCTATGATCCAGTGACCTCTTTGTTATTCCTAGCACAAGACATTCTGTTTACAGGTTCAGGGCATTTTCACTCCCTGGCTAGGATTTTTTTCCCTCCTCACTTTTGCCTGCTGACCTTCCCTGGCTTCCTTCAAGTCCCAGATAAAATCTGACCTCCTGTTAGAAGCTTTCCCTAGTCTCCCTTTAATTCTAGTAGCTTACATTTATCGATTATCTCCAATTTATTCGGTGTATGTGTTTGTACATAATTGTTTGGATGTTTCCCCATTTAGACTGTGAGGTCCTTGACAGCAAGGAGTTTTTTGTTTTTGTATCTTGAGCACTTAGCACAGTCCCTGGTTATAATAGATGCATCATAAATGCTTATTGACTGTCAGACAAGGTGAATATATTGGTTTTACTGAATTACTTTTTCCTATTTTTTAATCTTTGTTACAAAGGATGGCATGCCAAGTAAGCAGGCCATGGAAATAAATGTAATAGAACAATAAAAAGCATGCACGAATATTTTTTAAAAGAAATATACTTTAAAAGCTGATATTTACATCTGCTCTAGTATTTCAAGAATCTGATTTTGTTTTCATGTATATTCCCCATACAAACTAGATCTCTTATTTACTGTAGCTGTACTGGTGGGGACAGTTATATGTAGTTGGTGACTGTTGACTTTTAGGGATTTTCTTGTTTGTAGAACTGAACCTCAGTTAGTTTTGGAAGAGACAAAGGACATGTGATTAAAACCTAAGAAATCCATCACTTTTATATCACAACTTATTCAGCCATTCCTCGATTGATGGGCATCATTTTACTTTCCAGTTTGTTTTTTCACCATCGCACAAAGAGCTACTATAAAATTTTTTGTACATAAAAGCCCTTCACAACTTGGGCCTAACCTACCTTTTCTAGGGAAAGGGATGATATACATCCCTTTCCGTTCTGTGCTCTACAGTCCGGCCAGACTGACTTTCTTGCTATTCCTCACACATGGACTTCCATTCTTGGTCTCTAGTGCCTTTATGTTGGTCATCTGTTCCTCATGCTGGAAATGTCCTAGGAACATAACTTTGGTAGCTGTGTGGAACATGAATTAAAAAGCTAAGAGGCAACAAGAGCTTGATAATTATCTGATTTAGTTTAATTTGAAAATTATCAATCTTATCTGAGGAGAGATGGCAATAAATATGAACAATATCATGAAGGTATGACTGATGAGATTGAATCATGCTGAGTCCACTCTATATTATCTAATCCCAGCTGGGCCTTTACTATAGCAAGGCCATTCTTTTATTCTTCCCTTATAGAATCTCTGAAGTACCAGGTTTGAGATCCCTCTGTGAATCATTTTCTGTGTTATCGCCTTTATAGATTTTATGCCATCCTCCCTCCCTTTCTTTCTGCTGTCTTATTCTTGGAAATATCTGTTGGTAAAGAAAATATCATCATACATCAGCTATATGCAATCCTAAAAGTTACCTGTATCCAAAACTGTCAAGTCACCTATCATTTTTCAAGCACAAAGTACATCCTGTGCTCTGTGGAGATACAAATTAAGGCCAAAACTCTGGCCCTACCCTCAAGAAGATCAGTCTCTTCCTTGAATGTCATGCTACCTCTTCTTTATCTTCTTTATCTCTGTGTCCTCTGCCCATTCAGAAGAATGGGTGCCAGCTGTCTCTAAGAACACATATCCCTTCTCTTGGGGGAGGGATGCTGCCCATGGAGACACAACACTCTCTTTGACAAGATGCTATGGGAAAGAAAGTTTTAGAACAAGATTTTGTCGAATAGGATAGAAAATCAGTTAGGGAAGAATAAAAAAAACTTCTTTGCTGCAGTAGGCCCCAGTTGCTATTAGAAAACATTAATTTGTAGTGGACCCAGTCAGCATGGCTGCATGACTTCCAGCTTAGTCCAATACTATGTGAAGAGAAGTGGAGGATGTAGGTAGTGGGAGTAATCTAGGGTTAGGGTTTGGTAAGGTCTGAGTGGCAGTAGATCAAGGGAACACAGGGGATTTGGTATAAAATTGAACTGGTTCCCTAAAAAAATCATGAGAGGGAGGAAAAAGAAGCCAGAGTAGCAGCCCAGTGACAATTTAGCATGAAGTCAGGAAGAACTGAGTTCAAATCTAGCCTTAGACATTTACTAGCTGTGTGAACCTGGGCAAGTCACTTAATCCATTTGCCTCAGTTTCTTCAACTGTAAAATGTGATAATAACAGCACCTATTTCCCAAAGTTGTTGTGAGGCTCAAATGAGACAGTAGGTGTAAAATACTGGCACATAGTAGGTGCTATATAAAATACTTATTCCCTTCCCTTCTAAATCTAGAAAATTTCCAGACTGGTATAAACTACTTATGGGCAGCTAGGTGGCACAGTAAATAGAGCACCAGGCCTAGAGTCAGAAAGCCCTGAGTTTAGATCCAGCCTCAGGCACTTACTAAGTATGAGACCTGGCAAGTCACTTAACCCTGTTTGCCTCAGTTTCCTCATCTGTAAAACGAGCTGGAGAAGGAAATGGCAAACCACTCTAGTATCTCTGCCAAGACGACCTCAAATGCAGTCAGAGAGAATCAGACACAACTGAAAAAAGACTTAACAAAATTTCCAAATGTATTACCACATCCCCCTATCCCGCTGAATCACCCCTACACTAACTATATTCTCTTCCTTTTCCCAGCTTGACCCCTTGATGAATTTTTATTCCTACAAATTTGAATCAATCCAAAATGAAAATTTAGAGAAACTTGCTACAAAGATTTTTCTTCCCAATTACCTCCTGTCCTTCTAATTTTAGCTTCTTGTGAAGAGTTTTGGGCAAAAATTTGAATTTTATATGATCAGAATTATACATTTTGTCCTCTTTGCTTCAGTTATTTGATCATCAACTCTTCCCCAGTATATAGATCTAAAAGGTAATTTTGTACCAGTTTGGAATTTATTTCGGTATATGGTGTGAGATGTTGGTATATATCTAATTTCTGCCAGAGGGGCTTTTCAGTTTTCCCAAAAGTTTTTGTTAAATAATGAGCTCGTGTCCCAGTAGCTGGAGTCTTTAGATTGAACAAGCATTAGGCTACTGTACTTGTTTGTAAGTTATGTACCTAATTTGTTCCTCTTAATTTCTTCGACAGTATGAGGGCATTTTGATGATTACTGATTTGTAGCATAATTTGAGATCTGGTATAACTAAACCTTCCCACTTTATTTTTTTTCATCATTTCCCTTAGAGATTCTTGACCTTTTTGTTCTTCTAGAAGAACTTTGTTTTTAGATTTTCTAGCTCTATAAAGTAATCCTTTGGTAGTTTGTTTAGTATAGCAATAACTTAAACAAAGTACTTTAGATAGTATTGTAATTTTTTATATCTCAGCCTACCCAAGAACAATGAATATTTCTACAATTATTTAGGTGGGTCTTATTAGTATAAAGGGTCTTGTAGTTGTGTTCCTATATTTCCTATGTTTGTCTTGACAAGTAGACTCCCAAGTATTTTATACATTCCGTAGTTATTTTAAATGGAATTTCCCTCCCTATCTTTTCCTTTTGGGTTTGGTTGTTTACATACAGGAATGCTAATGATTTATATAAATTCATTTTGTATTCAATTAATTTTTAAAGGTTCTTCATATATCATTTGTAAAAAGTCATAATTTTTTTTTGCTTATACTTATTCCTGAATTTCTTCTTCTTGATTTATGGTTATAGTGTGTATTTCTAGTACCATTCAAATAGTAGTAGTGAAGCTGACCATCCTTGCTTTACTCTAGATCTTATTGGAAAGACTTTGTAATTTTTTTGATATTTTAAAAAACATCCTTATTTTTATTCTCTGTCCACTCCTAAAATCATGAAACCCCTATGTTTTGGGATCAAAAGAAAAAGAAAAACTTTTCAGACAGCTTATAGCCTGTCTGGTTTGGTTAGTCATGGATTGATCCATAATGGCAGTAAACAAACTACAATGTAGGTGTGAAAATATTGTATCACAATGATATAGTAAAGCAAAGTTATGAGCAAGTGACATAAAAATGGAAGTAAGTAGGCACGTGAGGAGCAGTATGACAGTAATAGCATTCTATGTATACACCATCAGTAGAACTGAATCATTCTTAATTCTATAATTAGCATTAGTCAGTAATAGTCTTTCATATGTAAATTCAGCACAGGAATGCAATAGATTTAGTATAATGGAGAAAAATATCCATGGGAACTAGAAAAATTAATACAGAACAAAAATAAAAGGAAACCTAAAATAGAAACAAGATTTTTAAAAATTTGGCTACATGTAAAATTTCAGTGAAAAGGCAGCAAAGTCTTTAAATGGCTTATCAAAATTATGCAATTCAACAACCAATAATTTCTGCTAAAATAGCAGGAAAGTTGAACTAGAAACAATTTGCAGCTCAGCATCAAAGGAAAATTGAAATGATATTGAGGGAAACTAATATTATACTAGTATTAATAACTAATTATTAATTTGTAACCTACCCTTTTCCTTCTATTTCTGTTAAGACTCAACTACTGAAAAGGTTGGACAGTTTTAGAAGGGTGTTAACAGGAAATTTTCTCCTAGCCTGAAGACATCTACCAGGATATAATATTAGCCATTTTTGTTCTGTACTTTTCTGGTCTCAGGAGCAACATGACACCCCCATACCACTGCTAGAAATGGGAACTAATATGGCAGTCATTTTTTGTACTTTTCCATATTTTTTTCTCCATTTTCCAGTATTACTGTTAGAAGCATTAGATGTTTTATATTGTAGCAAATAAACCCCCTGAGAGGTCTCTCACTGTCCTGAGAGACAGTTTTCAGATAATCTCTTAGGTACGAACTGCATAGTTATTAATTAGGCTAGTTAATAACCAATAAATTGAAAGAATGAAATACTGCCATTTTTTGGTCACCTTTGCCAGTTTACTGGGTGTTAAGTGAAACCTTGGAGTTGATTTTATTTGTATTCCTCTTATTATTAGGGATTTATTGGGAACATTCTTTGGTATCCCTTGTTAATAGTTTGCAATTCTTTTTTTTTTCTCATTCTTTGGGGAATGGCTTTTGTTCTTTTATACACACATACATGTATGCAAGAATTCTGTATGTACACATATGTATTTATATATGTATTGTTTCTATATCTTGGATGCCAAACCCTTATCTCAGAAATTTCAAGGATTTTTTTTTCTTATTTGACTTTTCCTTTTTATCTAATATACATTAATTTTGTTTGTACGAAAGCTTTTCAATTTCATTTTATGAAAGTTATGGTTTTTTTTGTAATTGTCTCTAACCCTTGTTTGTTTAAGAATACATCTCCTGATTATGTGATCTGTTTCTCTTGTAATTTTTTATGATAAGAACTTTAATATTAAAACCCAATATCCACAATTGTCACTGAGGAAAGTAGATACAGAATCAAGATTGTGTTAGCTTTTTTTGGATGCCATATCACACTACCAACTCCTTGAACTTGTAGGGCACTAAAACCCCCAAATCTTTTTTTAGAACTGCTGTCTGTGTATACCTCCACCCTATGCCCATCTCGTATTTGTGAAGTTGATTTTTTGGTACCTAAACATAACATTTCACATTTTTGGCAGCCATGTGCAGAAATTAGAATTCTACAAAAAACCAAATTTTATCTTAATTAGATTAAGCCCAATGCTCTAGCCTAGCAAGATTGTCTTGGAGTCTGACTGTCATCCAGTATGTTAGCTGTCTGTCCCAGCTTTATGTCATCTGCAAGTTTGATGAGTTTATTATGTATACCTTTATTCAAGTCACTGATAAAAATGTTACAGTGTAGGCTCAAATACAAATCCCTCGAAACCTGCCATGTTTATTTCGAGCCATTGGTGGGAATGGAGAGAGTAATCCCAAGTTGGGGCTTGGAAAAGCATGGGTAGGACAAGGGAATTCAAGGGCAGATAACTGTATTAAGTTGAAATGGTTAACTATAAAGTCAGGATTTTGAAAGTAGGAAAAATCAAGACCATAGCAGGGGTCCACCTTGCTATAATGGGAACTCACAAAAAGTGGTCTCAATTTTTTAAGTCGAGTATGAGTCAGGATTCTCTGCTGAGAAGGAGTGGGGATGGATGGAGGAGGAACTAGAGTTTGTGATGAGAATAGAGAATGTTTCAGTGTGATGCACAGGGAGAAATGGAAAACTCTCTGGTATTGGGTGAAAACAAAAGGACTAGATCAACAGAACAGAATAAACGCACCAAACCATTGTTAAGAAAACATCGACAGATATTTGGAAGATAAAAACTGGAGAAAGGATTCAGTATTGAAAAATATGCTTAGGAAATTTGGTCAGATATTTGGTAGGAATTTGAACTTATTCCTTACATAAAGTGCCTTGGTGAATTCTAGCTGGGTGAGAGACAAACGTTTTCTAGAAAAGATGGCAGAAAAGCATTTATGTTAATTGTAGCGGGAAAAATCTCTTTTCCCATAAGCTTTTGTTCATTCGTCTTTGTTAGGTCCCCCTCCCCTCCCCTGCCCAATCTTCTGGGATTAAATAAACATCAAGGTTACTGGCTATATAGTTATTAACAGTGTAACAAAGATGCCATCCAAAGATATTTTTTACCATCACTGCGACCACTGGCTTTTCTTCAGTTTGGTATACATAGTCCCACCATTCGGCTCTCTCAAGAGAGCAGCCATTTAACTCGCTCAGGAATTCTTTTTATAATGTTTCTTTGCAAGATTAAACAGTTCTCAAGAAAGAAATTATCTTCTCCCTCTTTTTAAAAAAAAAATGTTTATTTTTCCCCAGTTACCTGTATAAACAATTTTTAATCTTCTCCCTCTTTCATTCTGTACCTCATTTATTCACATTTTAGTCATGACAGCTAAACTACCAGTCTCTTCTTTCTCTTCGCACTCCCCAACCCTTTGCAGTCTGGCTTCCACTTTTTCACTTAAATGAAACTGCTTTCTCCAAAATTACTAAGGATCTCACAATGGCTAAATCTAATGATCCTTTCTCAGTCCTTATCCTTCTCAACCTATTTGTTGCATTTGATACTAGCGACCACCCTCTCCTCCTGGATTCTTTCTCTTTTCTGGGTGTTCATGACACTGTTCTCTCTTGGTTCTTTTCTTTCTGTTCTTTCTGTTCTCAGACTCTTTTGTGGCTTGTCATCCATATCCTGCCTCTTCCCTAAATAGGTGTTCCCCAAAAATGTCCTGAGCCCTCTTCTGTTTTTCTCTCTATACTCTTATTTGGTAATCCTAGCTTCCATGGGTTTAGTTGTCAATTCTATGTTGATAATTCCTAGAGCTATATATCCAACCCATCACTCCCTTGAGCTTTAGGTCCTATATCACCAACTGCCTATTGGAAATTTCAAATTGAATGTCCAGATAGCTCAAACAGAGTGTGTCCAAAATTGAATTTATTTTTTATTCTCAAATCCATTCCTCTTCCAAGCTCCTATTTCTGTCAAAGGCACCACTATACTTCCAGATTCTGTTTTGTAACCTCAGCATTATCCTTACTCTTCCCCACTGCCTATGTCCAATCAGTAGCCAGATCTTTCCATTTCTACTTCCTGAGAGAAGTGATTATTATTTTATATTATATTAATAACTAATTATTAGATTAGGATCAAGGCTTTTCCCCTCTATTTCCTCATTCAGGGACCAGCCCCCATAGGCCAGTTAGCTGCTGTTTGTCCTTCATTCTCAAAGAAGACCATGACATCAGGGACATGATGCCATGACATGCAAGTGAACTGGATTTAAGTGAGGGAGGGCTGTGTAAAGCCACCCCCCTCACTTTCTCCTCCAGAGGCATCTCCAGTGGCCAGATATAGATCAGGACAACTGGAAAAGTGGAGGCCAGTCACTTGGGGGATGGGTAAACAAGTGGTGGTTCCAATGGAATTTTTTTTTTTTTTTTTTGCAGGGGGGAAGGGAAGGCAGGGCAATTGGGGTTAAGTGACTTGCCCAAGGTCACACAGCTAGTAAGTGTGTCAAGTGTCTGAGGCCGGATTTGAACTCAGGTACTCCTGACTCCAGGGCCAGTGCTCTACTCACTGCGCCACCTAGCTGCCCCAACCTTGGCCTTTTTAAACTAAGTCTTTAACAGGTCCAGGTTTGACTGAGGCAATGCCCATTCAATCTGAAGGACATTGTTGATTGACGAGATTGCCTAAACCGCCTGGGTACATGCTCTGTAGGTCTTGAGCTGACCCCACCCAACTAGAAGGTCTTACTTCTATTACAGGGTAAATAACATCTAATCTAGGTGGATTCTTGCCCTTAGGAAATAACCCAGTTTATGTAGGAGAAAACCAACCAGAGTGGTCTGGGTAGAAATGGATTCCTTTGTCCAGATTGCTGGAGGCAGCTGAGTTTTCATAGGAGACTCATCCTTAGCAGGAGGAGCTGAAGACTTTTAGCCTACCTCCTCATTAATATGTAAACCCCTCATTAATTGTTTACCAGTCAGGGTTGATTTTCGTCTGTCAGGGGTGATTACTAATTACGCAGAAACTCTGTCTCTCAGGCTTTTCATTTCATTCGATTCCATAACATCTCTACCATCTGACTCTTTTTCTCCTAAAATAGCCACTTCCACCTAGTTTTGGCCCTCATCACCTTTCACCTAGACTATTGCAATAGCCTAAATTGATGTACCTGTTCCATTTTGCTCTCCATTCTACTCACTGCTGTCAAAGTAATTTTCCTAAAACACAAACCTGACCATGTCACTCCTGCTCAGTGAACTCTTTGTCACCTAGGATTTGTATGTAGGAACTCTTCTTTTTGTCATTTAAAGCCATTCATAACCTGGTCCCAATCTACCTTTCTAATATTCTAATATTAATATTCTCTGTACTCTATGATCCAACCAAAATTGGTCATCTGTTTCTCATACATTAAACTCCATTTCCTTATCTTTGCAGTGGCCATCCCTATTCCTGTAATGTAATCTCTCCTTATCTCAACCTAATAGATAGCCTCTTTTCCTTTAAGAAGCAGCTCAAACACCAGCTTCTACCCAAAGCATTTATGTTCCCTCAGTCACTAATGTCTTATCTCCATAGCTACCTTGTTATTTTGTAGTTTCTCTCTCTCGTGCATTGAATAGTAATTTTTGATTGATTGTTGTCCTTTTCAGGACCATGCTATATAAAGTAGGCATCAATTTATTTGTTTTTCATTTGAGTTCTTATGTAAGTGGTTTTCATGTACCATTTTCTGAGATTATGGCTCATTAGATCCTGTAGGCCTTGGATTGTATAGTATTCTTACAAACATCATTGCTAAAGTGAAGCAGAAGAGCCTTTTACTAGGCATAAGGGACACTGAAAATTTAAGTGTTAAATTAAGTCTTGCCCATATGTATCATGGCAGCAATTGTACCCTACCTGAAGACTGTTTCTATTTTGGGTCTTTTCTATTAGTATCTTCTATTCTATCATCTGATTATAAATTCTAAACCAGATTTCTGTGGCATCTGTTTATGGGGTTTCTGTATATTAAAATAAAATCCTTTGTTTTGAGTTAGGCATGTAGTTATTGAAGTATATAATTTTTATCATTTCCTTTATTTTTAGGCATGTTCCAGACTTTAGGACCTCATTTTAGGTCTCTAAATTTTGTTCTGTTTCTGTTGCAGGTTTTGGGATTCGAAATTGACACAGTGAATTCCGTCCAGTTTTCAAATCATACAGGTAATTTATGTTATTTGGAAATAGGCTTCAAAAAATATCCCACTTAGGTTTACATCTGTAGTAGCAAGTACCTGGGGCATTGAAAAGTTAGGTGACACTGACATAAAATGTCACAGGTAGGACATGCCCTCAGGTCTTCTTGAATTTGTTTTGTTGTGTGGAAGGAGGAACAGTGATGACATCAGAATCACCAATACTTAAAGGCTCTCTGATTGTTTTGAAGGGATTATCCCTGAAGAACCAGATTTTGGATTTTGATCATGGGAGGTCCCATAATCTTCATCCCTGGTGAGGCCATTTGTCTTTAAGCTGAAACAACATATGTTGAGATTTCTGCTCCATATGACTAAAGCTGGCAGTAATTTGTAGATTTGTAATAGAACACATGTAAAATTGAAAGACATGATCAGGTATTTTGTGAGTCCAAATTATATATTTAGGCAACACTTTGAACTGAGAGCAAAGTGACACAAAAAAGTACAGACTGTTTCTGAAACCAGAGACAAGTGAACTCCTAATGTAGGCAGGATGAAAGAGTTTTTTTCAGCCTGGTGTAATGCTTTTTATTGGAAGACCTGGGAAGTTGTGTGTGATAATAATAGACTTCATAAATAGAGCTACCTGTAGATCCTTGTTATTATGTGGCTGGTTATTATTTAGCTAGAATAAGAATGCAATTGAAGAGAAGACTTGCTTTGTTTCATAATGTGTTTAATAATTTTTATATTTATTTTCTTTTTGCCCTTCGTTTACTTTTGGAATTTCACCTAGAGTTAACACATTTTATAAATGGAAGGGACCATAGAGATTAGTTAGTAAAACAACAGACATTTTTTTAAAGCATTTACTGTGTGCTGGTCACTGTGCTAGGCCTTAGATACAAATACAAAAATTTTAAAAAAAAATCTCTGCTTTCAAAAGCTTACATTCTAATGGGAGCGACAAGAAAGACATTTGTAGCAAATAAAAATCTATACAAAGTAGCTAAATGTGAGATAGTTTGGGAGGGAGGGTGCCAGCAGTTGTGGGAAATCAGGAAAGGCTTCATGTAGAAGGTGGTTATTGAGGGACTCTTTGAGGGATGGTAAAGAGGCATTCTAGACTTGGGGTGTATCCAGTGCAAGTAGTCAAGGTGAGAAGTGATAAGAACCTAATGAGAAATGGTTGAGTAGAGAGAAATAGTTGCTGTATAGGTAGAAAACGTAAAATCTGGCAACTGATTGGATAGATGGGATGAGGGAATAAGCATTAGAAGCAGAATTTGAACCCAGGTCCTCTGACTTCAGAATCAGCACTACACATTTCCTCAATTTATTTTCTGTAGTGTTGGGAAACACTAATCTTTTGTACATCATTGTGGCCTGTTGTGTAAAAGGGCTGGCCTTAGAGCCAGGAAGTACAGGGTTCAAGGCTCACCATTGACATGTACTGACTATGTGCAATTTGCAGACAAGATACCACCTTCATGGGTAGAGAGATGGAGTTTCCTCATTTGGAAGGAAATCTGTGCGATCACAGGCCCAATTCTTATCCCTTTCCCTAATCTTTTATATGTATGTGGTTCTGTCTCTGATATCTTCTACTGAATACCATAATGCTTTTTCTGTATTTTTTTATACAGTACTAGATAGTTTGGATTATAATGTGCTTCACAATATGATTTAAAGCCTGATAGTGCAAGACTTCCTTCACCAGCCTATTAGATTCTTTCCTGTTTGTTTTTTCCATGTAAATTTCAGTACGATTTTATAAACCCCTTGGCATTTTGATTAGCATTACATTAAATATATAAATTAAGTGAGGGTGTATTGTCATTTTCTTAATAAATGGTCTTTCCATAAGCACCGAATGTCCCTCCAGTTAGACCCTCCCTTCAGAAGACCGATGGTTCTTCTTTTATTTCAGTAGTAAGTGAAGTAATATCCATTGTTTTCTGTGACACTATACTCTCATGGTTCCCTCACTTCTGACCATTTGTTAAGGACAGACTTGACTTAGGTTGTCACTCTGTCAGTTTATGCTTAATATTGGAACAAAATGAGGTACTCACAGGTCATTTAGCAGTTAAGAAAATGAAGTTTACTTAGCCCTGACATAGAAAGGTATACAGTGAGGATGCTCCAGAACTTAGCTTGGGTAGATATATCCCCTGCCCCTTTTCTCCATAGAGAAGTGTATAGGGTCAGCAGGGTTGGATATAGTGACTCCAGTGGTTACAGGGCATTCACCTAGTCTGAAGGACCCCATCCCCATGGAGATGGGCCTTTTTTTTTGTCAGATAACCAGGAAGCCATGACTACTTGGCCAGATGCTACCAGGAAAAGTTATGTCCAAGAGGGAACAGCTTGAGCCTTGGCCCTGGGCCAATCATGACCCAACTTTGTTGATCTTTGTGAAAAAACTAGCTTTATCCATGTGGGAAGGTAGCAGAGAACGCTGGTACATATTGGTCCTATTACTTACCATCCCATAATGGCAAAATCTTAAGGATCTTCTAGAGGACTGTAAGGTTAATGGGAAATGAGATCTTCCCTGCCCATCAACAGGCGTCATGTGGAGCCCATTAAGGGAAGCTTGCTTGCTTGTAGGAAGCCTTACACACCCTTTGTTAATTTCTGATTAGGCACTGAGCCTAAAGATTACATATTGTGAGAGGTGAGCTTTTGTTTTGAGGGCTCACTTATGGGAAAGATGATTCCCTGGTCGAGACTCTGAGGGGCTGTATGTTCAGAGCTTCCCAATTCCTCAGAGGTAAAGGCTCTCTTGATTCAGTGGTGGATGTAAAGCTTTGATTCAGGCAGTACAGCCCTGTCTGTTGGTCTTTATTTCTCTTTTCTGTACTTTTTCTGTTTAATTAAAAAAGGTTGTTGACCCCTGAAACAGCTACCTTTCCTTTAGTGAAGCAGATAAAAGAACCCTCACCAAGCAGCCATCCTCGGTATGTCAGTGTGGTAGCCATTACAGGGACCTTCTACTATATAAATGCTTTTAAGGCTTTTATTAGACAGTGCTCTTGGAATAGGCAGTACTAAGGGGAAAAGAAAAATAAGAAGAAAAAATTTACAGCTCACTCTCCCTCCTCTCTGAAGGAGTCACCAATAAAGGCAAAAAAAAAGTACAAAACAAAAGCTAAAAACTCTAGGCTTCTTCCCTTCCCCCCTTCCCTCTACCTCCACTTGAAAAGACTAAATCTTAGATCTGAGTGGCAGATCCAAGCATTGAAAGGCACTAATCCTGCTGAGATCCAGGCAAACATGATTTTGAATGAAGCATTTCCATTTAGCAATAGAAGCCTCCTGGGCCCTGCCCGTCTTGTTAGAGGTACCATCTTCTATCACCCAACTCCTAAGAGGCAACTCTGGACAAAAAGGATGATTATGACCCCATGTCATCTGTTAAATAGCAACTAGGGCCAAGAAATAGGTGAACATCTACTTTTTAAAAGAGATAATAGTGAGTTTCCCTTTTGGTAAACATGTATTTCTAGAAGTGCAATAGTCTCTTTCTGGCTACCACCTGCCAAATGCTCCTGTCAGCTTATTTTTTCTCAACAAGAGACTTCCAGCAACTTTGAGCCCTGTAAGGGCCCAAGTGGAAAGATTGCTGGACAGCCTGCTTTTCCATCTTCTGTGGCTGTAGCATGTTCTGGACCCCATTTCAAAGAGGTGTACTTGTGGATGACTTGGTAAATGGCTGCTAGGTTACTCAGGTGGGGAGAGAGTGCTCTCCAAAACTTGCATGTCCCTGGATTTTCTTCTTAGGTGGTGGGTGTCAGTAGTTTATTCCAGACTGTTCCTAAAATCCTCTGAATTCACCCAAACTCAACTGAGTGGACTGGACCCTGGATTTTCACAAATGATTTCTTACTCCTGTGCCTCATCAGAGTTACTGTCTGGTCTAAGGATTCTGATACCATGGCTCACCTGGCTTGGTTAACATTTTGTCATTGTCGTAGTGGTGTACATCAGTGCCCCCAAGAAGAGATGACTCTTTCAGGTCTCCAGGCCCATTAGAATGTGGCAGCATAAGGGAGAGTTCAGGTAATCCTGGGAAAGGACAGTGAAAGTATACTGAGCTCATTCCCAAGCAAAAGCAAACTTCTCCTGACTTGTCATAGACTAAGGAAAAGTGAAAAAATGTATTGATGAGGTCAGGAGCCTTCTACTACTCATACTCAAGGCTACTTGGTCTATAACATTAATGAAGTCGAACCAGCTATAGTAAAATGAAGACTATAGGTCCCTGTAAGCTGCCGGGTGTCATCTGCCTTGCAATTCCAAGGGTTTCCACATGGCCCTACCCACAATCCACATAGAGGTTGCCAAAAGGACTTGCAGATACTCATGATACATATCTCTTCCCTCTGTGGTATGCCTTCTATAACCATTTTGGAATGATCCAAATGCGGTAGGGCTTAGGTGGGGCTGAAGGACTGAGTTCTGAATTTCCCTGTACTTCGTAGTCATCAGGTGCTTTTTTATATCAACCTGCTATCCTTACCTTTTGATAGCCAGGTAGTGGGCTTTGTGCTTCCTTTCCACCCCCTTCCTCTCTCAGAGTTCCTATTCATACGGATGGTATCTGTCCAAGGAATAGCTGCAGCTCTCCTTATATCTTTCTTAGATTTTCCCACTTTATCAGCCTATACCTATATGGTTTCTCCTGTCAGGGAGAGGCATAGATACATTCTGAAGATATTATCATTTCGGTGGGACTTCCCTCAGAAGATGAGATTTGATTCCCTGAGGCTGGCTGTTTAGAGGGTACATGGTGAGCTGTGGGAGGGAATGCAGTGGAGTAGAACAGATCTCATCTAGGAAAACAATTTTCTTTTTCTTTCTCCCTTGAAGATCCCTAAGGGTAACTTGCTGCAAAGGAATTTTTTGAATGCTCCCCATCTCAGCCACAGAAAAAGGGACAAAGGGCAGTCCCTATCTGTAGCTGAATCTGTAACAGTAAGTCTTTACTCCTCAGTAGGAGACTGTCTTGGCATTGGCTTCATTAAGCCATACCCTCAGGAGCAGTTATTGCTCCAGTCGCTCATCAGATTTCTCTTTCAGCTTCTCTTGCAGCTACCCCAGGTGAAATCCCACCCAACCTTTGCTCCTTCAGTGGAGGAATCACTTTTCTTCTGGGAGCAGTAAAAGTATAAACTTGGGGCTTTGTTGTCCCCTGTGAAAGATCTCATATCTCTTTCTCACTTTTCTCATTCTCCTGTCTCCCTGTCTATGATCTCTTTTGGGATGCAACAAAATTTCTGGGTTGGAGACTGCTTCCGTTCCCAGACCTTTGGGTTCCTAGTTGTGACCTATCTTGCCCTCACCACCATCAGAGCTCTCTTCACTTGAAACAAGTTCCATTTGTTATCTGTCAGCCTTCATAAAATGGAACTTAAAAGCCAAGAGTGGTGTCTTTTATACTGAATGTGCAGGGCCAGTTTACTCTCATTCTTACTTAGTATGCTGGCAGGCAAACTTCTGCAAAATGCAGTCAACAGCAACTAAGGAATGTTGGACTTGGTGTGTACTTTCCCTGGCAGCCTCCTCCAGCATCCAGTGAGCTAATAACTGCTTGTAAACGGCTCTTCTCTCTTATCTCTGACATTTCTACAAAGATCCCCTACTACCTTCCAGTTTTGCCCTTAGGTGTTTCCACCTTCTCCTTATCTAAACCTGCTCAGAGAAAATTATCCAAAACTTATTCACATGGAGATGAAAATGGTTACTGATAATCTAAAACGGAATTACTCTAGAAAAACCCCAAGCTAAAGTAACCAATTTTGTGATTTTAGGATTTCACTTAGAGACACTGCCCATTCTTCAGGAAAATGATGTCTGAACCAACAGCTTAACTCATGTGTGCATTATGAGTTTTGTGTGTTGTTTCAGTTTAGAATAAAGAAATAAAATTTTAAAAATATAATAAAAAGATGGTGATTTGTAACCAGAATGCTACTTTAGGGAAAGAAGCATTGTTTTGGTATTGATATTGGTCATGTCTATAACTGTAAGTAAAGGCTTCAATACTTTTATTTTTCTTATAGGTTATCCAAACTGGAAAGGTCAGGTGTTGAATTCAAATGAACTCCATGAGCTGTACGAAGGTCTTAAGCTGAACAATGTGAATAAGTATGACTATGTTCTCACAGGTAAGAAAATACAACCCTCCTCTTTACCTCAAAAGGACTAGTTCACTCTTAGTAGAGTGTTTATATGTGTGACTAGGAGAGGAAGTAAGTTTACCTGGTGGTTTTCATCTTATAACTGTTTATGTCATTTTTTATACTTCCTGGTAGGCAAAGAGATGAACTCACACCCCACTGGGCATTACCATCTGCCTTCCTGCCCACCCTCTGGACCCCCCTGGACATTGCCATCTTGTCCATTTGCTAATGCTGTGTCAGATCCTTGGACCTTATCCTTACTATAGCTTAACCCTATCCCATGTGAAATAACTTAAAAAAACCCACTTCCATACACACAGCAGAACACAAAATTATAGTTCTTTATGAAATTGTGAATCTCTATTTCATATCACTTGCATTAAAAAAATATCCAAGTTCAGCATGTTACTTTCAAAATTATCTTTTGTTCTGTACTGTTGTGTGTTTTTTTTAAAGACTGGGTCTCCCTATCTTTTCCAGGCTGGAAGTATCTGCTACACTTTTCTAGCCTGGTCCAATTTACCTATTTTTAGGGCTTGGTGGCCCTCCACTCCCAGGAGTATATCTGACTTAGTACAGTTACTCAGTTGACTTTAGCCCTCCCGTAGCTTCCAAGCTCACACAATCCACCAGCTGCAACTTCTTTGTGCATTTAAAAAAATGTTAGTGTTCCTCTTTTTGGGGGGGCATCAGTATTACTATCTCTGTGCCCCATACTCCTATCCCCAATTAATCAAGAAAAATAAATGGGAAAAAAGTAAAGTCAAGCAAAATGAATCCACAGTGTCAAAATCTACATGTCTAAAAATGTATGTCTGCATTTTGTGTGCATTACTTCTCTGTGAAATCGAGATCTTTCAAAGTGAAGTGTTTCAAAGTTGTTTTTCTTTATGGTGTAGTTGTCTTTGTATAAATTATTCTCCTGGTTTTGCTAACTTCATTAGATGTCAGTTCATATTATTTAAGATTCTCTAAAATTATCTTTTGCCGTTGCTTATGACACAGTAATATCCCATTACATTCATATGACACAGTTTGTCCAGCTGTTCCCCAGTTGTCTAAGGTAACCTAAGGTACACCCTTAGATTCTAGTTCTTTTCCCTGCTGCAAACACCCCTCTCCCTTCTTTTAATCCCCCTTCAGCATCAGGAGCATGTGAGCTTATATGGGGGGGGGGCGGAGGGAGGAAGGGAGGGGGAGAGAGAGAGAGAGAGAGAGAGAGAGAGAGAGAGTGAGTGAGTTTATTTTCTCTCAACCTTTGACTTTCAGATAAGTGAGATTCATCTGATACCCACTTCCCTGAGCCCTTCCTCCATGTTTGTATATCCTTTTTACATACTCCTTTTACAATAAATTGCAAGTTAATCTCCTCCTTCCTTTCTACACTAATGTAGTCCTTTTACCCTCTTTTTTGCACCATAAAAGCCCAGATTATAAGCAGTCAGACCCCACTGCCTGTTTTTCTCATTTACCTTCCTCAGTACCCTCTCAAGACCTTAAGTTTCTGAAGGTTGTTTCTTGTTTCTTCTCCCCTTTTAGAATGTTAGCAAGACATCTACATATCACTCTTTCCAGTTGCTCAAATAAATTTATCTTTCTAGGTTTCTCTGGATTCTTGTGTTTATTTTTCAAAGTTCTGTTTTTTTCATAAAGAATACATGAAAGTCCTCTATTCCATTAAAGGGTTTTTTTTCCTCCTGTAGGATATAGTTAGCTTTGTAGGGTAAATTATTCTTGGTTGTAAGCCTATTATCTTTTGCCTGTTGGAAGACAGTGTTCCAAGACCTCCTTCTTAAGATGGCATCAAGTGGAATTAGATGAAGTAGAACACCTTACCTTGATAATTAGGGCACACTGACTCAGTCTTTCTTTAGTAGGAGCAAACTTCTTGCCCTGAATTGGGCAGTTCCAGAGAGGCTCAGTTTGCTATTTGAAAGTAGGCTGAAGGTACCATAGGATAGGTGGGTGCTCTGATTGTTGTGAGGAGACCTGTTGGAGAGAAGTAACTATATTACCCTTAAGGGCTCATGTGACCCTGTTACAAGTTGGCATCATGGCTCTCTTCAATTTTAGTTGACTGCTGTCTCTGATGTCTCTGATGTTTGCTGACATACCCTGCCAACCACTGTATATGGAAGGGTTCGTTGGCGTAATTCTTCCACTGGTCCTAACCCTAGATGGGAGAGCCTTTGATGGTTTAGTCCCATTCTCTCCAGACCCCTGATTAGTGTACCAGAACCATGTCATGACCACTACCAACAAATCAGTGTGGAAATGAAGATCATAGCTAGCTCATCCTTCAAGGTCCTCTCCCATACCAGAAGTGCAGTTCCTTAGCTCAGCACACTGGGAGGACTTGCCAAAATCCCCATCTTTCACATCCTGTTAACAAATTAATGGGCACTAAAGTCTAGGCCCCTTTAATCAAAAACTCAAAGAAAAAAAAATCAAACTGGGAGGGGAAGACCCTCAGAGTTCCTGACCAAAAGAGAAACAATTACTATTTAGTATTTACATTCACTCTCTGCTAAGAGGGCAGAGACCTGTTGTCCAATTTTTGAGCTCCAGAGTGAGTTGGGCTTAAGGCTTGGTTTTTGAAAAAGAAATATAGCCAGCAAACCCAAAGTTAAGGAGACAGCCTTCAGCCATTGAAATGTACCTTCCTTGGGCAAAGCACCCTCAGGGGATGTAATGGTAACCACACTGGCATACTCAGGATGGCTACTGGTGCAAGTTCTTTTATCTACTTTATTAGGAAAGATAGCTGTTTCAGGGGTCAATGATTTTCTTTAATTACATAAAATACAAACAGAGGAAATACAGAGAAGAGAAATAAAGACCAACAGGGCTCTACTGCCTGAATCAAAGCAAAACTGCTATGAATACTTTACATTCACCAGTGGATCGAGAGAGCCTTTACCTCTGAGCAGTCGGGCAAAAAGTGTATAAGCCTTCCTACAAGCAAGCAAGCTTCTCTTAATGGGCTCCACATGAGGCCTATTGATGGGCAGAGAAGATCTTATTCCCCATTGACCTTATAGGACAGTGACTTACAGTTGACTTTGATTTGAGTGAGGGGAGTCTGTGCCTGGTCACCAGCCTCATTTTCTCCTCCAGAGTCATGTGGGTCCAGTGGCTAGATATTCTCCAGAACAACTAGAGGTGGCCCAGGATGCTTTAGGAGACCCTGGCCCTTTTAGGCTAAGGTCCTTTTAGGTTCTCACATTGAGTAAGGTAACACCCATTCAGTGAATAGGCCTCTTTGAGAAGTTAATCAAGGGATGACCTCTTTAATCAGAAACTCAAAATAAAAAAAAAGAAATCAAATTGGGCGGGGGAAGACCCCTGCACAAAAGAGAAACAGTTGCTATTTAGTATTTACATTGACTCTGTGCTAGGGGGGCAGGAGAGGGGAGGGGAGGCTACTCACAGGTTGTGTTTGTCTTTCTTTCTCTAAGAGGATCACATCAGGGAAATGATGACATGACTTGCAGTGGACTTTGATTTGAGGGAGGGAGGGCTGTGCAAGTTCACCTCGGGAGAAATGTATATGGAGAGCCTAAATCAGATTCCATGCCATCTTGGGGAGGGGGAGAAAATTTAAAACTTAGAAATGAATGTTGAAAACTAAAAATAAATAAATCAACTTATTTTAAAATATAAAATTTTAAAAAATTTAAAAAATAAAAGTAAATTAAAAAAAGAAAGTAGGGCCTCTCTGCTTGCTGTATTGAATTATGGAGAGTTCAGGTTGCCTAAGGGAGGGATGTTAAAGATATACTGCGGTCCTTCCCAGGTGAAAGCAAACTGTTCCTGACTATTCTTGGCCACAAGAATAGCGAAAAGCACATTATTGAGATCAACAACCCCATACCACATCAGGGCTGGAGGGTTGAAGAGAAGGAGATGATTGGAAACAGAAGACACTGAAATCAAAACGGAAAAACAGCCTGAGAAAGTACTGAAGGGTCAGAGGGATTGGAGGTCTAAGTGAGAACAGAGAATAGATTTAAAAGGGATCAAGCGTAGGGAGAGATGGTTAGGGTCAGACAGAGGAATATCACAGTTTTTCGTTATGAAAGTAGAACGCTTGTGGGTAATGGTAAGATCCAGTTTGTGACCATACACTGTCTTCCCCTATTAGAATGTACGCTTCTTATGGGTATGGGCTTTTAAATTGTATTCCCAGTGCTTAACATAGTGCCTGACATGGTAAGGACTGAATAAATTCCCTCTCCTTGAAGTGGAGTGAAGAATTAGGTCATAGGATTTAAGGAGATTGAGGAATTTCATAGGATTTAAGGAGATTGAGGAATTTGGAGGTTAGGAAAGAGAAGAGAACATGAATATGGACATTAAAGTTCCCTAATATAAGTGGAGGCTTTAGAGGCCACTAAATATACATTAATCACCATGATCTAAATTGGTATAAAATTGTAATTGAGTCTAGAAGTGGCTGGAGGGTGGGGAGCTGTGAGTGAATGGTCAGTGTTGGATAGGATGGCTACAGATATAGTGTCATCAGGGAGGAGCCAGGTCTCTGAGAGGACTGGTAGGTGGAAGGAGGGGAAGTTAAGAAGAATAAGATGAAGGGAAATTTGTTGACTATGGAACAAGAATTCCACACCTTGCTGATTGAAAAAAGTGTTAGGGAAAGTCTTCACCTGAGAGTGTGGAGAGAAGCTTGAGGAGAGAAAAGAAAGTTTGCTTTGCTTCCCTAATGGCTCAGGTAAGATTAAATAACCTAGTCATTTCAGTTTTGTAACTTCTTCCAGCCCCATTTAGCAGCTGAGTTTTATTTAGTCTGTTTTATTTGTGGTTTATATTGTATAAACACTCAGCTGTGGTTTACTGTTTCTATTAATGGAGGAAAACAGATTTTTTTCCCCCTTGTAGTAGATTTATATTACAAATCACCCTTTTCTCTATTCTTTTTTTTTGTGGGGGGGGAGGCAATTGACTTGCCCAGGGTCATATAGCTAGTAAGTATCTGAGGCTGAATTTGAACTCAGGTCCTCCTGACTCCAAGGCCAGTGATCTAGCCATTGTACCACCAAGCTGCCCCTAACATTCATTTTTTTTTTTAAATTTCGAGTTCTAAATTTTCTCCCTTCCTCACCTGCCCCCTCCCTGAAATAGTAAGCAATTTGATATGGGTTATACATATGCAATCATTCAAAACATTTCCACATTAGTCCATGTCGTTAAAGAAGACAGACCTAAAGAAGAAAAAAAAATACAAAGTACAAAATAGGACGCTTCCATCTGCATTCAGACTCAATCAGTTCTTTCTTTGGAGGTGGATAGCATTTTTCATAATGAGTCCTTTGGAATTGTCTTGGATGGTTGTATTTCTGCAAGTAGCTGATTTATTCTCAGTTGATCACAAATTGTAAAATATTATCGTTACTGTGTGCAATGTTCTCTTGGTTCTGCACACTTTACTTTGCATCAGCTCATGTAAGTCTCTCCAGGTTTTTCTGAAATTTACCCGCTTATCATTTCTTGTAGCACAATAGTATGTCATTACAACCATATACCACAACTTGTTTAGCCATTCCCCAATTGGTAGGCATCCCCTCAATTTCCAATTCTTTGCCACCACAAAAAGAGCTGCTATAAATATTTTTGTACATCCAGGTCCCTTTCCCTTTTTTATGATGTCTTTGGGATATAGACCTAATATGGTATTGCTGGATCAGAGGTATGTACAGTGTGATTGCATAGTTCCAAATTTGTCTCCAGAATGGTTAAATCAATTCACAACTCCACCAGTTTTCCCACGTCCTCTCCAATATTTATCATCTTTTCTTTTCTGTCATATTAACCAATTTGAGGTAGTGCCTCAGAATGGTTTTAACTTGCATTTCTCTAATCAATAGTGATTTAGACCATTTTTTCATATGACCATAGGTAGCTTTGATTTCATCACCAGAAAACTGTCTGTTCATATCCTTTGACCATTTGTCTTTTGGGGGAACGACTTGTAGTCTTACAAATTTGACTCAGTTCTCTATATAGTTGAGAAATGAGACCCTTATTAGAGACACTTGCTGTAAAAATTGTTTCCCAGCTTTCTGTTTTCCTTCTAATCTTGTTGGTTGCATTGGTTTTATTTGTGCAAATCCTTTTTAGTTTAATATAATCAAAAACATCAATTTTACATCTAGTAGTGCTCTCTGTCTCTTGTTTGTTTGTAAATTCTTCCCTTATCTATAGATCTGACTGGTAATTTCCTTGCTCTCCTAATTTGCTTATGGTATCACCTTTTCCATTTAAATCATATACCCATTTTCACCTTGTCTTGGTATACAGTGTGAGATGTTGGTCTATACCTAGTTTCTGCCATACTGCTTTCCAGTTTTCCTACCAATTTTTGTCATGTAATGAGGTTTTGTACCAAAAGTTGGGGTCTTTGGGTTTATCAAACACTATATTAGCATGGTCACTTACTACTGTGTCTTGTGTCCCTAATCTGTTCCACTGAAGGATTTTTTTAAGTACTTAAAAAAACTATCCAAAAGGCCTCTTTAGCACCAAGTCTTTTTTTGTATGATTGCATTCCCCTTAGGCTCCATGAATTGTCCTAATACTGTAATGAAGATACCATATATTTATAGCATGACCTCTAAAACTACAGTTTACAATGGGTTTTTGGCTCAGCAAAATATTAACGTTTATTATGAAGCACAGGAGTGATTTTTCAGAGAAAATAGTCCCATTAAGGTCTGCCTTCTCACAAAAAATACATCTGTAAATTCTTGTTAAAGTCAGTAAGAAGCCTCGGGAGTATTTTATTCTATTTTATAAGTATTTTACTTATTGGGCAGGAGTTAGAATAGCATTGGATGGTATTTTTCCCCTACCAACAACATCCTTATAGCACTTTATGGAATAAAACAGTTTTTATTATTATTATTCATTGTCTGATTTCTCTAATAATAGCTTTTATAATACTACACCTGCTTTTCCCCCTTTGCTTCTGCCTCCTATCTTTGGAGTATTTCATTGTTACCTTCATTTAAATTAAATCATAGGGGCAGCTAGGTGGCGCAGTGAGTAGAGCACCGGCCCTGGAGTCAGGAGGACCTGAGTTCAAATGTGACCTCAGACACTTGACACATGTACTAGTTGTGTGACCTTGGGCAAGTCACTTAGCCCCAATTGCCCTGCCCAAAAAAACAAACAAAAAAATAACAAATAAATTAAATCATAAAGGGTGTATCAGGACACTGCTAGATGTTATAACGATTCAGAAGTATACAACTCTGACCCTGCCCTCAAGAAACTTCAAGTCTACTTCAGGAGAAAAATGAACTAATAATAAAAGGCAGTGTAGGTTGTATACAGACTCACGTGCAGGCCGTGTGTGTTACATGTTTCATCATGAAGAATGTCATTTAGTTTTAGTATTTAAGGAACAGAGAAGAAGAAAATCATCCATTTATTAACAGGAGTTCTGGTGGTTGGTTTTCTTTTTTAAAGGTTGGTAAAAGTATTTGAAATTATTGCTTAAAATGAGATTGGAGGATTTTCTATGAATCTGTGGTCTTATCTCCCTGTCTTTCATTAGTTCAGTTGCTAATGAGTTAGTTGTGTTAAGTTAAACTCTATTTGTTCAGTACTTATTAAAGCTAAAAACAACTCTTCTGTGCACTTTGGAGGATATCTGTGACACAGTGATATGAAATGGCTTATCTAACATAGTATGTTGAACCTGCCATATAGTGTCATAGAGCCCCCCTCTGTTAAGTTTGGTGATCTGTACTGTAGTTGACTTTCCTTTTGCTATCTGTGACTCCTCTTACCTAGCCTGATTCTCATCCTATGTAAATTTGGGGGGAATGAAGATTCCTATACTCTAAGGATCTTGTTTTTAGCATGATGATATTATAGCTAGTAAATTTCAGTGGTATTAGAATGCTGTTCTAATATTTTGGTACTATTTTACGCTTTAAGATTTGATTTAAGATTTCTTCACATGATTATCCTTAGATAGTGTTATTTTGACTAGTAGAATTCATCCTTCTAATGGTAGTTTAAACATCCAAAAAGGGAATGTAGGACATTCCAGTTTTAAAACTGGAGATTTTCTAAAATATGGAGACCTCTCAAACAGCAAAGTCCAAAAAAATTTTTTTTTGGATTAAGCAGTGCTTTATACTGCTTTAGTCATATTGCAAGTACTTTCAAGGATTTGGCTCCCTGCTTATGCATTAGCCTCTGATGAGGCTAGAAAAGTTGTTGCGTTTTTTTTTTTTAACCAAACTAACAAGAAAATAGTTAATACAGAATGCTAAGAATCTACCATTCAAGGGCACTGCTTACTTTTCAACATTCTTTCCAAGGCGAGGTTTTTTTTTTTTTGTTTTTTTTTTAGTGAATTGGCTCCATGAGTTCTGGCTTCCTCTCAGCTCTGCTGAATAGTCATAGAACACTTCAGCTCAGAAAGGTCCAATTCATAGCAGCTGCCATTCTTCCTCCATCAGGGTCATGAGGAGCTATCTCTTTTAGTCATACTAGTTCTTATGCACTTTGTTGTTTTTCTTCCCAAAGGTTACACCAGAGATAAGTCATTCCTGGAAATGGTAGTCGACATAATCCAAGAGCTGAAGCAGCAGAACTCCAAGTTGGTATATGGTAGGAAGTTGTTTTTCTTATTCCTTTATTGCCAGATCCCAGGTGAGACTACATTAGATGACAAACCAATGCTTTTCTTTCAGTGGGGTTTTCAAATTAGTCTTGAGAGAATAAGAGTATAGTTATGCAAAGTGTGTAAAATGATAAAATTTTTCAAATGATAGACAATGAAGCAAGTTGGCTGCCTTGTCTTAGGGTGTGCAAGTACTGGGCGCTCCTAAGAGCATGGTATTAACAGGAGCACTTTAATGCTTGGAATACTTAGTGCTTTTCCCAACCATCACCACATGCCCAGGATGGCAAACATAATCTTAAGTGGAAAGCTTGTGTGGGCAGCTGTAGGTAGCTTCGGCAGTTCTTCCCAAACATTCCTACACAGTCCCCCACACCCCCCAACTCTGCCCAGCCACATAAAGGAAAGGAGCACAGAGAAAAAAAACCATTCAGGTGGCTATTTCATCCCTGAGGGAAGAGCGACTAACAATGAGCTGGAACCAGTTGTATCCAAGCGGTTATACAAGTCAGGGACCTAGGCTGATGAAATCTTTATTCTGGAACTGAGAAGGACTATTCAGCCCAGCCATGGAGTCTAGTAAGTACTAGTAAGGAGGGAAGAGTTAAAAAATGAATGCCAGCGAACAGAAGAAAAGACCAAAACATCAAAATATCAAAATAACTTAAGGACAGATAGAACTTGGAGTTTTGAGTCACATGACTCAGAATCAGATAAGAATGAGGATCGTAGAGATAGAGAGCAGAGAGAAAAAGAGGGCATCACAAGAGACATTTCTTAGGTGTGGTAGGAAAAATACTGAATTGATATGATTACTTATTTGTTAGAGTTCTTTTTTAGGCTGAGAGTGGGGAGAGTTAGTGGGTAGTGACAGAAACACAAAAAAAATTAAAAGGAAAAAATGAATATCTACAAAACATTTTAAATACCCAGGAGAAATAAAAAATAATTTTAGGAGACCAAAATTGGGCAAGTTACTACCTTGTAAAATTTTACCTTCACTTTTTTCAAAATAAGCTATACACAACAATTTTAGTTTCATATACTATATGTGCCCCAAGTCTTGGTACAGTTTTAATCTTTAAAAAATTTCAGAAGTATAAATGCTATAATCCTACAAAAACATTATTTGAAAGTTAAGTTATTTAAATTTTTTACATATTTAGTCTTATGAATTTTGAGTAATAACATTTTTAACCTTAATAAGATGGGGCATACTATCATTATGTATTGTGTATGTAACATTCTGGATTACACTTTCAAACCAGTGGATAAATGGAGGAGGTCTTCTTGCTTGGCTGTCTTGGTCTCCTGATCCACCTCCATTAGACTTTGTTTTCTCTTGGGTCCATATCAAATCCATCATATATGAACTGTTCTTTGGATGATCCTAAGGCTATGATTACAAATGCACTCCATTGATTCACCGATCAGCAGTTGATAAAAGCAATAGATAGCACAAGATAGAGTTGTGTTGAATCATCAATATTTTAAAATTTCAAATAATGTTTCAGATATTTTTCTTTGTAAGTTTGTAGTATTTTTACTTCTGAAGTTATTAAACCTTAAAACTGCTGCTTTGTTTAAACCTTAAAAACTGCACTAGATTTTTGAGACACCTTGTACAGTTCTTTTTATGGGCTATATTGAAATGCTTTTATGTGTGGATAATTGTTAATTATAATAAAAAAGAAAAAAGTTCTTTCTGAGTTCTCACCCAGTTGTCTAGCACTCTCCTGGAAATCGCTTACTGTTTCTGATCTTAATAAAATTTTAAATAGTCACTGTTATTTTCATAATAATAGTATTTTTACTCACAAAGAAAACGCAGAGATAGGAATAGGGCCTGATCCTGTGATGTCATTGGTGCAAGTCGCTCCTGGGTAAAGAAAGTCTCTCTGTCACCATAGATCAGCACTTTTTCTATGGCATTTACCCGGAGCACAGAGACATTAAGTGACTTGCCTCTACTCACACAGCTAGTATCTGTCAGAGGCTGCACTCGAACCTAGATCTTTATGGCTTCTATGCTTGTTTCCTACAGCCATATAGTCTCTGTAGAAAATGAAACTGATTATAAATTATAAAGAAATTAACCAGACAGCTTTGGACAAGGAAATGCAGAAAGCCATGTAACAAGATGAATGGTGGAAAAGAAGCAAGATCATTTATCATATTTTCTTGTACCTTTTGACTTGTTTTTTAATAATCAATTAAGAGTTTTATAACATTGAAGAATATGTTACATGCCCTACTTCTCTTTGTCATGACATGAAAAGATCTTTTCCTAAAGTGCTTCTTTCTTTTGTAGTGTGTGATCCGGTGATGGGCGACAAGTGGAATGGAGAAGGCTCCATGGTTAGTAATTCCCTTACTGCTTGAATGGTGATACTGGTTCATGTTTAAAAGTAACTGAAAGGGTGCCTATATGCTGCTCAGTATTTGGTAGTAATGACGTGACATTTGTATGCCATGCTAATTGAAGCCAGCTTAAATACATTGTGGAATTTGAAACTCACAGCGATTCTATGTATGAGGTGTAGGTACTGCAGGTTTTATGCTCATTTTAAAGAAGAGAAAATTGAGCTCAGAGTTATCTGCTGGTGGTCACATGACCAGGAAGTGCCATGAAACATGGCTGGAAAACTTGAAATAATTGAGCTTAAGGAGCGTATAAAAGCCTGGAAGTATCTGGAAAAATTCCCATAAATTGCTACAGAACTCTCCTAATCTAACGTAACACTATAAAGGATGAGCCCTGGCACTGGCAGTTTGGGGAGCTATTTGTTCATTTATTTCAGTCATGTCCAACCCATGACCCCATTTGGGGTTTTCTTGGCAAAGATACTAGAGTAGTTTGCCATTTTCCAGGTAAGGAAACTGAGGCAAACAGCTAAGTGACTTGCCCAGGGTCATACAGCTAGTAAATGTCTGAGATCAGATCTGAATCCAGATCTTTCTGACTCCAGGCCTGGAAGTCTATTCACTGTGCTACCTAGCTGCCCCTTGGAGATCTATACCTCAAAATTAATGCAGATAAAAATTTATAAATAATTTTGTTTAGCTTAAATTTTCATTACCCGGTGTATATTGTGTGGTAAGTATAGTATTTGCAAAGTAAACAAAATTTGTCTCTCACACATAAGCACTGATCCAGCTCTAAATCTCTGAACCTTTGCTCCTGTGCTCCTCCTTTCCTGCCTTCCTCATCTCCTGAGAGGAGCTAGATAGACGATTTTGTTGCTCCCCTGATGAAAGCTACAATAACTATGTTCCCACACAGGTTGCTATGCAGCCTCACTGCTTCTTGTTGATTTAGGATCATGGGATTATGGAATTTAGACCCTGGAAATCATCCCTCCTGCCCTATCACGTTACAAAAGAAGAACATATCAGATTTTGAGCTCACAAAGAATTCAGCAAAAACAGTTGTTACCTAAAGGCAACTACATGAACTCCACACCCATATAGTATAACCAACTAAAACATTCAGTGTGTACAGATTCTTCCCAGCGGAGGATATTATGCTAGGAGTAAAAAATAAAATGGGGAACCATTGTTTTAGTTAGTGTCTTTTTCTTCCTTTTCCCTAGTCTCCTGCATTATTTCCCAAGGATCATCTCACAGTTGGCTTATGCTAATTGTATAATTTCTATTACCCTGTTTCTTTTCTTTGTATTCTAGCGGACTGAATAGCCTAGAGATCCCTGGGGTTCGCAGTACCTACACCATCCTGGATTTTCTGGGACAGTCCCACCTTAAGGAAAAGCAAAATCTGTTCACATGTAATGGGATGCTCCTTGATCAGACCGGGTGTCCCAGCTTTTGGCTTACAAAATATTGTCACTCTACCTTTCCTTCTTTTTCCATGAGCTAACTTGCTGAAGCCCTAAGTGACCTGCTCCCTGATTCCTCTCATTACAGCCATTCCCTGATTCCTCTAGGTTTTTTAGACCAAAAGCCTAAAGCATCCAGTTTCTTTTTCCTTTCTGTTGACCTTACTCTGGCCCATTTCTCCTCTCTCTTAGACAAGTTTCTAGTGTCCATAGATTTCTACATTATATTTCCTACAATTCCCATCACCTTGTAAAGTGATTTCTCATCCTAAGAGAGAGAAGTTGTCTGTCACCTCTCCCTCCTCACCAGTGGAGTATTGTCTCACTTCCTCTTCTTTTTCTGCAGGACTTTATTCACTCCTGTCAATTTTTGCAGTGGCTCATAATTCTCTTCCTACTTCTTTGTTTGTATCATTGTTGATATTCTGACTTGCTAAAATTGCCCCAAAACTTACTCAGGTTCAAGCAAAATTATGTCCCACCCTAAAGTGGGAGTCCCCAAACTATATTTGCTTCTCTTCACTTCATACCTTTGAAATAGAGTGAAGGAAGAAGGTAGCGAACAAAATGCTGAGTTGGTGGGGAACCAGAGTTTCAGGCTTTCCCGATTTGATGTTTGGTGATAGAAGAAGCTATTTTTGTTAGCCCAATAATTAAAAGTATGTTGTTATTGTTCATTCTGTCTCTTCTCTTTTTCTTCCTCTTCCTTTCCTCCTCCCTATTTCTTTCCCTCTCCCTCTCCCTCACTCACACTCTTTCATCTACAATTTTCTTACCAAAAGTCAAGTGCCAAGTATTGTATGCAATGCTAAATTATCTTTCTTGAAAGAAACCTTTATTAGTTTTATTCAGTATAATGATAAGTAAACTTTCTGATCTTTTATTAGCTGTAAAATCCAAATATATTAACCTATTAAATATTGGTGATTATGCACATAGGTAAATTAGTTGAGTCCAGCCCCTGTCATTATACTCCTAAAGACAAATTACCAAAAGACCCCTGCAGTGATATGAACATGTAACACCGTGAGTTTCAAACAATAATATGGAGAGAAGTATTTTGCCCATAGAGTATTTTGTTATTATTTGCATTACAAAAGGTCCCTTAGGTCTTCTGAGACCATTGCCCAGGGCAAAGAGGACTGTCATCCCAGTTTCATCATCTATAAAATAAAGCAGTTGGACTAAATGATTTGTGAGGCACCTTCCAGCTCTAAATCTCTGAACCTTTGCTCCTGTGCTCCTCCTTTCCTGCCTTCCTCATCTCCTGAGAGGAGCTAGATAGACGATTTTGTTGCTCCCCTGATGAAAGCTACAATAACTATGTTCCCACACAGGTTGCTATGTAGCCTCACTGCTTCTTGTTGATTTAGGATCATGGGATTATGGAATTTAGACCCTGGAAATCATCCCTCCTGCCCTATCACGTTACAAAAGAAGAAACTGGGGCCAGAGAGGTGAAATAACTTGGCCACAGCCACCTAATAGCAGAGCCAGGATTTGTTACCCAGGTCTCACGACTCTTAAAATCCTGTGCTTTTCATTTAGTTTCTATTTTCTTAGTAAATACAGTTAAGATACATTTGGCTTGATATGCTCCATTTTTGTTTGGGAAAGTATTGAAAAGCAGACTTCTGACCCATTCCTCTCTTTTCTTGCCATTTAAGCCCAGTGAGAAACTGAACCTGAAAAACAGAGCCTGCTAGTTTCTAGCTACTTTCCCCTTAACCTCCCAAAAGGTTCTGAGTCTCTAACCCCAGGAGGGTTAGAGAGAATGTACTGTTAGGGAAGGTATTTACTTCTCTACTCTCCTTAACTTTATACTCTTTCTCAAAACTTTATGCTCTGGTAAGTACCTGGATCCTTGACTAGAACATCTTCTTTTGAGTGGTCCTCCAATGTTGAGAACAAAATTGGGATCATTAAATTTTCCATCTTCTTCCATTAGCTTAGACATTTGCCACAAAGTGACAATAGAAGCAATTCACAGATTTGCTTCACTCATATGATCTTTTTAAAAATATTTATTTATTTCTAGTTTTTAACATTCACTTTTATAAGAGTTTGAATTCTAACTTTCCCCCCTCCCTCCACTCTCCCCTCCCCAAAATGGCATGTAATCTGACTATAAAAGGTCTCTTAGGTATTCTGAGACCATTGCCCAGGGCAGAGAGGACTATCATCCCAGTTTCATCTATAAAATAAAGGAGTTGGACTAAATTATTTGTGAGGCCTCTTTACATGTATGATTATATTAAACATATTTCCTCATTAGTCATGTTGTGAAGAGTTAGAACAAAAGGGAAAAACCATGAGAAAGAAAACATAAAAAAGGTGAAAATAGTATGCTTCGATCTGCATTCAGCCTTTATAGTTCTTTCTCTTGATGTGGATTGCATTTTTCATCATGAGTCTTTTGGAGTTGTCTTAGATAATTGCATTGCTCAGAAGAGCCAAGTCTAACAAAGTCAGACATCGCACATTGTTGCTGTTACTATGTACACTGTTTTCCTGGTTCTGCTCACTTCACTCATACCAGTGTTCGTGCAAGTCTTTCCATCACCCATATGATCTTATCGTCTGTTGGAAGACCACATTTATGCCATCTATTCTATTCTTTTTTTTTTTTTTCATTTAATGGTCTTCTGGTTTATCTTTTCATTTTAATTTCCATAACCCCATGGCTCTAATTTGCTATTCCCTTGTTTTTCATTTGTGCCACCGTTTAAAAAAAGGTCAGCCAGTAAACCTCTCCAAAAAGACCTAGCTAAAATATATGAAGTCAATAGTGAAGCATCATTTTCAAAGATGCTTTTATTTAGTTTCTAAGTAGTTGGGACTTTTGGCTAGGAGGGAGCAATCTTGAGATCTGTTATTCTGACTTGTGTTTATCATTTAAAAAATTCTTAAGTCAAATCAATATAATTAAAGGTATCAGACTTAAACCAAGTAAAGTGTTTATTCAGGACTTAGATTTTGTTCAGTCACCACGTTATGATTCATGTGTCCAAGAGGATACCTTTATTCAGAGTGAGAGTGTCTGGTAAATGTTGCATGACCTGCTCACTTAGGGAAGATGGATTTGTTGTCAAATATGTTTCAGTACCTATACTCCAGAGAAGTAACCTTATAGTAAACCAGCCCTAGGAAATTTTGGCTAGTCAATAGCCATCTAAAAACGTGTTGGGTAATCTTAAGTATACTGTAAAGTTCATCGGTTTTCTATCAGAGCCTCACATACTGTATGTTTCAATCTGATTTTTTTTAGAAAAATCTGATGAGGTCTGAAATCTAATGAAAATTGTCATATTGAATTACTAATCAGACAACCCGAGAGAAAAGAATATTCTAATAGACCAGGGGGTACGTTTTAATCACTTTAGCCAAAATTAAAAGTAAGCAAGTTTTCTCTATGCTGTGTTTTGTAATTAGAACTGGAAAGTTTGACACATCTCCATGTAGCCTCTCTCATTTCTTTTATCTCATCCTATGATTTTTTCCTTCTTTGTATTATTTCCTTACAAGAACTCTGATTCGAAAAAGATTGATGTACTCACTATCTGTTATAACATACAGTTCCCTTATCTGGAATATCCCTCCCCCCATGCCTGCCATTTGGAACCCTACCTATTCAAGAAGTCCAGAGGAAAAGTCCTCTCTCGAAGCCTCTCCTTCTTTTGAGCTCCTGTAGCACTTACCATATGAACCCTGCACTTGGCACTTAGCATACACCGTCGTCATTTGTTGGATATCTTTCCATGAGTGTGACCTCTATCCAGTTAGAATATGAATGTGTTCAGGGTAATGCTGTGTGTTGTACTGCTTTGTACTGAATATGCAAAGCACTGTCCTGAATACTTACTAGTTTCTCTCTTTTTCTTTTCTTAGTATGTCCCAGCAGATCTCCTTCCAGTTTACAAGGAAAAAGTCGTGCCTGTAGCAGATATAATAACTCCGAATCAATTTGAGGCTGAGTAAATCAACTTTTTTTTTTAAAGACTTCTTGTTAAGTACACAATTCTAAATGTAAGTTTACTCAGGGTAGCACTGAGATCATGTAGGAACCTTCTCTCTGATGGGCTTGATTCTGGAGATATGAGTTCTTTCAGATCACTGTGGCACCATTTTAAAAAATTTTCTGCCCCAGTATATTGAGTCAAGGTCCTCGGTGTCTGAAAGGGTTTGTTCATTTTTAGAAGGTAAGCAATTGACTTGTCATTCACAAGCAGGATTTAGCTAAATTGACAAAACTATAGTTTTTTATCAGTAACAGTTTAATCACAAGTTTATTTTGATTGAATTTTTTATGTATGTGAAGGGAAGCAGGAGGTGTTTTCGTTTCTTTGAGGGTTTCCTTGCCATATATAGTCTTTGGGAAGCAAAGGACAAAAAAATACTTTTTTTTAGCCATTCTACTCCATGTAGAAATTTGGGTAGTGGATGAAACTGGATTTCATAACATCATGACAACTATTTGGAAAACTATGCTCCAGCAATCTAAGCACCTAAAAACTGATGCATATCAACCCCAAAAGACAAGTATATGTAGTACACCTTAGAAAAACTTAATCAGAATTTTAAGATTCCAGTAAAAATGAGTATCTTGATGGCTGAAGAGAGTGCTTCAGGGTACCCGTACTGGAGAACCGATTTTAGCTCACATTGATTTTTAAAATGCTTTCTTTTTTAAAATTACATACATATTAATACATTAATCCCTGCCGCATTTTGGTATAGGTGACTGGGTTTTCTAAGGCTATGCCAACATAATAGGCCTGCCTTGGCAACCAAGTAGGAAAGTACCAGCTCTCCAAGATCAGCTTAATAAGAGAAGTTGCATTACTGTTGGGGGATGCATTTTTTAGCCATGACAAGCCATGATTGTAAAATGTTTTCCCCCCTAAAAATTGCTTGGCAATACATCATTAATTAATACATCATTAATTTTTGACTAATTTGTGATTATAGTTATTTTCCTATTTATTTAGATAACTGAAAGATACCTGGATGGTAGTTTGGTATTATATAATAATCTATGCTTTGCTATATATAAACCTTAATAAGGTTTTGAACAGAATATATAAACCCTTTAGTTTAAAAACTTGTGATATTTTCATTTTCAAAGGTAAATTCTTCCTGGCAGTATGTAACAGATAATGTCATATTATGCATTTCTGTTTTCTGCTGCATTGCCTTTGTGTTTTTTAGATTAACATTAATTATTGTAGATTAGGACTTAAGGCATACATGAAACATATGTCTGAGAACCTGATCCATAGAACCAAAAACTTGATAAACCTTATTAGTTTTTTTCTTCCTGTTCCCCTTCCCTATTCCTTTTTATTTATCCTTTAGGTTACTGACTGGAAAAAAGATTTCTACACAAGAAGAAGCATTAGAGGTAGGCACAGCTACCTTTGAATTTAGAATTCATTTTAATTGCATACTACCTCAAAATAATTTAAGAATCAACTTTATTATATCCAGTCTCAATTGTAGTGATTTCAGCACCTTTTACATTCAAAACTGCCTTTAATTGTTGGGGGTAGGGGGCAGAAGAAATTTTCTCCAAGGCAAATGAATTTCAAACAATGGTATGGCAAGACATATTCTGCCCATGGCATATTTCATTTATTATTTATTTTCATATAATGCATTGTAAAAGGTCCCCTAGATCTTATGAGACTATTACCTGGGATAAAGAGAGATTTCACTTTACCCAATTTTATTATCTGTAAAATGAGAGAGTTGAATTACACGACCTTGCAGTCCCTTGCAGATCTCCATCTCTGACCCTTCGATCCTGCACCTGCCCCTCCCTGCTGTCTGCTGAAAGCTGGTGTAGCGTTCCCTTCATAGGTTGCTGGATATAAGTGTTCACTTTTTCTTCCTGCCTTTTCAAGCAAGTCTAGAACAACATGATTATAAAGTTAGTAGGAAAAATGGGGGTACATGGGAGGAAATGTCAGCATTGCCTCCAGCCTGTCCAAACACCTCAACCTCTGTTAACTATGATTTAACAGTGTGAAGGGCAAAATCCCACATTATGATCTTTGCTGACTTTGCCAAATATCTCAGAACAAATCGTAGACAAGCTGGGAGACCTGTTCAATTCTGAGCCATGCTGTAAAGATGTAGACCTAGATGCCCAGTTAAAATATTGGAGTCCTTATTGAAATTTGTGTAAACTCAAGTTTGCTTAATTCATGTAAGCTTTTTGAAAATATTTTTCTAATGCAACAATAATAATAGCTAGCATTTACAGAGAGCTTTTCGGTTTACAAAACACTATAGAGCCTCACAGCAACCCTTTGAGGTAGGTACTAGTGTTTTCTCTAATTAAGAGATGAGGAACTTGAGTGCCCAGGGTCACAGAGCTAGAAAAACTGAGGTCTTCTTGACTCCAAACCTTCCTGTATATCTATTGTGTCACCTTCATCCATCATCTCTCTGGACAATAATAATAGTTTACATTCTCTATTTTACATGTGGGGAAACTGAGACTGAGAGGTGAAGTGATTTTGCCCATGGCCACACAGCTGTTCTGAGGGATTAGAATTCAGATCTCCTGACTCCAAGTCTAGTACTCTTTCCACTATGCCGTGCTTTTGGGAAATACAGAAGGAAGAGAGAGATAATAGAGACTGTAATTTGTTACTGTAACATGCTTGGCTATTGTAACCAGTGGCCCTAGTCTCTTAACTTTGTGGCTACATTGGAGATCAGTTTGTTTCCCTGTGCTATAGAAAGAAAGATAAAGTACCCTGGGTCCTATGGATCCCTCCGAAGGTGGGTTCTTTTCCATGTCTCCCTTGTGTGGCAAATCATGTTCTCTACAGGCACAAGAGTTGGAAAGGGCAAGTAAATTTATGCATGTAGTGTAACATGTATGATGCAGCTAGTACCCAACAGTAAAAGGGAGTCCTCACTCATTATGGTGAAACTAGTGCCTGTAGAAGCAGATTCTGGTAATCTTGGATCTTTTCCCGTAGAACAACATGATAAAAAAAAGTAGGATTATTAGAATAGAAAAGGAGAAGGGTTACTAGAATTTATTCAGAATTCTAATCTGAGGTGTGTTAGCATGAGTTTGTTAATGCTAGCAATGCTGCCCTCAGACCAAGGCCTAATCAGGTTTTCTTTATATCAGGTGATTCTCCAGAACTTCTGTTTGATGTATGTATTGCAAAAAAAAAAAAAAAAGGGAAACAATAATCTTAGAGAAAACTGTCTGATATGAGGTTAATTCCATACCAGTATTCCTAAGACAACACCTTCATGCATGGGAAAGAACATACAGCTCTAAATTTGGGGATTCTTTGATAAATTGAAGGTTTTTTCATATGAAATTAAAAGGGATATTCTTGAAGCTAGTTTGGGTTTTTTGTGTGCCTTTGGAAATTTTTATATTTCATTTTTTCCAGTTATATTTAAAAATTATTTTTAACATTTGTTTTTTAAAATTTTGAGTTCCAAATTCTTTCCCTTCCTCCTCTCCCCTCCTTGAAAAGGCAAACAATTTATTCATATATATATATATATATATATATATATATATATATATATATATAAAATACATGTGCAGTCATGCAAAACATTTCCGTATTCGCCATGTTGCAGAAGAAAACAGAAACCAAAAAAAAAGTAGGCTTTGATCTGCATTCAGTGTCTCAGTTCTTTCTCTGGAGGTCAATAGCATTTTTCATCATAAGTCCTTCAGAGTTGTTTTGGATTATTGTATTGTTGAGAATGGCCAAATCATTGCTATTACTGTGTACAATGTTCTCCTGATTCTGGTCACTTCACTTTGCACTAGTTCATCTAAGTCTTTCCAGGTTTTGCTGAAAGCATCCTGCTCATCATTTTCTTATAGTATTCTGTCACAATCATACTACAGCTTGTTCAGCTATTTCCCAGTTGATGGGCATCCCCTTAAATTCCAATTCTTTGTCACCACAGAAAGAGCTGCTATAAATATTTTTGTACATATAGCTCCTTTTCCTTTTTCTTTCCTTTTAAAGTTCGATTGATCCAAAATTGATCCAAAGCAATTTGAAAGAATCAAAGCAGCTGAAGAGGATTGGGATTGGGGTAGTTTAGTATGGCAGAGGTTGTAGCAATGCCACCAGAGTCACCAGGTATCAGCGGCCTTTGTGCATCAGTAACCAGCAATTTCATTCCTCTCAGTTGACATATGAGCCAGCTAGTCAGTCAGCTGGGGAAATGGAAAACATGAGGATGGAGATATGACCTTCCCCAGAGTCTGATGAAAACACTGAAGACTGGAACTATCTCATGGGATGAGAGATGAAGGAAATCTTGCCTGCATTGATTTTGGGTTCCAGCTATGAAAAGCAAGTTATAATACAGAAATACAGAATAACCCATGTAGTATGTACAAGGCAAATTATTGAAGCAAGTCTTATTAAACCAAACTTTCAATAGTTATTTAGATGTTAAATCTTGAGTGTTGCATATAGATAGTAGAAAATATGTTTTCCCCTGGATTCTTTCATTTTTTGATGGAAGTTTACAAACAGGAGAATTCTTGGCCATGGCTATGCATGACTTTCTAGAAGTGCTGCCTTGGTTAATGACATACATTATAGAAACACTGGGAACAAAATGGAAGGATGCGCATATATATATGTATATTTTAAATGAATGTTCTGTATTAATCCTAATTCTGGTATGGAAGCCAGCTTAGTTTAGTCTTGAAAGAAGCCAGGGATTCTAGGAGGCAGAGGGAGAACATTCTAGTCATGGGAGACAGGAAAGGGAAAGACAATAAGCATTTAGATAGCACCTACTATGTGCCAGGTACTGTGATAAATGCTTTTTTACAAATATTGTCTCTTCAATCCTCACAACAACCCTGTATCGTAGGTGCTAGTGAGGAAACTGAGGCAGATAGAAGTTAATTGACTTGCCCAGGTTTAGACATCTAGAAGAGTGTCTGAGATTGGATTTGAACTTAGGTCTTCCCAACTCCAGGCCTAGCTCTATATGCCTGATGCCTCTGGTGGACAGACAGTGCAGTTGGGAAGTTGGCAGTGTCACTGGGAAGGAGCCAAGAGGATGTGTGTGCTAAGAGATGAGTGGTACAAGAAGAAAAATTACATAAAATGAAAAGAAGGTTGTTAATTATGGAATAGGAGTTCCAGAGGACCCAGTGTTGGTTGCAGGAATTGGCAGACAGATCTGAATTAGGATTTTGTTGGTGTAGGGTTGAGGTAGATGGGATGAGGACCAGACAGCTGCTGATCATCAGCAAGTTCAGTATCATTTGGATGGGGCCAAAAAGCTCACTGGTGTTGTTGCCCTGGAAGCCTAGTAAGGAAGTAAGAGGTAGTAGCATTGGTCTATCCTCCCTCCTTATTAGATTAGCTAGCCTGCGGAAATCTTTTAATGAAAGACCAAAAATGCTTCCTTTTGCCCACTACGGTATTGATGTTCCTGAAAAAGGATTGAGTTAGAAGTTTCGAATGAATTTTTCTTTTTTTTTTTCTTTTGGTGAAAGTTAAATGCATCATTACTCTTGGATAGTAACTAACTTTTTCTTTCTAATTGCCTTTTTCTTTGTCCAGAACTATTCCAAACAGAGATTGTATATGTGGTCTGATGTAGGGTTGAGTGGAGACAGGAAAAACAAATGTGAAGTTATGCTGAAAAAGCGACTAAAATACCTATATCCTTTGGTTCAAAACTGATACTGCTAGGCATATACCCCTGAGAAAGTCAAAGACAGAAATATCCATATGCTCCAAAATATTTATAGCAGCCCAAGCATAGATGTGGAAACAAAGTAGATGCCCATCGCTGAGAGAGAATGGCTAAGCAAACGTGAATGTAAAGGAATGTTACTGCACTAAGAAATTATCGGTATGAGCAATAATACAAAGAAGCATAGTAAAACATCTGGACTGATGTAAAATGAAGTAGATAGAACCAGGAAAACTATATATATAGTGATTGCAACAATATAAATGAAAAGAAAAGCAAAAAATTGAAACTGAATCATTGAACCAGTCATCCAGACTTGGCTCTGAAAAAGAGATGAAAATATATGTATTCACCTCCTTTAAAAAGGTAGGAGTGGATCATTGCATAAAATGTTGGACTCAGTTGATATGTTGGTTTGTTTTACTGAACTACCTTTTGTTCCTCTTCTCTTCCCCCCACCCCCTTTAAAAAAAAGGAATCTCTGGGTGTTAGAAGAATATTTTTGGAAATTACCAAGATATCAATAAAAAAAATTTTTAATTTTAAATTACAGTTTCTGTCTTAAGGGAACTTATGTCATCATGATGAAATATGACTTATGAATCTGGCTTATTTTGGATGTGAAAGAAGATGGTTAGAGTGTTGTTATATTACGGCAGAGAAATCTAATTTACCATTCCGGAATAATATTTAATTTAATTGGTCATAGTGAGATGATAATGATTGTTACTAAGATCCTGTTTCTCCATTCTTGGGTAGGTAATGGATATACTTCATTCTATGGGACCAGAGACTGTAGTTATCACCAGTTCCGACTTACCGGCTTCTTCAGGCAACAACTACCTGATTGCTCTGGGAAGCCAGAAGAAAAGTAAGTCATGTTCTTAACCTACTCTCTAACCTAATATAGCTCTTCTAGTTTGCTTACAATAAGAGAATGTCAATGTGTATGTGTCTAAAATGAATAATTGAAAAGCACAATCCAATTGTACAAGCTGTCCCCAAAGTCTTTGTGCAGTTTTAAGGTTTAATAATTTCAGAAGTGTAAACGCTACAAATTTGTACAGTACTTAGCACAGGAACTGGCGCATAGTAGGCAATCTATAAAGCTTGCTTCCTTCTTTCCTTTATTCCTTTCCTTTATTCAAGGTATAAGATGTAGCTGTGGCCAAAAAGGTCAAAAAATTCTGAGTATCATGAAGAAGGAGTATTGAAAATAAGGAAAACTAAAATTATAAAGGGGATGAATTATAGTATATGAAGAATGATTTATAGACTTCAGACTTTGGTGTGAAAGGGAGAACAGGTTGAGGGAAGGATATCTGATGTATTCTGTATAATCATTAAGGGTATGGCTATGGTGATCATCAAATGCCGAGGAGAACTTTAGGACAGGTTAAAAGGTATAGAGCATTTTATACCGAAAGTATTAATTTTATGGAACTTATTATTCCAAGAAGAAATGTAGCCTGAAAATAGGCTCAAGAAGGATTTCCAAAATTACTAAGAGAAGTTACAGATGTCAGGGGAACCATTCTTTCCCATGGAGTCAGATCACAGGATCCACAGCTGAAGAAGACCATAGAGATCATCCAGCCCAACCCCGTCCTCTTATTGATGAGGGGACTGAACCTTAGCGAGTCCATAACTTGCTGATGAAGCTGTGGGTACTAAGCAGGAGCAAGACTTTACATTAAAGATGGGTTAGCAGAAGTTTCCCTGCCTCTGAGTTTCCACTGACTAAATCCCTGATTCCTGAAGTAAGTTACAGTGCTACCTGAATGAAGTCCCCCTCCATGTTCTGTGGACTAGATCGAGAATCCCACCCCACACCTCCCCCTTTGAAAAGTGGGGAGCCAACATTCTGAGTCCTTCTGCTTTAGTACGTTTGATACATTCAGAATCTGTTGAATGAGGGTGCTGTTAATGCATGCAGTGAATTAAACCTAATTATCCTCTTACATCTAATTATTTGAGAATTTTTTTTTTCACAAAGGTACTTCCATCCTAGTCTCATTTGTTCCCTTTGTACAGAAAACCCAGATGGCACAAACATGACAGAAAGAATCAAAATGGAAATTCAGAAAGTGGATGCTGTCTTTGTGGGAACAGGAGACTTGTTTGCTGCTATGCTCCTGGCTTGGACATACAAGCACCCAAATAATTTCAAGGTGAGCTCAAGAGAAAATGTGTTTTTTCTTTTAGTCAAGAAATGACAAGAATAAATTTGCTTCCATTCTCGTGCATCTTGACTCATCTGCAGCTCATAACACCCCCGCCAGTGCTCTCATCTCTTGAGTTCCACGACCTGTACTTTCCCAGTTCTTCCTGCTTGGCCCCTCCTCAGTCTCTTTTGCTAGATCAACAACTGCCTACTGCCCCTGGTGTCATCCCTCTGTGTTCAGTCGGCTCCCTTTTCTGTATATATAGCTCCAATCTGTTGAACTCTAGGCCCACATCCTTTGTGGCCTCCTAGATATCCCCACAGGCATCTCAAACTCAATATGTCCCTCCTCCAAAGTTCCATTTTCTTTTGACCACCAGTCTGGTCCCTTTGGCACCCAGATTCATTTCTTTGGAGTATTCCTTGCTTATCTACTTCTTGTCCTCTCACTCATTTTTAAACCCTTTGTATTCTGGCTTCAGACTTCATCACCTAACATGAAACTGCTCTATCCAAAGTCACCAAGGATGTCTACTTGCCCAAATCCAAAGGCCTTTTCTCAGTTCTTATCCTTTGTGCCCTCTGCAATTTTTGCTGCTTTTTACCATCTTCTCCTCCTGCATAATCTCTCCTCTCTGGATTTTTACTACTTCTTCTTGCCCTCTACCTATCCTTTCCATCTCAGCTTCCTTTGCTGTATTATCATCCATATCACATGCCCTGACTGTGGGTGTACCACGAGCCTCTGCTCTGAACACTTTCTGCTCCTTTCTACACTTTCTCTCCCTTGGGGACCTCATTAATTCACATAGGTGCACTTCTTCTCCACAGAGATCTCTGGGTCTTCATCACCACCTCACTATTTGACATTTGAAATGAATGCCTTCACATTGAACATGTCCCAAACAGAACTCATCATCCTCAAATTTACCTTTTGTATGAACTTCCTTGTTTCTTTTGAAGACATTACTATCCTTCTAGTCATGTAGATTCACAGCCTTGAGGACATCTTCAGTTTCTCACTCTCCTTTCACCTCTTCTCACCTCACCTCCATTCAGTTGCCAGGCCTTGAGTTTAGCTGCATTATGCTTTTCCCGTTTGTCCCTTCCCCTCTAAATCTCAGGACTGCTATCTTAGTTTAGATCATTGTCACTTTTCACCTCCTGATTGGTTTTCCTACCTCAAGTCCTCCACACTGCTGCTGTTGATGCTCCTAAAGGCAGTTCTTACAATGTCATTCCCCCATCCCACAGACTTCAGTGGTTTCCTCTTCCCTCTGGGGTCAAATGCAAACTTCTGTGTTTGTCCTTTAAAGCCTTTCACAACCTGGCTCCAGCCTTAATCCAGTTGCTTTCTTGTTCCTCCAGTTTCTGCACAGATTACCCCTCATGCCTGAAGTGCCTCTCTTCTCATTCCTGTCCCTCTGAGTCCTGTCTCCTTCAAACCATCAGCTCCGGAGCCAGCACTTTAGGCTTTTCCTGATCCTCACAGCTACAAGTGCTTCTATCCCTGCACAAAATTATCTTGGATCTATTTTTTAAATGTTATATTTATACAAAATACACATGTTGTGTCTTTTCCTTTCCCTGCCGCCCATCAGAACCCTTGAGGATGGGGATTGTTTCATTGCCATCTTTGTGTCTCCAGCGATTAGTACAACACTGAGTGTGTAGTTAGCACTTAAATGCTTCTTGGTTGATTTAGTGAATGTTGTTTGTTTCCCCTCCCCTGCCTTCTCCAGCTGAATAGATGAAGCTAAAGAATATAATACACAACAAAATCTGCACAAAAAATTTAAAGTAAATTGGGTCACAGTAACTTATTAGTATTCCTGTTAAGGTATAGAGGAGACTGTAAACCCACACCAATGAAATTATAGATCTTTCGAGTTCTGGAATCACCCTCACTTGGATGGAAAAAAAAAGCCAGTATATAATTTCAGTTTTAAGAGCCAATGGAGGCACGATATATGATCTCACTGTATCCTAGGCAACCTAGAACAGCTTTTGTGGCTTTGAATACCAGTCAAAGTTCTAAATTGAAATTACAGCAATTACATGACAATCTTCCTTCAAAAGAAAAGAAAGGTCGAAGGAAAAAAAGGCTATTTGAAAGCAGTCCTTTGTAAAAAAAAAAAAGGGTGGGGGGGATAAAATGCCAAGAATAATCAAATAGATGGCATGAAAATTTCAGCCAGAACTGCTGGTTCTACACAAAGAATTTGAAACTTTGCCTGTGTAATTTGCTTGAAAGTTTACATCAACAGTACTTAAATAAATTTGATGGTCAGTGAATTGTGATCTCCTCAGGGTGGCTATACTCCGTCTACCAGTACAGATTAAAACTTAACCGTGCCTTCTCATCTTGTACAGTTCTTGTTCAAATCCTTCCATAAGCTATCTACAGAAGATTTAACCAATGCTCAAATATGATGAAAGGACAACAGGGACAAGATGATGATGAGATCCTACTAGAGAGCTTCCCTCCCTCCCAATGAGGTCATGACAGACCTACATGATGCTCAACAGTATTAGAGGCAGCTGTGCTGACTAGGTGAATTACATATGTTTTCTCATTTCAGCTGGGTCCTCACTACCATAGATAGATCATTTCATTTTCCACAGTGTCTGTTTCAGATCTCCTCTTTCCTCAAGACACCCACACAATCACTTCACCCCTTCCGCTTCAAGAGATGACCTTGCTTTGTACTTTACTGAGAAAATAGATGCCATTTTCTGTGAGTTCCCTCTCTCCCCATATCTATTCTCAGAACCCTTGGACATCATCTCCCATTTTCTGCTCCTTTACTGCAAGCTCTGATGAGGAGTAGTCCTGTGTTCCAAGGCTAACACTTCAATTTCAAATGTTGACAATGATACCACCTACCTCACAGGATGCTGAGATGGTCAAATGAGACCATATTTGTAAAGCATTTAGCACAGTGCCTGGCACATAGGCCCTGAATAAGTGCTTATTCCCTTTCCTCTCTTTGCACCCACATCCCTCCTGTCTCTAGCAGATTTCCCCTGCAATCATCCCCCATCCCCTACCTCTAATATTCGCTCTCTCCTTATTGGCACCTTCAATGTTGCCTCCTATTCCAGGGTTTCCCTCATCCTGAAAACTTCTATACTATTCACATCCCTCAAGCTATTGAAGTACGTGTCTTCTCTTTTACAACCAGACTCCTAGAAAAAGCTGTCTGTGCTCATTTCCTCCACTTAACTCTTCTCTCATTTCTGATATTCTGTTATTTAGCTTCTGACACTCATACTCATCTGAAACTACTCTTTCCAATGTTACTGGTGATCTCTTAATTGTACAGGGGTGGGAACTCGCAGCCTTAAGGCCACATGTGTCCAACAAACTGGATTCGGTCAAAAGTCCACACCTAAGAATTTAGAAGGCCACATGTGGCCTAAGGCTGCAAGTTTCCCACCCCCGGATCATTACAAAACAAGGACTTCTTCAGTCCTTGACTTTCTTACTCTTTCTCTAACATTTGACCCTAACTACTCTCCTTTCTTGGTTTTTATGACACTGCCTGTCTTGATTCTCCTGGCTGTCCCCTTTATCCTCAGTTTCCTTTCATGGCTCATCATCCATATCAGGCTCCCTAATTGTGGATGTTCCTCAAAGCTCTGTCCTGGCCCTCTTCTTTTCTCTCTATAGCCACTCTTGGTGACGTTTTCAGCTCTCATCTGTTCAATAGCTAATTCTATGCAAATATAAAGTGTCCTCTTTTATATTTAAAGTGCTTCACAATCTGGCTCCAGCCTGTTCCCCTTCATATACCCTACATTCCAGTCAAATTGGACCATCCTTCCCTTACAAAGTTCTGTATTCCCTCCTCATTTCCACCTCTTAGAATCTCTCTCAAGGGGCATTTCCATCATGATGTTTTTCCCGATCCCCTTCCCCCAGTTAGGTTGTATTTCTGTATGTGTGTGTGTTTGTATTTCTTTACACAGGCACATCTTGCCCTCAATAAAACAAGTTCCTTAAAGGCAGGGACTGGTTCATTTTTGCCATCCCTAGTCCCTGGCACAATCCCTCGCACATAGCAGGTGTTCAATAAATGTTGCAAAGGAAAGTGAGTATAACCATCAAACATTGCACAGCAGTTATAAAGAAAAACAACTTTGAAAGACTTATGAACTCTAATCAATAGAGGCATCAGCCATACTTCCAGAGGACTTGTGATGAAGCATGTTCCCCTCCTCCTGACAGAGAAGTGATGAACTCACTTCAGAAGGAGAAATACATTTTTGGAAATGGCAAGTGTGTGGATTTGTTTTCCTTGACTATGCTTAATTTTTATGAGGAATTTTTTCTTTCAGTTGTTTTTAATGGGAGGGGGAGGTGAGAAGAATGAACAGTAATACCATAAAAGAGAGCCATTGAAACAGTCTTAAATGTACAAAAAACCATAGAAGATAAGCACAGAGGAATAGGACAGTTGTGAAGGTAATGTGGATTTAAAGGGTTTTTTTGTAATCAAATGATATAAAATGAAGATTCTCAGTACAATCCTATTTTTTGTGTTTTGTTTTGAGTATGGAAATGGTTTTTTTTGGGGAACTTAAATTCTGGGCAAAGGAAAAAATGCACAGAAGAGAATAGAAGCAAGTTTAGAGGGAAACAGATAAGCAGGAAAGCTTTGAAATTAGCATATTGAATTTATATAGCTTTTTCAAAAAGGAAGATTGTGTGATATGTATTTGGGATTCATATGCCTATCTTTTTTTTAAATGATCTTTTTTGTGTTCTGTTGTGTATAGGAAAATACTGATTTTTTTTTCTTCATGTTTAGTGAAAAAAACTTTTTAACAAAATCTATTGAAATGTGCCAGTAGGCTGAATTTAGACTGGCTGACAGGGAAGAGAAAGGACGTTAAAGAGGAGCCTGCAGTGGGACCCAACCCATGGTGACACCAGGGCTTTTGCTCTGCAAAATCTTTTCCCCTAGAGCACTTGCTGCTCACTGAGTCTCTCTGCATTAGAGAAACTTCAGAAGTTGCATCCAATGGTTTTCCCCTTTGTTGTAGATGCATATGATATCTCCCCACAAAAAATTTGAAAGGGGCTCCCATTTGACAGGAATGTGGAGAAAGGAAGTTGTAGGGAATTAATTTCCTCCAAATGAAGCAAAACTTTTTATTGAAAATTTAGAGATAAGTAACTTATAGCCTCTTTTGTTTTTAGACATACTGTTCTTTATTTTATCCTTCATCCTTAATTACAGTATGAGAGAAATGTAATTTTATACACTGTGTGGGACCCAGCTACCATCTCCTTGGTGTCTGATGAAAGGAAAATTAAATGCTCAGTAATAAAACCTTCCTTGCTAATCTTTAAATATTACATCAACTGTTTGTGGGTCATAGAAGGAGTTGTGTATCAGTTGTTTTTGCTCCCTTTATTACAGGTGGCATGTGAAAAGACAGTGTCAGCCATGCACCATGTTCTTCAGAGGACTATTGAAAGTGCTAAAGGTAGTGTCTTCTAGACTAACAATTTTCATTTCTTTAAAGTTGATTAATATTAACTTCATGGAGTTCAAGCAACTCCAAGGCTTCCATCTAGTCTTATCTACAATAACCAGTATGGAAGCTGCCATAAGTTTCTGTATAAGTACTTCCCCCCATTCCTTCAATACCTTATCCCTGTCCCTATGGCCCTGTTGAGGGTCTCCTAGTATTATAGTTATCTGACTTGCTACTTCTTCCCTTCTAAGTCACAGTAACTCAGGCAGGTAGAACAGACTAGCCTCCAAAGAAGAAAAATCACATCAGATCAAGTTGTGAAGTTACCTAATAGGGGTCATCTGGTATTTCCAACCACCAGCTGGCTACTATAAAAATTCCTTTTATCCCTGTCTAGTTTCTTATCTTGGTTGAAATAATTGGGAGTCTCATATAATTTCATATACCATAAGGAAAGTTTCAGCTAGTTATGTGATTTTCCTTAAACACAAAAATGACCACATTGGCACCCCCCACAAAAAAATGAAATACTCTTATGAACAGGATTTATCACAACAGTACCAAAAATCAGAATACAAAAACTTGGATGACTCAGAAGGACACTTACTCCCTCAGTTTTGGATATTGTGAAGCAATTTTACTAACACCTGCAAAAACTGATAATCATCTCCTCAACGCCTTAAGAGCCACACCCAAAGAGTCTTACCTTGACAGTATTGTCACTTCTGCTCACCTAATGAGGCAATGAGTACATCGCTTCTTGCCATCATTCCCAGTTTTGTGGACAGCAATAAACAATTGCCCAAATTGTTGCAGGAGCTGCCCAATTTCCCACATTTCCGAGTAGGTTTTCCCAGGCCTATGTGGTGATGGTAAAAAAGGCCTATTCCCAAAGTGTGACACCGTTAAGATGGCTGGCCATAGTGAGGGGGTGGAGTGCTCCTGAAGTGGGGACAGGAATCCAGTCCAGCAAGCCCATCTCTTTGCTATTCCTCGTGGAGACCTACTCTAGAGCAAATACATTTTTGTCAAGCCAAGGATACAGAACTTCTCATTTTAGCCACCTAGCACAGAAGCACAGAAGGGGTGGTTTAGCTGACTTTCTTTGGCAGGACAAATCCTCAGTAATCCATTTATTCTGTGCTGGGCCTGACTCTGGCCAGTCCCCTAGTAGTTTAAGCTCGATGTTGGAACAAAATGAATTACTAGCACTCAACAGTTAAAGGGAGATTTACTTTGTCGTGGCCAAAAAAGGTTATTCAACAAAGATAGGCACTGAGGACATTTTGTATTGCTTCAGCTGAGTGAAGCTCCCTCATCTTAATTTTTACCCATTATGATCCACCACTGCCACTCAGGCAATGAGGAAATGACCTCAGCAGTCTGGGGCCTTAGTCCCCTGAAAGAAGCAAGGTTGGTGGAATGCATCAGTGCCTTTTAAGGTACTGAGAAAATAGCCTAACCTATGTGAGAGCAGGGATTTAGACTTGGTTCCCTATCACACTCAATTAGTTTAATTTGGGGAGCTTACTTACAAAAGGGCACTTGTTCTGGGTGACAGCAAGACAAAGTAAAATGGATCCCCTCACCAGCCCCAGGGCAGGCCAGGTATTATATAGAAATAGAACAAAGAAGGCATGATGCCAGACATGGCACAGAATTGTGTTCAGATTCTCCCATGGGATAGTTGGAGCTTCTTTTCTTGTTTACTTTTACTCAAGGTAGTTTACATTCTGTATGGAGTCATACCTTCCCATGCTCTGGCTCCAGTGCCCAATTTTTCTTATTCACTCCTGTTCTCATTCTCTTCTTATAGTCATAATCACACTAGGGTTTAACATATTTTGAAAGGAAACCTGACCATCTGTAGCCATTGTCTTTTTCACCTGTGTTGTTATTAGATCAATAAGCTGCTTCCCTGTCTCATTCCCCTCTGCCTCTTAGGCTGAATATTCAAGGGCCGTTTTTCTTCATTATTCTTACCGGTAATCTAGCTTTTCTAAAACTGTTAATAAGATTCAAGGACACTTAAATTTGCCATTTTCCTATGTTCCTCATGAAGCGCCTTAAGCGTTCATCATACTAAACCAATGGGATAAATGGGAGCTTCCTCTTTATCCCAGTAACAGGGCTTCCCATCTACGCCTCATAACAAGATACCTGGCCATCCAATCACCGAAGCTCTCTTTTGTCCACACCACCATTCCCTACTTTAGCAATTAATTTAACCTTGTAGTCTTTGCAAATAATCCCTGCCAGCCATCCCAAATATCATGGCTCAGGGCCAGTCCAGAGATTAAGATTCTGGATTAGAAGGCTGGGAGGCACCTAGAGATCATAAGATGCAATGAAAACAAATCTGTAAATAAATTCAGGTAACATGTAACTCCCCAGGGTCCCCATGTTCACCACAGCAATTGGCAACATTTGGTCAGGAAATCACCCCTCTAACAGTTAAAATTAAGGTAGACTGACGCACAAAGTTCTGAGCACGACCAATTTATTAGTAAAGGGCAAGTTTACCAATAAATAAGGTCTCAGCTTCCCCCAATAAAGCTAAGACATTGAGTGAGGGAGACAACTATCTTTTATAGTTTTGAGGAGTACAGAAAATAGGAAGGCTAGCACCATAGATGAAAGAAAATATGATTGGATGGAAATTGACTAAGAAATGTTCATTGCTTGAGTCTAGACTTCTTTGGATAACAAACCAGATATCCTTGAAGGATAGCTTGGTGGTGTAAAGATATTAGACCAGACTCCCTGATGTCCACCTGCCTCCTTCAAGGGTAACACATTTCCTTGACACAGGAGTAGGACAGTAATTAACAAGAGAACTGGATTTCTAAACTTATCTCATTACAGGGCAGCTGAATTTTTGAACTAAGTTCAGAGACAAAGAACCATGACTTAGGCAGTTACAGGACAAAATCAATTAACTGTAAGTAGGATCAGTTGGAAAAAGATAGAAAATCAATCTGATTATTTCACCTGAAATGTATTGGAAATTCTGCTGAAACCTCCAGATCACCATTTCTACATTGACTGGGCTTTTTATGCCTCAGGAGAACCAGGAAGCCAAATCAGTCATTCAAACCCTAATTTTCCTTGCTAATCAAATCCTAAGAATGTTTTCGTAGCCCTTTTAAAGGAGAAACTGTCATCTACATAAAACAGTTGCCCCTTCTTCCACCTTAGCCTTTAGTGTAATAGTAACCTGACTATTGGTGCCCCTCCCCTTCTCACTAAGGCAGAGGTTTCCTTCCTTCCTAATGGGAGCAATAAGAAACTTATTTTTCTTCACTGCCTCATTTCTTTTCAGTTGACCTTCTGATTTATTCTTTCAGCACAAGCTGGAAAAGGGAAGAAACCCAGTCCTGCCCAACTGGAACTGAGAATGGTCCAAAGCAAAAAGGATATAGAGAATCCAGAAATAATAGTGGAAGCCACTGTGTTATAGAGAATGTGACCACATCACCCAATAACGCACAATGTATTGATGTCTTGTTTCCCTTCCTGTAAAAAATGTAATGTCTGCCTGAGAGATGTGACTTAAACTTGATATTTTCTCTCTCACAAAATAGTGTCAATTATCAACAGATCTTTTGTTATGAAAATATGTGGTGGCTATGTTTGGATTTTATTTCCTTGTTCAGTGAAGGAGAGGCCTCTCCCCTCAATTCATCCACTGTGTATACTGCCCTGGGCAATATCACAAAGATGTCTCTTGCAAAATCCTCAGCATCCAGATTTGTTCATGGAATTAGTCTGGAGGGGGTGAGTACTGGGAGATCACAACTCCTTGGGGAAAGGAAGGAAGCATATACAATATTAATCACTTAGTCATTTGCAGTGCCAATGGAGTTGACTACCTACCGTTTCTTGACCTGAACAATTTAAGATCCTTGGATACATTCAATTTTTTAAAAATTCTAATAATATATTATTTTCTTTCCTTCCACGGCTTATCTCGCTTGGACTTCACAGAAGCCAAAGCATTGGGGTGGCAGCTTTGTACTTCTCTTATAACTGCCCCTTACCCTTTCCTTTGTTTCTGCCCTAAGAATAAAAACAAATCTTCCTTCTCTGAAATTTCTGGTGACTGCAGGTAGTTTTCCAGGACTAAAAGAAAAGAAGCCAGCTAACTGTTAGGCCGGGGCCCGTTAAGTAGCTGCCTACCCAGAATTACGGTTCCCTTGCTGATGCCAGATTTGTTGGTGTTTCTTTATCAACACACGAAAGCAAATCCTCTTTTACCTAAGGAAGAGAGAATTTATAGTGTTTGAACTTGTTAATCATGAGCATCTTTATCAGATCTAAGAACACTAGGATGGGGGATATAGGGCATAACAGGGAACACAAAGTATTGAAATATTTCTTTTGTAGTTTTTTTCCCCCTGGAAAATTATTTTTTCTTAGTTAACTTATATGAACAGTTCATAGTATGATGTCAAACACTCTATAATTACAATGTAGCACTACTGCCAGATAGTCACAAGTCTGTTCTACTTCCCACATTCCTGTCAAAAGAACTCCAGACCAGGAGACCTTAAGGCCAGCTATCCTATCTTCCCTTAGGCACAGGGTCTCTCTTCTCAAAGCCAGCAACAGAGCTTCAGCAGCTTGTTCTCCCCTTGTACTGACATCACTGGGTGGCCCCAGAAAAGCCATCCATAGATCTCCTTCCTTCTTGGTTGGGGTCATACCTAGGAGCTTACTGGAGAGAAGCTCTGCCTTTCCTACTCCTCTCTAGAGCCTGAGAAGGATGATGGATCCCATTGTCTTGCCTAGGTTTAGAAGGTAGTATTAGAGCTATAGTGAATAGGATAATTAGGTGAATTATTTATTCTGAATACCTTTAACATGTACCCCCTGCTTAGCTTTCACCACCTACTTGTTGTAAATCACTCACCTCTCCATTTGTCTGTGGAGTGATCTTTGTAGAATTTATTGGCCGAATCTTATCACTTGACTTCTAGAGAAGCTGTGTAGTCTACAATAAAGTAAAGACTTGAAGCCAAGTTAGTATCAGCACCATATTTGGGTATCTTGATGAGTGATGTTTCGGGAAATGGCTGTTGGTGAAAGGAGAACCAAATGTTTTCTTTTCACACCACCTCCCCTCCCACAAATGAAAATACCTTCTAAGTTATGTTAGCAAAGCAGAGCTTAGTAGCTAACTATGGTTATCAAACTATATTTTTAATCTTTCATCTTCCAGAAATGCAAATTTATTAATTTTCTTCTTACAACGAAACAGAGTAATCTTTGCTCTCTGATAAGCTAACTATACCATTTCACTTTATAATTTTATGTTTATTTCAAAAAATCTGTTCTTTAAAAGTTGAATCTGCTGGTGAATGTCAGAGTTAGACATAAACAACTGTAGAACATTGTGGTTTAACTCCTCTTGGCCAATGAAGTCATTAATATCACTTCCTACATCATGTTGACAGTTCAGTTTTTTTTACATTAAGTCCACAGATATACAAGTAATAAAGAGTGCTTCTTGAGACTTAGAATGTTTTGTCAAATCAGAGCTAAAGAGCTATGGAAGAGACCTACTTGATGTCACTTCAAGGTGAAAAGATTCCACCATTCTGACATAGACTTCCCAGAGAAATTAGAACAGAAGAAGAAATATCTAAAATCAATGTGAACTTTGAGGCTTTACAAAGTCTTAGGATGTAAATGGTTAGCAAATTTGAATCAAAGCAAGATAGCAATATATCAGAAAATCCAAGGCATTGTTTTTAACCTTAGAGGCTGTATGTACTTTGGGGCAGGAGAAAGGATGATATAGAAATACAAAGCTGAAAATGCAATGAATATATTAAAATTTAAAGGGTTGGGAATATTTTCCTGATCTGTGATTTGAAATTGTAATTAACACTTTGACTTTTTGGTTTGACAAACACTAATTTTAAAATTGTTTTAAATATCATTTAAATGGTAAAATTGAGTATTGTGTTAGGTTTCGCTTATTTAGTATCTTGTCTCAGAACAACCAGAAACATTTCATTACTAAGAGCCTCCTGTAAATTCTTCTGGCTTTGAAATTATGGTGTTTTCTGAAATAATATGAAATGCTATCATCACTTTATGGTTCATTTGTCCTTGGAAGCATAACTTTAAAGTTTTCAAGGAAAAGGATTTTGTGCCAAAAGTAGTCCCTATGCCATACACATACACATATACATATATACATATATGGTGTTTTAATTCTCTCTCTCTCTCTCTCTCTCTCTCTCTCTCTCTCTCTCTCTATATATATATATATATATATATATATATATATATATATATGTATGTATATATAGAATTAAAACATACTTTATGTTTTAATGCATACTTTAAAAGTATGGTTTGATAGCGGAGATCTGTGTTAACATGAGGTCACTATGTAGAAAGAAAGCAAGTTTGTATTGCTCTATCTTCATCAATTCATTTTCTATCCCTACTTATTTTAATGAAAATTTATATTTCATCATGAATACAAAAAAAAATCACAAAGTGATTTTTACATCTTTTATGTGTAGAGCACATCCCCAGCCAACCTTTGATATGAGGAAACATACCAGTTGTAGTTTCTAATTCAAAGATTTATCAGTGGAAATACAAATATCCCTGGTAGGATTTAATAGCAATGTGAGAAATAGTACCTGCAAAGAGATCTAATAAGCTATTCCAAGCTATGGGAGATTTGTTGGAACAGAATTACTTGTTAACATTAAAGCGTCTTAATTGTTTCTCAGTGCATTGTAAACTTTAAAGTGTTATTTAACGGTCAGCTATTATTGATTACATTTTTCTGTCCTTTCTCTGTTAAGATGTTACTCAAGTATGGCTTTACAGAAGGTTGCAGAACTGTGGTCCATTTTTATTGGCTTAATTCATTATCTGGTACTACTCTGGTGATTGTAATGGTCTACTTTAATTTGCAATTTATGTCACTAGATTTTTATAAAATGATTGTTTATTATACTACTCATAACAAAATTGTTAGAGCCTATTTTTAAATACATTGTTGGCAATTTCAGCAGACTAAACCAGTATTGGTTTAATTGCACTGATACATGAGTCAGTTTTAATTAAGGTTCTCTTAGTGTTGGATGAAATAAGCAAAGGGAAAGCCTACATTGTGATTCCTGAAGTGCCCTGATGTAAAATAATAATAATTATTAATTACACATGATTATAATAAATATATATATTTATTTGTGTGTTTAGGCTTGTTTTATGAGATTTATTATTTGAGAAAAAATTTTACCTAAAATGAAGACATTTGATGCTTTTGGCTAAAGAAGTTGATTGCAAGTTTATGAGCTGGTGATCTGGAAGTTTGGTTTTTTTTATTGACTCTTAACAGACTATGATCTCAGCCTGCAGCTCTTTGATTTTTTTTTAACCTCAGAAATCTTAAAGTGAATGTTAAGTCAAATACAAAGAATGTAAGACAAGAGGATATTATCCATTTGAAATTGTACAAGCCACCGTAACTGAAGTAGCACATGTGTTTTATTCACATTTTGTCCAGTAATTGGAGCAGTCCTCATGTAGTATGTTCTGGGTCATTCTGTTACAGTCTGGCTCTCTCTATCTCCCCCCTCAGGATTCTAGGGAGTACCTTTAGAGAGATTTGGGGTTTCTAATGCTTCTAATGCCATCAACTTAAGTCATTTTTGGCTGTTTTCTCCCCACAGTTAGTTTCTAGTGAGGATCATCCCAATTCTATTTAACCACTTAACATCAGTTAGCTTTTACAAAGGGATATTTACTTTAAGGGCAGCTCAGTCTATGGTAGAGGGCTGGGCCTGGACTCAGGAGGACCTGAGTTCAAAGCTAGCCTCAGACACTTACCAGCTGTTTGACCTGTTTGCCTTAGTTTCTTCATCTCTAAAATGAGCTGGAGAAGGAAATGGCAGATACTCTAGTATCTCTGCCAAGAAAACCCCAAATGGGGTCACAAAGTGTCAGACATGACTAAACCACCACAACAAATTTACTTTGAACATTTAGCAATAACAAAAATACAAACATTTCTCCCAACACCATGGGGTGTATACTCTCCCTTATCCCACCTCAGTCTCTGGAGAGAGTGGGCTCACCCTTAGCTCATTTCCTACACGGCATTGTTCCCCTCAAGTTCACATGAAAAGGCAGCATCACTGCGTGATGAGTCCTTGGCTCAGCTACTGCTGGTTTGGATCCCAAAGATCACTTCTGAAGATTTCTTCTTACTCTGAGCTGGATACAAAATCCAGATACTGGCATTGCCGAACCCACCCCACATAAACTCCAGCAAATATCTGCAAAGAAAAGACAGGTGGTTTTCACTTGGTAAGCCAGAGCCAACACAAGTAAACATGGAAGCCTGGAATGGCAGGGAAAGGGGTTGTCTACATAAATTCTAGTAAACCAGATTAAAACCAGCAGGGGTGGGGAGAAGAGCCTTGCCAAGGCTTGTGAGTGTAAGTAAACAGGCTATGAGGTGAGGAGAGAATCTGCTCCAGGGAAGCCAGTGCAACCTCCGACAAACAGACTGAAAGCCAACCAGGAATCAGAATCCCAAGCCAAGGTGAACTCCAGTATTCAGGGACCTGAAGTCAGATCTTGACCCTTGCCTGTCAGAACAGACAGAAGCAGAATTAACTACAAGGGGTTGTTGCCAGAGAGACTAGGTGCAGCCATGCATGTATCCGTTTGAACCCAGGAAACAACAGCAAGAGACAAGAGCTCAACAACTGTTGACCATTAGACAGGGCTGTATAGCATGCATGAGTCCAAAATGATCCCCATATTGTGATAAAAATGTGATAAAGAAACTGAGGTACAGAATTCCAAGCATGATCACTGTATTAGCAAGGCTAGCAATTACCAATAAAAGGGATCCCAGGCTCCTCAGTAGCCAGTGATAAACTGAGGAATAAACAGAAAGAATTTTTATAGTCAATAAAGACGAATCAAAAGGCACAGAATCTGGAGTAACATGTTTTGCTTTTCTGATTGGCTAGGGTTTAGCTAAGACTGGAATGAGGAATTTGCATAATTTGTAATATGAAGCTACTGGCCATAATGTGAGCATGGCAATCATCAAAATGGTTACAGCATTACAAAAATTATGACAAATGGGGTAATTAACATCATAGAATTCAGACTTCTTTGGTATGAAGGGCCAAAAAATTTTATGCAGATTTTCCAGATCATGAAGGTTCCAGAGCCCCTAACCCACACAATGTGGGAGAGAGAACCATATTTTCCTCTTCCATTTTTATTCTAATCTTGCACAAAATGACTAATATGGAATTTTTTTACACAGCTGCACATGTATAACCTCTATCAGATCGATTCCCATCTCAGAGAGAGAAGAGGGATAGAATTTGGAACTCAGAATCTTAAGTAAAAATTGTTTTTACATGTAATTGGGGAAAAAATAATTTACAAACATAAAATGTCCAGCAAAAGAAACATGTTAATACTATAGCTAGAGCTTGACAAATACAAAGTGCAGTGGGTTGTATTTAGCTCTGTGCACATTTTAGAGATAGCGTTAACAAAGAGCATTTCATGTGGCATGAGAATCGGTTGCAGACAGCCACCGTATCCCAAATAAATATTTTATTCTGCTGACTACATGCCAAGTAATAAATGCTTAGAAGCAATAATTATCACATTTATGTATTATTTTCAAGTGGTTTGCAAAACATTTTATACATTTTCTACTATACGTAGTTATGATACATAATTGTTTTTGTGTGTGTACTCGTACTCTCATGATAAAGCTGTGAGGCAGGGTTTAGCTAATACTGCAAGCATTATTATCTTAATTTACAAAGGACACTGAAACTCAGAGTTTTAAGGGACTTGGCCATGGGCACAAAATTTTTGTGTTAAAAAAAAAACCTGCTTCTCTGACAGAAACTGCTAGGGAAACTGGAAAATATGGCAGAAAAAAGACAGAGACCAACCTTTATTATATACTGCGTATCAAGATAGGCCTTAGACACAGTGACATCATAAATAATTCAGAGAAGAAAGAAAATTAACTTTAAGACCTCAGATAAAGGACCAAACAAGTGAGGATCAGATTATAAAGGACACAATTTTAATTACATAACATTAAGTTTTTGCATAAAAACACCAATCCAGTTAAAATGAGAAGGGAAACTATTAACTGGGGAAAAGTCTTTGCAGCCAAATTTCTCTGATAAGTGTCTTATTTCCAAGCTACATAAGGAACTGAACAAATTTGTAAGAATAAAACCATTCACCAATTCATATATGGTCAAAAGATGCGGACAGGTGTATTTCAAAGCACTAAAATATTAACAGCCACATAAAAAAGCTCCAACTCACTAGTAGAAAAATGCAAATTAAAACTCTTGTTTAACTTCATAACTATCATATTAACAAAGATGACAAAAATGGAAAATGAGAAATAACTTTGAAAAACTTAAGACCAGTCATGATTCCAGAGATGATGAAGCAAAATACCCACCTCCTGAAGGTGCAGAGTGAGACATAAAATTGGACATGGCCAATGCAAAATTTTCTAATAAGTTTTTTTTTTTATTTTGTTGTCCTTTTTTCAGTGGAAAGGGTGGGGTAGAATAAAATACTTTTGTTATTTTGCTATTAAATTAAAAAAAGACCGCTCCAATTTCTCCAAGTCCAGATCTCTTTATTATTAAGATACAACAGCTAACATTTATATAGGTTTGAAAAACAATTTACACATATCTCATTTCATCCTCACAACCACCCTGGGAGGTGGGTGCTATTGTAAATGAGACAAGCAGGTTAAGTGACTTTCCCAGAATTATAGAGCTAATAAGTGAGGGAAGACTTAAGTCTTCCTGATTCCAAGTCCAACTCTATCCATCAGGCAACCTAGGGGCTTCACATACTCAAAGAGCTGGCATGTGGAAGACAGCCTTATTTTGTTTGGACCTAGATGGCAGAACTGGGATCGAATAGTCAACAGTTAGTTATTAAGCCTCTACTTTATGCTAAACATTGGAGCTACAAATGCCGCAGTGAGACAACTCTTTCCCTTAGAGAGCTTACATTATATCAACAGGTGGAAATTACAGATAGTAAATGTTCCCTGGCATAAGGAAAAACTTAACAAATGAGCTTCCTGGGAAGGCACTAAGACCTTATCAATGCAGTTTCAAATATATGCAATATGACAGCTTGTCAGGGATGGTGTCATGGATACTCAAGGTATGTGGCAATTCCATGACATTTTCCACTAGTACATGATTTTAAGCCTTACTTAATGTGTGTCTTGGTCCATGCTCACAAATGGCATAAGGTTATAGCTGCCTGACAGTACCGTGCTAGACCCAATGAAATAATACCAAAACCCTGTCAACTGGACCAAACTGGCCTCTAACCTGTGGACAGCTGGAGCCAAACAGAGCAGGCTAGAGATGGGAGAGTCCGGAATCAAACAAGTTTAATTTCAAAGTGAGGAAAATAAGCAAGGAAGACACATGTGCTGGGGTCCCGCTTCTAGTGGAAGGACCCACTTTAGTGTGGCTAAACCTTGATACTTATACCAACGGCTGGGCAGTGAGCTGGAGCCCTCACAATGAGGGATAACAGCAACAATGGGCCAAGTCTGATTCATAGAAGGGCTTCATGATAAGAACATGGATACAGCAGGTGCCTGTAGAACACCTGGTGCTGGTCACAGCCACACAATTATTATATGATTGCCAGAGGGTGAGCACAAAGGCTTGTTGTTACACCAAGCTCAGGACCCAGCTTGCTTGCTGGGACTTAGCTCTGGAAAACTGGGTATCTCCTAATATTTTGACAACCCAGTAGCGCATATTGGATGTGGCTCTAATGCCAGCACTTAGTTTAGAGTTTGATACTGAGACAAAAGGAGGCACTTGAGTCATTGGACAGTTTGCAAAAGGAGAACTTTGCCCTAACAGCAGGGATATACAACAAAGATACTGGGGCACTTAGTTCTTCTGGACGCATGACCACATAGAAGTCTAGTCATCAGGACAGAATATAACGAAGGACAAGATGACTTGCAGTGTTTTCAGAAATCCACCACGTCCAACGGACCTAGACTATGTGTAGCTACAACTTTTTATGCTCTTAGGTGGCCAAGAAGCTGTGTTAGCAAAGCCGGGGCCGATCACGTCCAGGGGGCAACTTTGCTAGTCCATAGTGCAGGAAAAAAGGAAGGGGCTCGGGCCATGTTGTGGGGTAGAGGGAAAGGAAAGTCTTTTCACACCATTTCAGCTAGCAGGAAGAAGATGGCAAAATAAGGGGTCATTCACAAATAATAGCCCGCAAAAGCCTTACTCTGTTACACATGAAAATTTCAATGTCGGTGACTAAAAAAAAAAAAAAAAAACAAAAACCAACCAATGGGGTGTGGATATAATTAATACCAAGAGATATGCAATTCCTCTGCAGGGTGCCCACTTGCCGGATTAAAACATCAGCACACAGCTACTTGGTGGTAATAACACTGGATTTTAGAGCCAGATAAGTCCTAGTACTACTGCTACTTATTATCTGTTTGAAATTATACAAATTGTTTAATTTCTCCAGGCCTCAGATTCCTCATTTGAAAATGAAGGAGTTAACTAGATTATCTCTAAATCTATGTACTTCATGACCACCTCACCAAAAGGTAAAGATTAGCTCTCCTGGCTCTTCTAAGGAATGTTATCGATCTTTTACAAACTGAAAGGTTGAACTATAGAAAGTGAGGCCCAGAGAAGGCCTAGCTGTACTGCTACATAAGTTCAGTGTACTTGAAGATCACTGATGAACAATAAAATAAATGATCTATGGTCATATATCAGAGTTAGAAAACAGAAAGCTACTTATTAAATATCAGATTTCTTTTATTGTCCCAAATTTTAATACCTGCCCATATGATGCATATAATGTACCCATATAAAGGCCACTATTCAAAATGGCGCATTAAAAATAGGCCAATTCATCATTCTTTGTTTTGTTGGTTTGGTAACTGTGTAGAGCCAATGGCTTGTTTTCATGAGGGAGGCTTCTGAACACTCGAATATGTATAAATTCCTCTTCACCAACATGAACCTAAGAAGGAAAAACAAATAACAGTTGTAGATTAAACAATATATTTTGTTCTATTTAGACTGAATATGACTTGTATAGAAACAAGTGTTGAAGGAGATGGCAAACACCTTCAGTATCTTTGCCAAGAGAACCCTAATGGGGTAATAAAGAGTCAGACACAACTGAAATGGTTGAACAACACAGACGCAAGTGAACAAACCAAAGGATGTACATGATAGTAACTTACAGGTTAGTTACTGTACTGGTACTATAGGATCGGAAATTACCCAATTTATAATTACAAAGCTCCAAGATTTTTCTACCTTTTTTTCTTTTTTGGGGCGGGGTGGAGTTTGAAGGGAAGGGATCATTCCTACTACCCTTCCTTTTATTTCTTTGCTTTAAAGGCAAGGATTGGTCTTCACTCCCTGCCTCAAAATTCTTCTCCATCCCCCAGGTTTTATGAGTGGAGTGGGATTAGTTTACATCCCAGTTATCTCTCCCCACCCACCCCCACCCCCATCAATGCTTTTGCTGCTTTGTAACTAATTTTGGCTTCTAGTATTTATGGAGTATTTAATCTAGTCAAAAAAACAAAAAACACTGTCAACTCGGCCTGCCCCTTAAGCTTACTAGCATTTTTCACAAACAATTAACTAAAAAGTATTCACGAAGGCACCTAAAATAACAGTTTCACATTAGAAATCCACTGTACTTCTACACTATACCTTAATGAAGTAGTTCATTCCAGCAACCACTTGACTTTTAAATTCCACAGTCTTAAAGACTGGAAACTTCCTGTTTTCTTTCTCTTCAAGCTGTGCCTTTACCTAAGGAATAAAGAACAAACCAAAAAATGTGTTTGAATAATTAGAACAGAAGGAAAAACACAACTTGAATCCAAGTGATAAATGTATACAGTGATTATTTTGATGACGAGATTTGGAGCCAATTATGGTAATCATCTTAACCTTTTAGTGTAGGTGGATTAGTCACATATCTTAAAAATAAAACAATTCTAGGAAACAGCATAGAATTTTTTATAATTATGATTAGTGGGGGAGAATTCCTAACCAAACAAGGGATAGAGATCAGAAAAGAGAAAATTGACAATTTTCATTATATGCAATTTAAAAAGCTTTTACACAATTAACACCAATAAAGGTCTGATATCCAAAAGAAACAGAAAATGGACAAGAATTTAGAGCCATTCCTCAATACATAAGTCGTCAAAGTATATGAACAAAATATTTTCAAAATAAGGCTTGGAGGTTGATCCACTACATCAGAAGTATTGCAGTGGGCAAAAATAATTACTAAAATGCAATTAAGAAGTAGTTAAAAAAGTTTTTAAAATATAACATGGGGGCATCAAGGTGGCAAAGTAAGTAGAGCATTGGCCCTGGAGGTACTCAGGAGGACCTGAGTTCCAATCCAGCCTCAGACAGTTGACACTTACTGTGTGACCTTGGGCAAGTCACTCAACCCCAACTGCCTTGCCTTTCCCCCTCCAAAAAAAATTAAATAATATGCACCCTTTGGTGGCCTGTTTCTGTTTGAGTTTGAGACGTTTGTTCCAAACGTAAGAGAAATGAAAATCAAAACAGCTCTGAGGTTTCACTTACACCATACGAATTAGAAATTATCTAACTTCATAAATTTTTATAAATTATTTAATATCTAGTAGATATTAGAAAATATCTAATGGTCTTGGTTAGAAAGGCACACTGGTAGATGTGAAAAGGTCTATCTGTTTTGAGTCCTAATTTATAAATTATGCAAGAAAAGGGACAAAACTTCCCTCTGACCCAGGATATATTCCAGGGAAGTCAAAGACAGAAACAAGGTCCCAATAAATGCCAAAATACTATTAGGAGACACCCTGTTTTCCAGCGCTAAGGCCCGGCAAGCAAGCTGTGTCCTCAGCTTGGTGTAACAATCCTTCGCCCTCACCTTCAAGAACTGATGACCTGAGCTAAGGCAAGCACCAACAGGCCCAGACATGAAGCCCTGCTATGAACAGACTCTCTGTCACTAGACAACCTTGCCTCCCTGCTGCCGTTATGCCTCAACACTATTACTACACTGCACTGTTTGACTCTTTGTCTAGCCACAACTAAATAAAACAAGGTTCAGCCCCACTGCCTTGGGTCCCCTCACTAGGGGTGGAGCCCCGTCACACACGTCCCTGGACTCTCCTGTCTCTAGCCTGCTGTGTTCAGTGCAGGCCACCCAAAAGTTACAGGCAGGTTCAGTCCAGTGGACAATATCCATAGCAGCATTCTTTGCAAAGAACTAGAAACCAAGTGTGTGCCCACCAACTGGGGCATGGCAGAAAAATGATGGGATATGAATTATAGAATAAGAAATGACAAAGAATCCGGAGAAACACAGGAAGACACATATGAACTGATGCAGAGTAAAATAAGCAGAACTAAAAGAACAATAAATACAAGGACTACAACAATTAAATGAAAAAATCTTTACTAAGAAGCTGAACTCAAAGTAATAGAAAAACTAAAGAAAAAAAGGTCCCAGAGAATATAGCTTTTCCCTCACAACAGAGATGAGGGGACCTACCGGAACAGATTTTTGTGTACATTATTAGGTATAGTCACTATGCTTTTGTTTAACTTTTTCTTTGCTACAAAAGAGTAGAGGTGGAAAATGACTGTTCTGTAAAGAACAAAGGAATCAATAAAATATATTTAAAAAAGAAAATACCATTGATGCCAATGGCGTTTTCTCCTGTTCTCTACAGGTGAGAGAAGGGAAAAAAAGACTTTGAATTAAGTTTTATTTTATAGACGTTGTATGGTTACTCCCTGTAATCTAGTTATCATGAGATCTAGTAATACTTCCCTTAAAAACTAAAAATAGCTTGGAAACTTATGATTTAAAAAAAAAAAGACAAGATGAGTCAAGATGAGTCAAGATGAGTAGCCTCTCATTTCACTATATGGCGAAGTGCCATAACTTTACAATGATTCCTTCTTCCCTCACAAAACCCTGCCAGGCAAGGAACAAGTACAGCAGGTCCCAAAACTTGGAACAGTTTTAAGTGTTAATAACTTCAGCCTCAAACTTAGAAAAACTTTGAAAGGTTAACTAAACTTTTTAAATATTAATTTTTTTTATCAAAATTCAACATAACCCTATAATCCCCATACACTGTGATAGATAGATATACACACACATACATCACCCTAGATTTTTTAACTTTATTTAAAAACTTTAATCGTCCGCTGCTCATTAATCCTGATTAAGGATTGCATTTGTCACCTTAGTCTTGAAAAGAGATTCCACACCCCGTCCCCCCAAGAAAAGGTGTTGATTCGAACATACAAGAGAAAGACTAACACGGATAGTACAGATGATCACTTACGTTATTAAAGCTTAAATTGCCCTAAGACTCGTGGGACACCCTGTTTTGTGGGACTTTTTGGAGACCCCTGGACTAGAAGACGCTAATTCCGGGGTCATTTCCAGCTCTAAATCCGAGTCCTAGGTGTGGCTCGTGAATAAAGTGTTGCTCAGGGCAAAGGAGGAAGTTGCATTTTTCCTTTTGGCATTCCCAGTCTCGCACACAGCAGGCGCTTAATAAATACTGGGCAGAGCTCTTTCAGGTCCCTAGCTACCGGAGGGGTCTCAGATTTGGACAGGGAAGAGACCTCGGCGGGGTCTTCCCCAACCGAAAGCCTTGGATGGAGGGGAAGGCATGGCAGCACAGGCTGCCGGGCGACGTGCCCGCCTCCTCCGCAGGGAGGGTACGACCTGCTCCGGCCGCGGGTCTTACCTCTTCCGCCATCTGCTGCGTTTCAGCGGTGGCCGGTTGGGTGGCCGAAACTCCTCCGCACATCATCCTTGCAACTTCGGTGGCAGAGACACAGTGACGGATGGAGGGATGCCCATAGAGGTAACATCTGGGAGGTGCCGCGGGTATCCCGTCACGGGATCAGACCCACCACGTGATCGGCGGAGTCCATTGCCTCCAAAAAGGGGACGGAGGGCAAAGGTGTGACAGCGGCGGGAAGAATCGAGAAGCTCCAGGAGAAGCTCTCAGAGACAGGAAGGAGAGACAAGAAGCCGAGGCAGGAATCAACCCGGCTGTGTGCTGTGGGTTCCACCCGAAGTGGAGGCGCAGTCTCATCCCTCAGGCCCCACCCCCCCTCGAAACTTCAACCGTTGGTTTCGCCCGCACCTGGCAGTCACGAGGAAGAGTGAAGAAAGCCGTGTCTCGGTTGTTGTGATTTGGGCTTAGTTCGGGCTTTTCGGGAAGTCCCTGGAAACCAGCCTTCTTAGGCGGTGTACGCTCCTGTCGAGCCAGACAGAGGTTTACGCAGCGCTCCCGATCTCCCTGGGAGGAAGGCGGTGAGAGTACTTTCACCTGCCAGGAAAACCGAAGCTGTGAAGTCTCGGGGACGAGCCTCGGGCCCGAAGCCCCCTCGTCCCCACCGACTCCGAAATTAATTAGCTGGTTTTAAGGACTAGTGTGTGCACTAGGCTCTGCGCTGGAGAGGCCGCCCCGGGGCAGCCCCCGCCCCCACCTTGAGCGCTCCCCGGAGCTCCTGGGGTGTTGGGGCGCGCCCCTGCTTCGTCCCAGCCGCCCTCACTTGCAGTCCCCCATGGCCGGCCTTTTTTTTTTGGGTGGGGGGGACGACAGTGGAAGAACGAACCCCTCCTTCCCCCTCCCCATGCAGCCGTGCTCTGCTTCGTTGTGCTGGGTAGGTGTCAAACTCGCCCCAGTGCTGGGGGAACCTCATTAAAATGTAAATGGGAAATAATTAACAAAAATACAGTAAAAGCTAGATGACTGTACATTGGGTAACTAAGTTACGTCACAAGCCCCCTGGAATTACAGACGTCCTATTTTTACCAAGGTTCCACCCAATTTCAAGTTCCAAAAAGCATTATTGTGGACTCTGTCCTCACCGTCCCTCATCCCAAACGTCCTAAACTCCTAATCTTAGCATTTTCCTGGACTCTATTTCACCGCAGACAACCAAACCAAATACTGCCCTCTGTATCCTCACTAGCATTTCAGCTTTTGGACCCTTTATTGTCACTCAGAGGCACCAATTTAATTCTAGGCCTAACACCTCTCACCTAGATTATGCCATTAACCTAGTTGGTCTTCCTACCCTAAGTCTCCCACCACCACCTCCTGTGCTCCAAAGTAATTTTTCTTACGTGCAAATCTTACCACGTGGACCCCCTTAAACCACAGTGTCTGTAACACTCGTTTTTGCGTCGTTTTTTCAGCCCCGTCCAACTCTCCACGACCCCATTTTGAGGTGTTTTTTGGTTTTTTGGCAGAGATACTTAGAGTGGTTTGCTATTTCCTTCTCCGGATTATTTTACAGATGAGGAACTAAGGCAAACAGGGTTAAGTGACTTGCCCAAGGTCGAACAACTGGTAAGTCTCAGAGGTCAGTGGTATTTGAACTCAACCACGTGAGTTTTTCTGGTTCCAGACCCAGTGATCGAACTACTGTGCCACCTAGCTGCCCCATCTGGAACCTCATAGTAGGTGGTTAATTAAATACTTTTTCAGTGATTCATTTATAATCCTGCTCTATCCTGGTGTGCAAAGTTAGCCCTCAGGGGCTCCATGCTTAAACCTTACTTGATCTTAGGGAATGTGCATAACCAGCCTGTAGGAAATGGCAGTCTGGAAATACTCTTGTGCAAGTGTACTTAAATTTAAGAGGAAAAACTGAGATGGCATAAAACCTATTTCCTCTTAATGGTGGTGGTGTTTGGTCATGTGTAACTGACTCTTTGTGACTTAAGCAACTTGCTCATGGAATTTTCTTAGCAAACATGCTGGAGTGGTTTGCCATTTCCGATGTGTCCCCATTTTACAGATGAAGAACTGAGGCAAATAGGGGTTAAGTGACTTGCCCAGGGTCTGATGTCAAATTTGAACTCAGATCTTCCTGACTCCGGGGCATGGTTTTCTAGCCCCTGCTCCGCCTAGCTGCCCCACAATAGCGTACCGATCAGCATTTCCTTGCCCTTATAACCAAGTTGTTTACTCTAGTCTATAAAAGCTGTGGGAAGTTTGAAATCGATGTAGGCTAAACACCAATGGCTTGTACCTTGATGTGCTAATAAACTATCTTTGCCTGATTTCCTGTTTGCCATATAGACTGTGAGAGGTCAGAACCAAGCTTGCTTGAACACTAGTCAGACCACCTCTGAAACGTGTTGAATTCTGGGGACATTGAGGGACGTTGAGAAGCTACAGTTCTCCCAAAGCTACATTTCTAACAAAATAGCCAGGATAATGAGGGACTTAAAATCTGTAAAACTAAAAATTGATTTTAATTCTATTTTAAAGACTTAGTCAAGCTGGCATAGGTTTTAACACTCTGCCCCATTCTAAGTCCAAACTCTTTACTTTTGTGACTTCACCTAGGACCCACATTCAGGAGAAACTTGCCTAAAGATCAAGCTTTTGTCTTGGAACTGATGGAATTCCAATAAGGCTGCCTCCAGCCCCGATATTCTAATTTCCTTAGAGGCCCCACTGAACAGCAGGCCCACTGCCCCTACCTTGCCACTCACACCCCTACACACACACTCAATATCCTAACTCCTTGATATATGCCTCATTGCTCACTAGAACTACAGGTGTATCCATTAACTCCTATTTCTCACAGAACAGTAGGCATGTCCATGTGATGGGATCCCAGCCACTGCGTCTAGCTGGACACTAACCCCAGACCCATTCCTCTTATTTCCCACAGAAACAGCAGGTGTGTCCATGTGCTCAACCACAACCATATCCATCTAGTCTCAGACAGGACCACAATAGTCAGCCAATCAGAAAGCAGCCCCACCAAGGATGCCTGAGCAAGATGTGGACCCCAAAACAATAGAAAGGGCTTTCCCTAAATAGGCACCTGTGCAGTAATAGTAAAGAACTGACCTAGAGTCAACTATGACACAGAGAGGCTTATTATAATATCATTGCCAAAGGTAAGCTTATCTTTTTCCCTTCTCTTAGCTGGGAGGTCCTTCAAGCACCTAGGAAGGCTTGACTAGATTGCTTGGGCCCTAGTGCCCAAGGCCCTTTCGGCCAGCAAACTCCCTCTAAACAGAGGACGCTCTATTTGGGAATTTCGGTTTTTTTTCTCCATCTTTCAGTAGGATGCCACTGAAGAGATGAATGTGACTATAGAGGGGTTTTACTTAGGCCCTAATCGCACTTGGTCTCTGTATAATAGAAGACCTAGCTTTCTGTTTGTATCTGTCTGCTCTGTGTCTGTGTAAAAATCTCTGAGTCTGCTACCTTGTAAGATTTAAAATGCAGCCAGCCATAAAAGGAAAAAACTGTACCTGGGCTAGAAAGATTGATAGTCTCTTAAAGAAAGGTTGTTGACAAAAAGAAAAAAAAAACAAGGGAGAGGGGCACGGGTGGAGCCAAGATGGCAGTGTGAAAACAAGGACTTGGTTGAGCTATCCGCAAATCCTTCCAAACAGCTGTAAAAAATAACTGTAAACAAATTCTAGAGCTACAGAGCCCATGAAATGACAGAGTGAAACAAGTCTCCAGCCCAGGATGGCCTGGATGGTCACTGGCACTATTTGAAAGCCATGATCAAAAAAAGAGCCTAGACATCATCTTTCAAGAAATTATCAAGGAAAACTGTCCTGAGGGTAAAATAGAAATGGAAAGAACCCACCAATCACCTCTTGAAAAAGATCCCAAAAAGAAAACTCCTAAGAATATTGTTGCCAAATTCCAGAGTTCCCAGGTCAAGGAGAAAATATTGCAAGTAGCCAGAAAGAAACAATTTAAGTGTTGTGGAAACACAATCAGGATAACACAAGATTTAGTAGCTTCTACACTGAGGGATCGAAGGGCTTGGAATATATTCCAGACGTCAAAGGAGCTAGGATTAAAGCCAAGAATCACCTACCCAGCAAAACTGAGTATAATACTTCAGGGCAAAATGTGGATTTTCAATGAAATAGAAAACTTTCAAGCATTCTTGATGAAAAAAATAGAGCTGAATAGAAAATTTGACTTTTAAATACAAGAATCAGGAGAAGCATGAGAAGGTAAACAAGAAAGAGAAATCATAAGGGACTTACTAAAGTTGAATTATTTTGTGTACATTCCGACATGGAAAGATGATATTTGTAACTCATGAGACCTTTCTTAGTATTAGGGTAGTTGAAGGGAATGTACATATATATAGACAGAGGGCACAGGGTGAGTTGAATATGAAGGGATGATAACTAAAAAATTAAGGGGCGAGAGAGAAATATATTGGGAGAAGGAGAAAGGGAGAGATAGAACGGAGTAAGTTATCTCGCATAAAGTGGCAAGAAAAAGCTGTTGTAATGGAAGGGAAGAGGCGGTAGGTGAAAGGGAATGAGTGAATCTTGCTCTCATCAGATTTAGCTTAAGGAGGGAATAACGAGCACACTCAATTGGGTATCTTACCCTACAGGAAAGTGGGGGGAGAGGGGTAAGGGGTGGGGGATGATAGAAGAAAGGGCAGATTGAAAGAGGAGGCAATCAAAAACAAACACTTTTAAACAGGGTCAGAGGAGAAAATTGAATAAAGGGGGACAGGATAGTTTGGAGGGAAATATAATCAGTCTTTAGCAACATGATTTATTCAAATGTTTTGCATGTGTAGTGTTATACATGTATGACCTATATTGAATTGCTTGCTTTCTCAAGGAGGGTGAGTGGGGAGGTAAGAAAAGAGAGAATTTGGAACTCAAAAGTTCTAAAAAACAAATGTTAAAAAAGTAGTTTTTACGTGCAACTGGGAAATAAGATGTACAGGAAATAGGGTATAGAAACCTATCTTGCCCTACAAGAAAGTAAGGGGAAAGGGAATGGGCGGGGGAGTGGGGTGATAGAGTGGGAGGCAGACTGGGGAAAGGGGCAGTCAGAATACATGCCATCTTGGGGTGGGGAGGAGGGTAGAGATGGGGAGAAAATTTGTAATTCAAAACCTTGTGGAAATGAATGTTGAAAACAAAATAAATTTTAAAAGACACCTTAAAAAAACTATCTCCACTTCCTTGAACTCTGGCCAAGTTCTGGAGGTGGGAGGGACAGACAGAAAAAAAAGGAAGGGGGAATCTTCTCCCCTCCAATCTATCCAAGAAGGAAAAAGGGTCACTTCACTGATCAAAGAGAGGCAGGTTTCAAAGCTGCACTTTGGAATAGGACTAGCACTTAACCTTTTCCAGGGTCACGAAAAGAGAACTGCATAATATCATTTGGAATATAGATCTAGGTAATTGAATCTGATTGGAATATTTATACTATTTGGTACTAAGATAAATTGGGAAAATGTATAAATCTGAAAAAGAGATGCTGTGGAGGTGAATGAAGCTTTGAGTTCTCCAGTATGGGGAAGAGGGGACTAGGCACCATTGGATCTTTTCCAGAGTCCCACTCACCTTGACTGGCTCTGACCACACTAAGGCTTCAGTAAAAAGTTAGAACAGCTAAAAATATTTTAGCAGTTTCTGTTAACTCCTTTTATCCCATATCACATTAAGGAAAGAGAGTGCTGAAGAACAGTAGGGAATTTGAGTTAACCACCCCTACCTGGCAAAAGGGAGGAGGCATAGCAGCTATATTGGGCACTCCACTGGCAACAGCTCTAGGCCCCTGGGCACCCTGAAGCCCATTCCTTTAGGCAAGCAGATGAACCTCTCTTCTCAAACCCCAAGCCCTTGCCCTCACACCACTGGAACCTGGAGCTTCTGCTCCAAGTTTCCCAGAGCCAAGCAACCCCTATCAGGAAACTGGTAAGTTCCACAGGGACCCTCCCCCTTATCCACCAAATCCCTGGTCTCAATGCCCCCCCCTTCCTTTAATTCAGATGCTAGACTCTACGACCTCCCAGCATTCTCTGGTCCTTAGTCTCTCCCACACAAGAAATGGTGCCCTCTTTCTCCCTCCTTCCCAAATCTCTGACTCAACCATCTCTACAACCAGGCTCTATAACTGTGGGGAGAGGAGAGAAGGGGCTGGGCCAAGGCAGTACAAGGTGAGAAGCCAGCCAGCCAGCCAGCCTCTGCACTTGGTAAGCCCAACCTTCTATTAATAATTTTTATATATGATGATTTGGAAATGCAATTAATGTCATCTGAAGTTTACTGTTTGTGTTATTATTGTATTTCTAGATTGTAGTAAAATTCTCTTATGTTGTAAAACTTGAGTGACCATTGTGAGCCAGAAATGGTGTTAGACAAAGCAACTTTTAATCTGAAATTTTTGAAACTAAAAGACAGTGGGAAAAAAATTGTTTAAAATAAGTCATGTTATTTTATTAAGCCCTGCTAACCCTGTCTTATAGCTAAAACAATTTGGCTCTCACTTACAAAAATTGTAAGATTGCTAACCAAGTTATTTGGTATTATTGTTATAATGTTAAAACCTAAAATTGATCCCACAGCAGCTCTAAGGATAGACAGGGTAGACACTCCCTACTCCCTTCCCTTAGGAAGATGGCCGAGGTCGCCTCCAATGTAGGGAATGGGGGGGGGGGGCGGTGACCAAGGGCCACATGTGCTAACTACCATATGCTGGGATCCTAAAAAAATAAAATATGGGAACCCCAAAAGACATCCTGGCAAGGAAAGAGAAAAATCAGTCAGAGTAAAACAAATTAGATTAAGATTGAAAATAGGGGACTTGCCTCGCAGAAAGTATGTGGTTTTCATCAGTCCAGAGAAAGAATATCATAGGGTGGACAGGAACCCCAGGAACCATCTGGTGGGCAAGGTCATCAGCCCCAAGGGAAAAAAAAAGAACTTGTTTGGGTTATGAATCTCCTAACAATGAACTTGGCTTACTGAGAAATGAAATCTCTTGTGTATGTAAGTCATGGTAAATTTTTATTGCTTATTGTAACTCCATAAAAATAAAAGCAATTGTATCTAGCCCTAAGCTATGATTGGCAAGACTTGTCTTTTGAGGTAAAAGTCCTTGGGACTGCACTGATTTTATGTTGAATTTGAATTTAGATATAGTAGTCTGCATTAGATGAGTATCTGAGAGAAATGCCACAAGATACTCCCAGAGAATGTGATCATACTGCAGGTGGAAGTTTGCTTCTGGCAGAAGCTGAGAGAACAATCTTAGCCTCAGTCTAAGATAAGACCCTCCTGGCTCAGTTTCCCCATTGTCTTCCTTTGAAAAGGAATGCTTGCCACCCATCTATTCCTGAGTCTGGCTATGAAATGAAATTAAAGTGACTCTTACCTGAATTCAAACAGAGCTAAGGATGTTTTATCCTGTCATAGCAGGCATGCCCCTGCTTTGCCATAAAAGGAAAAAGCAGGGACGTGGTCAGTAAAAGAGTACAATGCAGGTATGTGAAATCTTGCTGTTTTCAATCTAGATGTGTAGTCATTCCATATTCCAAACAACTGGGTCAATTAGTACTTGGGCTTCTCATCTGTGGGCCTGCATAGTTAAGTGAAAGGTTAACTCCTTGGAATAGAATGTTCTTTCTGAATGATATGGGAACAATTAGACAAAGGGAAAAGAAGTTTGTGAAGCAAAGGTACAAACACAATGTTAATCATTTTCCCATAGACTAAGGCTGGGATACATCTGAGCTACTATAATAAAATGTGTGTTAGATCTGAGCTGTTCAACCCAAAATTATATTCCTTTCTACAGCCTAAATAATTTAGTAAATGGGTACTTGGCCTAGTCAATGGCCTGCTACTAGATATAGCTGTCTTTCTCCCTATATCTGGGGCCCTGCACATTGACCTTGCTTGTCAGATTTTGTATCTCCCAGACTACAGGCCAATTCACCTACAGTTAGAAGCAAACAGTGGATACCAGCCCATACTCACCCATCATGCCCTGGATGTGACCTATGTTCAGTTCCAGTCAACCTCCTTCCCAGGACCCATCGAGACAGGGACAGCTCTACACCCCTTTTCAGCCTGAAGAAGAAGCTACAGAAGCCAAAACCTTTGTTCCTTTTCCCAAATGAATTTGGACCCCAGCTCTTTGAGGGGGGAATGATGGAATCCCAATAAAGCTGCCCCCAGCCCCAATATTCTAATTTCCTTAGAGGCCCCACTGAACAGCAAGCCCACTGCTCCTACCTAGCCACTCACGCCCCTACACACATACACACACACACCCCGTATCCTAACTTCTTCATACATATCTCACTGCTCACTAGAACTACAGCTGTATCCATTAACTCCTATTTCTCACAGAACAGCAGGCATGTCCATGTGATGGGATCCCAGCAGCTGCCTCTAGCAAGCCACTACCCTCAGACCCATTCCTCTTATTTCCCACAGAAACAGCAGGTGTGTCCATGCACTCAACCGCAACCATATCCATCTAGTCTCAGACAGGACCACAATAGTCAGCCAATCAGAAAGCAGCCCCACCAGGATTCCCAAGCAGGATGTAGACCCCAAAATGATAGAAGGGACTTTCCCTAAGTAGGCACCTGCATAGTAATGGTATAGAACTGACCTAGAGAGGCTTATTATAATATCATTACCATACATACATACCCCCCAATGGGTTTATCTGTATGCATTGTGGGTAATGGCATGTGCAGTCCCACTGTGGCTGGGACCCCTCCTCTATTACCTAATTCCTTAACTAACCTCTCCTGCCTTTTTAATATTCATAATTTCTGTTATATAATTGCATCTTTACCCTATAAAAATCCATCTTGCTCTCTCTGACATTGCTGGTTCCTCTCGGAACTTAGCCCCCTTCAGGAGAGGTATCATTCTCAATAAATGCCTACACTTGGATTAGAAGTGGTATGACTCTGAATTCTTTGAGACAGTTCTACCACAACACATCATGAAACTGCAACAGCTTTTGGTGTCCCTGGGTGGGCAGAGACTAAACCCCAACATAACTACCTCTGCCCTTTACTCAGGCAGCTTCCAGGTCATGTCTGGGTCTGGTGGAGCCTCTCCTTATCTCTTCTTGCCCAGGGTTAAAAAATGAAAAGCCTCGAAGACAAGTATGAGAATGGGGACTAGGTTAAGAACACAAAAAGACTCGATCTAGCTCTTTGGGTGATTTAAAAGGAAATAGAGAGAAGGTTATAGGGATCTGGGAGTGTCACCATGGGCCTTTGAAAATGAGTTAGTTGATAAGAATTGACTCTCAATTTTGAAGTACTGCCAGAAAATGTGAGATTTTAAGTATCACTATCAAGGGTTATGGCAGTTAGGTGGCACAATGGATGGAGCACTTTGCCTGGAGTCAGGAAAGCCTGAGTTCAAATTTGAAGTCGCTTAACGCTGTTTGTCTCAGTGTTCTCATTTGTAAAATGAGCTTAAGAAGAAAATGGTAAATCACTCCAGTGTCTTCCAAGAAAACCCCAAAAAGGGCCAACAAGGGTCGGTCATGACAGAAACAACTGGACAACGACAACAAAGACTAGCGGTTACAAAATCCAGATTTGATTTGATCAAAATCTATCCTGAAACTAAATCATACTGTGGCCTAAGTGCATTCTCCTATTAGTATGACTGCAGTAAACGAGAACCTAATATAAACTACATTTGCTATTTGTTGTTAAGAAATTTATTAGCTATGGGACTTTAAGCAAGTTACCTCGTGTCTGCTTACCTCAGTTTACCAATCTGTAAGTGGAGAATCATAGCGTCCACTTCACAGGGTTGTAAGGAAGATAGAATTGTATAATAACGGTGAAGTGCTTAGCATAGTGCCTAGCTTGTGGCAAGCACTGTATAAATGTTAATTTGTTATTATTGTGATTTCTTTAATTCAATGTAATTACTCCATACTGGATAACTTTATACTGAGTTTTACATGTGATTAGTTTAAAATATCAAAGGGTGATAAGATGAATGATTTTCTCTGTAAGATAATGTGGAAATGTATTTCGCTAAATTGATACCACCTTGTTGCGTCTTGGGGTCCTGGGAACTCTGAAATGGAAAGGTACCTGGGGTCTGCCTTGAAAGAATTCAATCACTCAAGCCTTCTTTCAGTCAGAGTAGTCAGGTTTCATCATAGCACCAGTTAAGCAGGCAAGATTCCTAGGAGGAGGATGGGACAGATACTTTGATACAGAAAAAGACTGAGAAGATCTGGGTGGGATTAAGGAGTGGCAAGTAGCCTGGGGTGGGCCAGGTGTAGACAATGAAAGGAGTTAAGTGGTCTGGGCCAGTGAGAAGGCCACAATGAAAGGACAATTGAAAGATTGAAAGGATTGTTGAGTATTTAGGTAGACTGGGATGGGCCAGATGCCTCAGGAGAAATGCCAAGGACTGGGTTGCTAAAATGTGTGGGAAAGTTCAGAGGCTTTGGGGTCTCCTTGCCCCCATCAACCTGACTGGTAATAAGTTTGTTTCATGTTTTAAATGCATACTTATATTGTGAAACTTGATAATATCAACACTATTAGAAAAATAACTTCTCTCGTAATTCAGATACTGTTGGGTTATAAATTCAGTTATTGTTTGTTAAAAGTTATTTGTTAAAATTTCATTGAGATTATAATAATAATTTCAAGAATCTCTTAGGTTGTTTTATCTGTTAACTTGTTAGAGACTTGCTATTTGGGCACAGTTATAAGGTCTTGATTCTAAAATGCTTTAATCCTGAGAAATTGTACTGGGGCTGGAATTTTACCAACCTTCAGAGTAAATCTCATCTAAATTTGTTTGACCATATTAAAGTCACATCTTAACTTAGTAGCAAAGTCTCTAAGTTTACAGTACTCAACAGTCTTCTGGAGGTTTGGAGTCAACTGTCATGTATTCACTGTGGTGAGATCACTAAACTTCTAGTTTGCTTGATCGAAGATCAGGTTTTGGACTCGTATGGTTTTCACCACAACACCTCACTTCCCATGATGAACTTAAGAGTCTTTTGGCACCAACATTTGGCCTTGCCTTTTACTTTATCAACAAAGGGGAGGGACCAAAAAATTAATAACAAAGTTCATCTGGAAGAACAAAAGGTCAAGAATATCAAGGAAATCAATGAACAAAAAAATGAAGGAAGGCTACTGTGGACATAAGCCCTATAATGCCTGTACTTCCCAATTAAATATGCTACAAATTCCCTTCTTCACAGAGGAGCAGGACAATGGGGTTACATGACAACCAGCCAATTGGAAGGATTTCTGAGACTCAGAGCTACTTGACATACCAGTGATCCTTTTCAAAGTGAACTCTAGGTGAACTTGTAGATGGCTGCAGGGAACAGCTCAAGATGGTCTTGAGCAGCAGATAAAAAATTCGGGACTTTCTACTTTATTCCCTGGCTTGTCATATCTTCAGATGTGTTCTCCCTTAACCTTTGCCCCTCCCCCTAGCCTCCAGAAACTATATTATCTCACCCCTTTGAGCAGCTGAAGAATTCTCTCCCCTACAAGCCTTTTCTCGAAAAATAAATACATTTAATTGGGCCTGGGGGTCATTTGATTTTCTGTTTATTTTTTTGCTTTGCCAAAAAAAAAAAAAAGAGTCTTTATCTTGCCATAAATACATTGTTAAAAAGGATTTCTCTTAGATCTCTTTGTGCTGGCCAAAGGCAAAATTAGCTTAATGAAATGTATATAAGGAAATCATTGTCTGGAACATGTCATTTACTGCCCCATTTATAAAAGAATTTGAAAATTTGTGACAAGAAATGAAAATATTCTATGACATCTACATATTTTCACTTAACTAAATACTTCAGATTTTTCTATCCTCATTTTTTTCACTTCTATAATGTTATACCAGAAGCGAGTGAGACACGCCACAGAGTGTAAGTTTTGAATGTAGAAGTTTATTAGCCGGCGGTCATTCGGGAAAATTCCCATAGCAAATGACCACGTTTAAAGGGAGAGGGTAGTTTTTATAGAGAATACAGGATTCAGTGCTTAATTATCTCTTGAAATGTCATTTTGCAGACTCGGCACGCCTGTACCTTTTATGACCATGATCAAAGGAAACTCCTTAATAGATTGTAAATACAACATATCAGACAGCTGACTAAGTGTCAACTGAATTACAACCCAGAATCTCTGTGTCCAGTTTGCCATACATCCCACAACATGACTCATGAGATAAGAGCTAGGAACAGTCACATAATTCAAAAGAATATCTGGGGCTGAGGCTTTCATCCTTCAAGGCCATATTCCATACTCCCAGAACAGTCATGGGAGGGGGGGGTGTCAAGGACACCCACTGAACGCCAAACGGCAGGAACTAAGTCTGATTTTCTTACACAAACTGGGGTTTGCAGTTAGGGGCTGGGGGCAGGGTTTTTTAGCAATAGCTGGCTACTCAGGTATAACAATAACAATTAAATTGTCTTGATAGGCAGGGTATATAATTGCCTTAAAATTATATTTTACTATTTGCAAAATGATTATCTTCATTTTCTTGTCATTTATTAACACTTCCTAGTGGTGCCAGGTCCCAAAATATACTACAAAGTGGAAACCAAAATAGTTTGGTAGTAGCTAAGAAATAGAGTGATTGATCAATGGAATAGATTGGGTACACAGTATTGACAACTGTCAATATATTGACACAGAATACATTGACCACAATATATTGACTACAGTAACCTGGTGTTTGATAAATCCATAGATCCAAGCTAATGGGGCATGAACTCACTGTTCAATAAAATTTCTGGGAAAACTAGAAAATAGGCAGAAACCAGGCTTAGACCAATATCTTATACCATATACCAAGATAAGGTCAAAATGGGCACATGTTTTAGACATAAAAGGTGATATAAACAAATTAGGGATGAAAAAATTACTGGATAAGAGAAGAATTTGTGACCAACAAGAGACAGAGAGGATGATGTGAGGAAATTATATAATTTTGCTTGTAAAAAAGTAAAAAGTTTTTGCACAAATGAAACCAATGCAGTCAAAATGAGAAGGGAAGTCCTTGGTTTAGGTTCCAGGCCAGAAGGGAGAGCTGAAGGTTTCAGTCTGAAGGGAGCAAGTGTGTTTGCAGCACAGGATGGCTGGGGGCCCTAGTCACGGCATGGTGGTGGAGAGGAGTA